>NC_133027.1:80227500-80547142 GCF_048771995.1 Taeniopygia guttata
TCTTCCTTGTCACTAACACAGTAAATATTTGATGTAAGCAAGAGATTGCATTCTGTGCCATAAGTGTCCTGTTTAGTTGCACAAAAAAAGCTTTACTTATTCAGTTGCTCTTGTTAACAGGTCTATTATAAAACATAAATATAAATATAAAATAAAATATAAATATAATATAAAACATAATCAAGAGAAGAAAGAGAGGTGTCCCCCAAAGATTTGCAAGATACCTTCAGAATATATAGGATGAAACTTTCCAAACACACACATAGCTTTCCAAGGGTTTGTGAAAATTTTCCCATATGATCTTTTCCTACCTTTTCTAAGAATGAAAGAAAAGAATGGAAGATCACCAGAGGCATAATAAGATATGTCAGGTAAAAAGAGCACATCCCAGGGTGACTGACTAGAGAGAAGTGAGGAAGAAACTTTTAGGAAATGCTGGCAAATTATAAATTTCCATAGCATGGAAAAGAAGGTAGAGGAGCACAGCTTTGAGAGAGTGTTCTGTCTTAAATCTATATTAAATCCTTTCATTTTATAGGCTCTCAATGGTACATTCAGTAATTTTCTCTTCAGGTAGTAAACCCTGCAACACAATGACTGGGAGAGCAGGATCCCAGGGACAGGCAGCTGGATTTTGTATTCTAGCTTTCAAGGGAAGATAAAAAATTTTGTTTCACACCTGAAAGACCCCCAAGACAGACTTTTCAAACTCCAATGATTAGAAGTATTAGGAATCTAGTGGCTGCTGGACCTTGGAATAAAGAGAATTTTGAAAATATCACATTAAATTATTTTGTGATGATTGTTCTGAGTTTGCTATGGGTTTTTTGTTTTTTGCTTTTTTTTTCAGAATAAAATTCAACTAAATTAATATTAGCAGAGCATTTCAATGACTCCAGTAAGGGCTCCAGCAGCCTGCTCTGGTGAAGATTCAGTTGGGCTTTGAGGCAAACTCGGTGCCCTAAAGTGTAGCACTGAGTGTGGCCTTCATCATGTGGCTCCAGGGGCTGCTTGAGGATGAACCCTTGAATTTAGCATGTGTGGAAGAAAGAAGGATGTCCTCACTGCCTTCAGGCTAAATCTCAGCTTGTGTTGCCAAAACCTTGACAAGAATTGACAGGAGGGGTTTCTTGCTGGGGAAGCTGACATTTCAACTCACAGCTTCTCCTGGAAGTATCAGGTGGGCAGGAATTCTCTCCACCTAGGGTGGTTAAAAGCAACACCTTCTGCAGCATGGTGGGCTGTGCTTCATCTTGGCAGGAAATGCAGGGTATTGACACAGGGATCTGCGGCAGCTCTAGTCCTTTGGAATGGAGAAACTGCACCCACATTTTCTTGACTTGTTGGCTTTTTAAAAAACTTGGGCGCTGCCTGACAAAAACATGCTTTTATTTTATTTGTATATGTGTTTCTACAAATTAGAATAATATGTATAATTTGGAAAAAAAATAATCAGTTATAAGATCATTAAAAACAGAAAAAAAAGAGATTTTTTTTTTTTCTGGCCTTGAATTTTAATGTGAAAAAACAAGTTATTCATATATGAGCAAATGGTAATTATATTTTTCAAGTGGTTGAGCAAAGTTAGTAGCAGTTTAGTAATAAAACAATTAACTCACTGCTTTATTATGATAAATATTACATCATATTTTAATTTTCACTCAGCAAACTAATTTGTTTGCCTTTTTATCTTAAACCCCCCCAAAAATTCTGTAAAGACCCACTGCATATGCATTTCAGGAAAAAAGGCATTCCAGTTCTTTCTTTTACTGTTCAATATAATCTGTAGGTGCTTGTATCTCCTCCTGGAACATGTGCACTAAAAATATTTGGAAAGTTCTGTGACTTTTCTTGAAGAACCAGCCCTATTTTGCACACAGTTCTGGTGGTAGCTCATCAGATGTGAGATTATGGGAGGCAGTAAGGCCCCTGGTAGGAGGGTAAAAGCTGGGTATGACATTGCAGGAGATTCTCTGTCCTCTTTTCTCTGGACCTTGCTTGCTGTCCACTGCCCCACCTGTTTCAAACTGTGACATGTAAACTTCTGGGAAGAATTCGATAGAAAGCTCGTCAGTAAGTAAAATTCATTTCCATGGTAAATTGAGGAAAAAAATTGTCAATGTGGAAAAATGTTTTAATTGAAAAAAATGTAATGTTTTGCAACAGCAACATAAAGATATTCTGATTTTGGTTTTTAATTTTTAAAGGAAATACGAAACATTGATTATTTGGGAAATATGTTTTACATTCTTTTTAAACAAGAGTAATACTGAGCATTTGCTTCAACTTTGAAATAAGCAGAAGTTTCTAGCTTTGAAAGTTCTATAAACAAGAACACTGAAACTCAGGTATTACTACAAAAGAGTAAGAGTGAGAGAGGAGCTGACTGACTTAGGTTAATCCATGGCTCTAGATGGTATGTGACAGAAATCATGCCTAGAGATGGTAGCATTTCACCAGGTTTAAGAGGCAGAACCATGATTTCAAGTCTGGGGATGTCACGGTGTTCAATGACTTATATGGAAAATAATTCCAATAAGCTCCTGAGATGTAGCATCCTGAAAATATGTTCAAATAAATTATGAATTTAAATGTATTTGCATAAGTCATTTTGTTGAATAGGCAGCAGAAGTGCTTGGTTTTTTGGTGAGATATAAGAACCAATGTTACAAACATTAATTATTAGTAGGAAAAAGTCTGAAAGTAAGAGTTTCTAAAGCACTTGGCAATGACACAGGTCAGCAGGCATTGAAGTTATTGGAATTTTTTTTCACTGTGTTCATAGTTAGGCCAATACTGAGTGCTTTTAAACATCTCCTGTAATTTGATCTATTAGAGGCAACATTTATGCATCATCAGTACAAACACAGCATATTTTCTGTGAAAACCTTAATTTAAAGAAAGTGCAATTCAGATTTTTCCATTTCACCCTTTTGGGCTGGATAATCACAATAATTTAAACAATTAGCAAGCTGAGCTTGCTCAAAATTAAATAAAAACATCCACTTTTGGTTATGAAAGTGCTCTCTTAGGCTTTTTTTGCTTATTTCTTCACTATTTCACATAGTGTTATCAAGTCATATCAAATCAGAATGCATAACAGAAATATTGAAATTCACTGATTCCTATAATATTTTACTATATTATAGGTCTTATAGATATATCATATCATCATATCATATCAAATCATATCAAATCAAAAAGTATTTCATATCAAAAATATAGTCCCTGACTAAAGCATTTTTAGGATGGACATTATAATTAAGGCAGAGCTCAGAGTAGAACAAAACAAAATTTTAAATTGACCTCCGTGTCCTTGACTGGAAAAAAACCCAAAACATAAAAAAACCAAAACCAAGAAGCGCAATATTTATAATTAGAACCAAGAGTTGCAAAAAATTCCTACAAAATTTAAGCTACACATTTGTAACATTTTTCTTTGCATACATATTACTAAAGATTGTAGAAGATTTTTAAGTGTTAAAAATTGTTTAACAGAGATTATCTAAGGGCTTTGCCACTTCAACTTTGCTAATAAGTTAATTAGTACTTGAGGTTTTTAAATGTCTATTATGACAATTTCAACCAAGCCCTGAAAATAAACTCTATGAAGTAAAACCAGAAAATACACAGAGTAAGTTAGCCAGGAGATCAAACAGAAAAATAAAAATTTCTAAAACTTTATGGGATGGCCATTTCATGTACAATGTCCACACCAATGGGTTATTGTACTTACTCACCTGGACAGCTTCCTGTGTTTTTATTTTAAGGACAAATAAACGGGTTAAAAGGAGTTTTCTAAGGAAGAAAAGGAAGGGCACAATGAATAAAAAGAAAATTGCAAACAGCCTGAGTACACAATAATGGTCAACAATAGTATTTCAATATTTCACAACACTATTTGCAAAAAAAAAAAAAAAAAAAGCCAAAACCAAAAAAACACAAAACAACACAAAATAAAAGATGCCACAGGGCAGCAAGGAAAAACGAATGTGTAAATAAGTGAGGCCAACCTTCTAATGGAAAGGTACAGAAGGTTAATGTTGCTGTCTGAGCCAGAATGATGCTGCTTGATATTTAGATGCTGACTGTATATTTTCACTTCTCTAGGATTCAGACTTGGCTGCACCTGATCATCTGTAATGGGATGTGGGAATGAAATTGCTCCTGATCTCTGGTGATGTGCATGCTACTAACACAACATTTAAAGGCACTACTTAGAAAATGAGGTAATTTTAGAGCTGTCTCCTGCAGATACCCAGAAGTGCAATGAAGCCTTAAATCTTTCCTTATTTATCAGTGCTTTCCACGGGGGTATCAAAATTTTTTCATGAAGTGATTAAAAAAATCCCTCTAGAATATCTATCAGGAAAAGAGTGATTTTTTTGTTAGTTGGTTTGTTTGGTTTGTTTTGTGTGTGTTTTTTTTATTTATTTTTATTTTAGAGTGGAAAAAAAATCAAAATGTTTTAAATGACTCAAAAGCAAGGTATGGACCTCCCTGAAGACAATTAAATTAAAAAGTTTATTCTCATTTCCTTGACAGAATGACTTTTCCAGATAGCTGCTTCTTTCTTTGCCACACCAGGCCAAAACCACATTTCTTTGATTACCATTCTCAGCATGTCAGGCCATTCCTTCTATGGCTTTTCCAAAAATCAGTAGTGTCAGGGGATATAAATTGTGGCAATTATGGCCTCTCTGGATTGACACAAAAAGGAGCTTGTATGGGACAGACCCATATTACACCATGGAGCCCTGTGCAAAATAACTGAGGAAGCCTTGAGGGAAAATTTCAGTGTCCTTAAATGCTCTTCAAAACACAACTCTTTTGGTAAGAATAAATATACGTATAAAAGACTTTCAACTCCTCTTCCTTGGATCACTCCATTGTGAGGCAGTACCCCTTTACATAATTCCTAGAAATTTTACAATATGCTGATGGCTAGGAAATGTAAATAGATCATAAATCAAATAGACTAAATTTGTAACAGTAAACATGGCATAAAATATCTTTATTTTAATATCTTTATTAATCCCTCTATAAATTTCTGCTAGTGAAATAATATCCAAACACAAAAACTCCTTTCTTTTTCTGGCCCTTTCCTGTATCTTCCTCTTTAGATGCATAGAAAAATCTTAAAATGTAACTGGATTTTGTTCAACCTATGTTATTTGTTACTTATTCTTTTTTGCTGGTTCTCATCTGACCCTGGCCTAGATCCATGAGTCCTGGTGTCTCAGGGGACCAGAGAAATGGATGAAAAAAGAAGGTGGGACCAGAGGAAGAGAAAGCCAGAAGGGGAATGTCCTGCTGCTGTTTTAGCCATGCTCCAATGGGGAAGACACAGAAATCAGAAGGAGCTCTGTCAGGATCTTCTGAGGTAGAAACAGCAGGTTTGATTCTATTTCTCCAACAAGCTGAAAGGAGCTGGTTTGGACTTGGTCCTATTGAAACAACAAAAAAAAGACCAAACCAAACCAAACAAACAAAAAAAAAACCACACACAAAAAAAAGGTTTTGTTCACTGCCTATCTCTGTCACATCCCTGAAAATTGCAACTGCAAATTATTGATCACTTCAATTTCACAACTCACATCTTGGTAAAATATCCAGTTCCTTCTCTTCTTGAACGAGTTTTTGTCCCTGCGCTAATCCCCTTCCCTTGCCAGAGACATTAGCTGTTGAAAAGTTTCCTTGAAAAGTTTCATATTATTATGCAGTGTTTAACATAATAGCAATAGATTTTCCTGCTGTGTATTGCAGTAGTGGAAAACATTTAAATATTATCCATGATGCTGAGCCTTTTTATAATCACTCCTTCTGTTCTCTTTAGTAACTCAAAATAATTCCTGAATTGTGCCAGCTAATATCCTCTTGTTTAAGTGTTTCTGAAAGCACTTCAATTGTGTGCACACCAAGGTTTCTTCCATGCTTTCCTCTTTCATCCCTGTCATTCAATGTTCCAGTCCAGTGGTTTTTCCATTTCTGTTTCCAGTGAGCTCATTTTAAAGTTCCAAGTCAATTCTTAACATTTATATTCTCTATTAATTTTCTTTACTTCCATTTCTTTCTTTTTTTTCTTTTTTATGTCATTATTCATATTATCATTGCCAGTATCTTTCAATTTGCAGTCTACATCCAAGTTTTCTTTTTTTACTCTATGGATCTGGAAGGAGTAAGAGGTGTACTTTGATTTCTGTAACCAATTTGCTACCTTTTTTTTTTTTCTTCAAAATAGAGAATTTTCTCTCTTTTTTTCTTATTAAAAAAATTAAGAATTTCCAAATATAAAGTTCTTAGAAAAGCAAGTCTGTTGATTTATTTTTCTATATTAAAATTTTAAACTAAACATCCTCCATAGATGAAATATGAGGTATTCACAGCCCATATTTTCTTAAATGTCAGTTTCCTAACTCAGCTTGAAATCATAGGTATTTTTTGAATTAATTCTTTTTCTATTTATGGTGCATCCTGAATGAATACAGATCTGTAACTCTAATAAATTAGTATTCAGGTTTCATTTCCAGACCAATTGGAAAGGACAATTATAACTTTTCTAAGATAACAGGGGAAAATGGTTACTTATATTGGTTGGTTTGCGTCTGCTTTTCCATGAGATATCCTGAAAGCACAAAAAAATATTTCAAACACTAAAGACCCATGGCATTAACTGTTCTGAGTCAATTTTAACAATTAGGATTTAGCTCACAAAAAATGTTAAGCAAAGGCAGAAGGTTGAGTCAAGCAAAGAAGAGAGAGTGCTGGGAGAACGTTTCAAAATGAGAGGCCATCAAGGGAGGAGGACACATAGGAGCATGATGGATTGCCCACTAGTGAAAATAAATCATATGTGCATGTTGCACCTGCAAGAAAAGGCTAATGGCTGCATTTGTTTCAAAACCCAAAGGCCAAAGGAAATCTTGCCTCAGAATCTACTTTATTACTTATATCTATGGCCAAGTTTAGAAATTAAGAATTGCTTTTCTTCTAGGTCAAGAAAATACCCGTAAGCTAAAAGTAATGAGATAACTTGCTGCTTCCAGAAATTCTTGAGTTCAGAAGATTTGAGTCTTCTGGAAGAACTGAAGTGCTGCAAACCAGAAAAAAAGTACTGCATTGTGTTGATAATGCAAGATCACAGCTCTTGAAGTCTTACTTGTTTATGTACAAGGATTTCCCTCCTAAGAAATGGTTAGATGATCAGGTTTAAAAACATGTAGCATGGGAGTTTTAGGAGTTATCTGCTATGAATATATTATCCACTGTATTTAACTTGCTTGTTTGTGAATGGGCCATGAGGCATACAAAGATATTTGCTATTCAGAACTGTTCACAAAATAATGACTAAATCACTGAATATAACTGTTATATCTACGATTATATCTCTGTTTCTAATATGTGGTTGGTCACTTGAAACACAAGTCCTTGTTCAGCTTCTTCAGATGACAGAAATATTCCTATTGTAATACAAGTAATAAAGAACCAAAGTTCTGCCTCAGAGGGTACTATGCATGTTTAAAATTAGTAGTTATTTACTGTTCATAGCAGTAAGTCCATTCATTCCATGTCCTTCAAAAGATAATGATAATGATGAAGATAATAGGAACAATGATAATATGCTTCTTGTGTTTTGCCAAAAAGGTATATTGTCTCAGCACTAAGTGATGGTAGACATTAATTATTGTCCTCAGGCCTCTGCTTCTTAAGGGCAGTGTTATTTGTTATTTCTAAGCTACAGTGCTAAAGAAAGGTAGCGTGGATTAATTTCTTCACAGGAGCAAAGGTTTGGGCCCATTTTGTCCTTCTTCTGACAGTCTTCTCTTATGGACCCACCACCCCACATAGCTAGCAGAGGGAGGAGACCATGCCAAGCAATGTTTTCTTGCTTACTGCATGTCCCTGCTTAACCCTGTAGTCCATAGGATGAGAGCCCACAGTCTATGTTACATTATCAGGAGTCTATGCTCCTGAAACTGGGATTAGTGCTGAGAAGGGATGCTCTTCCTGCTTGCAAAGGTTGAGAACATTTAGCTGGTAAAAGAGCTTGGTAGAGTTATACATCACTGAATGTAGTATTATGTCTAATAACAGATAGAGAATATGTTTTTATAGTCCTAAAATCAATCCTCAAAATTATGCAGTTCTACTGCATATATTTATGTAAAGTGTTCAGTGTTCATTGTGTGTACTGTTAATGTTTCTCTGTTCCTTATGTCACTCACTGAAATGTCCCCTGAGATAGAAACGCATTTTTTGTTCCAGGATGGATTTGTACAAAAATGTCTGAATGCAGAATGGAGGTCTGGGTTGGAGTTTTTTGTTTGTCTTTTTCTTTCTTTTGGTTTGTTTGGGGTTTTCCTGGGGAGGGGATGGGAGGGCCTGGCGGGGAGAAATTTGATCTAAAGTCATGGATTTTGCTTTATAGTTGAGATTCTCCTCATATTCACAGCCCTGTGAGAAGAAGGTTGCTGTCCTGCATGAGGCCAACAGCTGCTGATTCAGCAGGCAGAGTCCACTGAGGTACTTGCAGGAATGTTGCAGGAATTATGACCTTTGTTGCCCCATTACAGGGGATGCAGAATCAGTACCAGGGCCACTGTGTCGGGTGTTCGGATAAGTGATACTAATGGCTGGGGATACTCAGGATATCTAAGAAGGAAGTATCATCCTTTGGATCAGTCCCTTCTCTCTCATTTCCTGAAATAAGAGAAAAAATGAGGAAGTGCGTTCCCTGTGTGTAAAATCCTATTTTATTAAATTGCGGTATTTCTGTAATTTTTCACAATGCCATGTTGATAATAACTAAATAACGCCATACACATTTTCTATGAAAATGCATCAACCACTTCGAAGAAGGGAAGAGAGTCAGAAGTCCCCTGAACCCTTTTTGAGTGGCTGATCTGTCAGGCTGCAATACCCTGTTGCATGTTACTTTACATTTTAGAGCATCAGGCAGATTGCAGTTTATAGTGGTCAGTGATAACCTGGTACAGTTTTCTCAAGCTGTTATATACTTATACACACTTGTAGGATCAAAAAGCAGCTGAAATGGAGAAGCAGTCCCACAGACCATTTCTGTTATGCAAGCAAGAGTCCTGTTTACACATATGATTTAATAAGCTAAGTGTTTTTTTTCTATAAGTACCTCTTCAGGTGTTAGTGACTCCTCAACATTTTTGCTGGCTGAGCCATCAGGCTGACACAGCCTACGTACTACAGAATGGAATTTTATGCCAGAATATTTATATTAAAATATGATTCTTGAACAGAAGTGGATATACAGATGAGCAAGCTCACCCAGCACAGATTTCTCATCTCCATTTTTTTCCTTCTTTTTATTTTTTTCCCACATAGGAAGTCATCAGAGTTATATTTTTCCTGATTAACACATTTCTTCATCAACTATAATTGCAACCATTAAATTAGATTGCCTCCTGTTAATCTTCCACTGCTTCAATCCTGTTATGCAGAAAAATAATATAAACTGTCATAGTGAGAGGATGCAAGTGCCAATCTTGAAACTGGAGAAAAATATTGTTTTAATAAAAAGTCTTTCCATCATAGTGAATTTTAAAGCAATACAGAGATGGCATTTTCTTAAACAACAAGAAATATGCATTAAAAATGGAAATATTTTCATTAACAGGAAGAAATAAACATCATATCAAAGCTGATGGCATTCTTGCATGCATCATTTGTATAGCTCGTCAGATAGCTTAGAATAAAAGGTACCCTCAGGCAAGGAGTAGAAGAAGCAAATAGTCTTAATTTATATCTCAATATAAAGTTTATAAGCCTAGATAAAAAATTAGGTACTGAAACATTAAGTCCCAACAGTCTAGCCAGTCTGATTAATATCTCTTTGAACACAACTTACATTAAGACAGAGACAGCTGGGTTTAAAACACAAAGCCTGGCACAGCTGCCAGGCTTGGCACATAATGGAGGTGGAAGACTTCGTTTAGAGCTAATTTATGTTAAATGACCATATTAATCTTTCAGGGAGTTTTAAGGATCTCATGATCTGAGAGAACTTACTTGCTTTTCCAGCGCTGAAACATTCTGTACATTCTCATCTGATTTTTTTTAAGATTTTATCAAAGACTGATTAGAGCTGCATGTTCAGAAAAATACTACGTTTTTAAAAGTTAAAATAAATTATAAACTGTCCCTAGTTTTCTATTGTATAGATGAAACCTATGACTCCTGAACTTAATAATTCACCCTCAGTGCTGTAGTTGTCCAAGGTCAATGAATTATTTTTTTGATATTTGAGATAGTAAGGGAGAAAAAGCTTATTACCATAATAAGTGGAATTACATTAGCTTTGAAGTGAAGAGTAGGATATTAATATTTACTCAAATCTGTTTGTTTATTACCTAGTTTCTAGGATGGCTTAGGAACACTGTCATTGGTAGATCTTAAGAATTGGTTGTTCATTCAGACAGAAAACATATGACTGGAATGTCCAAAGAAAAAGAAAAAAAAAAAAATTAGACAGAGTACTTCCATAAATCCTCAGCTCATACATTTTCATTCCAAGGTTTTTCCATCATTTTTTAATAGGATGATTTTTTTTCCTCCCATAGGTTATCATGAAGGTATTCTCAGAATTCTTTCAGGCTCCCATTTGTAACTATTATTATTACATTAAATACTTTCCCTACAACAGCAAAAGTTTTCATGATTTTTTTTTTCCAGGCTTATTTAGGCTATTGCAACCTGTGCAGTCCTCCTTTCCTTGGTGCAGTAATTTGGCCATTCTCCAGCTGTGGCCTGCAGGGATTAGTTGATATCCCCTTTGTCAGGACAATTATTTCTATCTTCAAAGGGGTGGAAAGAAGCTTAAATGTACAGTTTGTTTTTATGACCTTACTTTTCTGCATCTCTGATTTCAGTAGTCACCCTCAGCACATTCTGCTGCTGAGAGCAGTGAGCAGCACTAACTCAGTGCTCCTGAGTTTAGGAGAGGTGTGCTCAGGGGTAGGGATGTTTTGGAGGAGGAGGCTCCTGAGTGGTGGGTAGAGACACCTGGGATGGCAGGTCTGCAGCTCTGCTGTTGCAGGCTGACCTTGGGCAGCCAAGGATTTGGAGGCAGGCTCAGGGCATGCCTGTGGTCTGCAGTGTGGTGCTGTGGTCACACAACTCTGTCTGGTTGTGTACAAAACTTCCACGATGTAAAATATAACTGACAGTATTTGGAAAAGAGAGTCATTGTGCTGCCAGTGGAACAGGAATGACTTTAACAGCTGAGGATAAGTACGGGAGAGCTCACTATAGCAGAATGTTCTATATCAGCAGGGAGGTGTGCCTTCAAAAGTAAGGGGAACAGAAAACAGGAAAATGGGAAAGGCAACAAGAAAAAATTGTTGGATGACAAGAAAAGAGGAAAGAAAAAAAGAAATAGAAATGCAAATCATATAGGAAAGTGCCCATGGGGTGTTGGAATCTGAGGTATTGATGATTCCGAGATTGTAGAAAGTCTCTTGTCTTTCTGCCCCACTGCCAAAGAAGAAGCCATAATTCGTTTATGCTGGTGTTCAAGGTTGTTTATTCTTGCTTATCTCTAACATGTTCTGCTGCCCTGCTGCAGGTCTGTCCTGCAGGGCAGCGTGTGGGGCTCTGCCCCTCAGTGGGATGTTACAAACATTATATACCAGAAACTACCTGTGCTATATTTACAAGAATGTGCCAATATCTATCACCTACGTTGAACAGTGTGTCCCCAGCCTAAACCAACAGAAAAATGCCAACAGTACAGTGAAACATGGAGGGCATGAAGAAGGAGAAAAAGGACAAGACACACCCAATTTCCTCCATCTTGTCCCCTTTGAACCGCTAATCTAGAATCCTAAAATTTTACTTTTGCATCCATGCCACACTTAATTATTACTTACATCAAACCCCCAGAGCTGGTAATTCATCCTGTAAGATTGAAAACTCTTTTCCATAGACAGAGATCAGAGACAGTGTCTCTTGGGGCTCTGTACAGGGGGGTTCCTGACCTCCTGCCAGGGTCTCAGGCATTCCAGGGCAGCCAGAGGGAAGCCCTGGATTCCCACAATGGGGAAGAAAGGATGGAAAGAATTTGGAGAACATTCACAAAGATGCTGAAGGAAACTAAAGTGAGAATAAGCAAAGTGATTCAGAGAACAAGAAAGTGTGAAAAATTCAAAGTAGGTTTGAGCAACCACTGAAAAGAGATGCAAGGAAACTGCCTGTGCTCCTGCAGGGGTGGGTGATAAGGGGGGCCAACATATTTGCCACAGTCAGGACCCAGCATCCCCATGGATCAGACACAGCAGCAGAATCCTTGTGTTCTTCCAGGCACTCCTTGGACCTCATTCCTTCCAACCTAAGCTGACATAGTAAATGGCAAAGGTACTGCTTGAAGTACATGAATGAGTCAGGCCCAGCTGAGTTCCTTCTGTTTGTTAATGTGATGTGTCGCAAGAAGAAAAGGCCTGCTGGCACCAGTGAGACATCACTGAGGTCTGAGGAGGTCTCACATCCCCTCCAGTGCTGCCCTCAGACCACTTGCTTTTTATACTCAATTTTCATTTACGTTGTCATGCTGGCATTGGTGACATCTGTATGGCATGTGGGTTTTTAGCTGATGGCAAAAGGCCTGTCAGAAGTGGATAAGGCATTTTTTTTCAAGGAATTCCCATTCTGTGTCTTTGTCTCTCTCTGTCTGTCATATCTAGTTCTAAACTACCTACTTTGGATTCTAAGCAAAAGGTGTATTCTTAATTCTATGAAATATTTTCTAAAGTAGTTTATGTGCATGTTTGTATGTTGAGTATGAAACTTAGTAAAATTAAAATTATATAATCATTTTAATAGTAGAAGTTATTATATATTTGCAATCTAAATACAGAGCAGTTTAATGAGAATTGAAAAGCTGTTAGTGTATCATACACTGAAACATTATAGGTAATCATCATTTTGTCTCATTTCCCATCATTATCTAAAAAATACAATGACAGAAGTGCTTGTATGACAGTTTCTAAAAGATTTTGCTAAAAGGAGTTATTTGTTCAGATTTGAATGACCTAGATTATGAGAGAGCTTTCTTTCTCTCATCCCAAACCTTTACATTTGATCATCTCTACAAACCACAAAAATTCTTCTCATGGACAGACAGCTCTTCAACATGTCCTCAGGTACTTTCTGAGATAAAATGGGGATGAAAAGTGGAAGAGCATCTGTGTACTGGGTGATAAGAATGAAAAAACTGTGACACTGTGATTTACAGAATATCCAAGGTATAGATGAAGTAATTTTTCTTTGTCGCTTTAAAAGAAATGGAGCTTTACACAAGTCAATTTTGGACTCTTAAAATGTGGCTTGTCAGAATGAGATGCAAGTGCAGTGAGACTGCCACAAGATTAAACAACTGAGCAGAACATGAATTTTCAAAAATATGGATAACTGCATACATTTTCATGTCTTGCATTAGCTTTCAAATGTTTTGAATAGCATCTTTATGGTCACAGTATTCATGAAAGAACTGCTGTCTACTGGAGAAATATTTCAGGTAACCTTAAGATGGCAACTCAGTTATTTCTATACTTGTTACATCTTTAGTAATGGCCTCACTATTTAAACCCAGCCTGTTTTGGAGGGAGAGTGTTACAGTGAGCTCCTGGACACCCTTTTGTACCCCCTTTTCCTAGGGCCTCTGTGGCTCTGATCATGATAACCCCTGAATCCTCCTCCCTGCCCCAATGGGGTTGTCGGGAAGCCAGGAGTGCCCACCCTGTCCAAAACCTATATAGACCCCTGAAACTTCCTGCTCTTTCTCTTTTGCCCCGCTCTCCATGGACACCACAGAATAAAGAGAGCTGTTCCAACACCCTGGGGTAAGGAGCCTCTTCTGAACACTTTTCCCTCTCCTGCTATTTCTTCCCCTCACAGCCCCATATCTCTGAGCTAGTCAGATTCATTCGGGGAGCTGCGTGGAGGGGGGGAAAACAATAGAAATAACAGTTGGCGCCCAACGTGTGCTGCTCTGAGCCCACGAAGAAGCTGGACCCCATATATCAGGGGAAGTCAAAAGCTTTTGGGACAGTCAACTGCCCTGGTACTCTAGCTGCCTTTAAAAGCTTTGAGTCACAGGGACAGTTGGGGACCTTTGCCTGTGTACCCCAGGAAGAGCCGACTGGAGAGGGAACCCCCAGAGAGGGTTTCACAGACGAATCCTGCAGTCACAGGCTTGGTAAATTCTCCGACGCGGCACCCGGGACCGCGCCTGGCCGGGAGAGGCTACCATAAGTGACTGGGGGGGGCTGCTTGCGGGACGGTGAGCCAGGGCCCTACTGCGAGTAAGCGGGAACCAGTGGGCTGCGCATACCCACGTTCCAGGGGGGAACAGGCACGGGAGGAGCGGGCTAAAGCCGCCCCGGCAGTGGCGGGACGAACGCCCCTCCCCCTGTGCCCCCCCGGCTCGGGTTTCCCACTGAGGGAAATTCGAATCATTCGTGCTGTGTTATTAGCTCTGGTGGAGACTAGACCAGTGAAACAATTAAAAATCATGGGTACTAACATTTCACTGGAGCAGAAGAGTATACTAACACATCTTAGCAATAACTTAAACAATGTATCATTCCCTAACAAGCTCCTCCTACGTTTTGTGTGCTGGCTAAAGACAGAAATACCAAATTTTACTGTGCAGGACCTGAATTCGCTTGCTTTTTGGAATCAAATTGGACAGATATTAACTTTAAAAGTCGAAAATGGTGAACATAAAGTTTCTCGATTTATTCCGATATTTTTACAAGCACGGAAAAATATTTTAGAAGCAGAAAAAAACATGCAAACGCAGAAACACAGTTCTAACACTCCCTTTTCCCCTTCCTACCCACCTCCTAAATACCCCAGCCCTGAAAACCCCTCACCCACCCCTTATTCCCCTCAGACACCTTGTTTTTCTGAGAAATACAGCCCGGAGTGTGTCTTAAAGAGCAGAACGGCATCTGTGGAACACACGCGGCCAGATCATGGCGGCGGCCATGTGGTTTCACCGGCGCTGGCCGCTCCACCCCCCCACTCCCCCTCCCACTCGCATTCCTTTGCTTCCCCCGCCCTCCGCCACCCCCTCCGCCCCCACCCCCTCCTCCCTCCTTCCTCCGACGCCTGCTTATCTCCCATAGCAACACCCCACCTTCCTTATCAGTCCCAGCCCCCGGGTTGCCCCGGGAACAGGGGCGGGGCCGGCCCCTGCACTCCTCCGAGCCCCAGCACCGAGGACAGCGGGGCGGGGACACGCCACAGCAGCCTACCAGCTCAGAGCCGGGGCGGGGCCCGAGTCTGCACCGCGGAGCAGACAGCCCGATGGGGGGGGGGGCGAGCTGCCCCTCACCGAGGTGGGGGAGGCGCGGGGGGGACATAAGCCTGCCCCTATCGAGGAATCTATACCATCTATAGCTCCAGTGGTTTATTTAGGGAGAAGAAATGGTACAAAAACATACCAACCTGTCCCATACAGGGACAAAACATAAATCTGTAAAGTTCAGAAAGAATTTGGGAGATCGAGTGAGATTTTCAAGGGTATAATTAGGGCAACCTTCAATTCAAATGAAATGGTGCCAAAAAATATAACTGATTTGTTTAAATGTTTACTAACATCCTCTGAATATGAGATATGGGAAAATAAGTGGAAATTGGCTTTGGAAACAGTGTTGCAAGAAATACAGCGTACACCCAGTGATGCCACCGACATGGATGGCCAGCCCCTTACAATACACCATTTGTGTGGGACAGGAGACATACAATGTCCAGAAAAACAAACCAGACTGTTATCTAGATCGGTTTTAGAAAAAATCTGTACTGCTGCAGAAAAGACACTATATCAATTACCAGGCACTGAGGTTGAATGCAGTTATATTAATATCAAACAGTTTCCTTCTGAGAGTTTTTTGCAGTTTGTGGATCGTTTGAGAAGCCAAGTCGAAAAACAGGTGCAACACACCAGTGTGCAAACAGAGTTGATTAAAGAAATGGCCCAGAGGAATGCCAACGAGACCTGTCGTAGGATTCTTCTCAGCCTTCCTCTTGATCCAGCACCTACTCTTGGCCAGATGATCGAGGCCTGTGCTAAGAAAGCAGAGCTGCTTGATAATCATGTCAGTCATAGAGCACCAGCAGACTTACAGCCTGTTGCCACTGCTACATCAAACCCCAGGAAGCCACCCAGATCATTATAACAGCTGCAGCAAATCATCTGCCTGCGTTGCAAGAAACCAGGACACTTTGCCAGGAACTGTCCTCAGAACCAGAACCAGAGACAGATCAACAAACAAAAAAACTAGATGCACAGCGCGTGCCCACTGCTACGCGCAAAGATATAAATATAGTGGGACACAAATGTGACAATGCCTCTCTCTTAACAAATAAGGGGGAGGGTGGATACTATGATGGGGGGAGAGAGAAAAATAAGAATGTGAAATGTATTACTAACAAGGTTTGGCAGCCACTAGGCCGACCCCGCTTAGTGACTGCCAAAGGATTTCATTTCAGAAACACTGATTGGAAAGTCATTGTTGTGGACCTATCAAAAAACCCTCAGGACCTGCAGGCGTACGATATGGAACTGGACAGTGAGTATTTTGTTATTGGGGACACAGCATACACACCTCCTGAGATTGAAATAGTTCCCATGACTACTAAGGGAAAAATATCCAGCCTTATGCTGTTGGCACATTGCTTGCACCCTCCATTCTATCTAGAAAAGGGGCAACTTCTGGCACAAGCCATTCCCGTCCCAGTAGAAATCACAGTAGAAGGAAAATCTCCAGAAGTCTACTGGGCGGAAGTAGTAGGAGAGGACAAACCCTCCATGACATGCAACCTAGCACATGGGTCAGAATACCTTCATGTGGAAGGTGTTCTGGACACAGGTGCAGACATCACGGTGATACCCAAAACCATGTGGCCATCACACTGGGAATTGCAACCTGTGGCAGGCAAACTTCAGGGTATAGGAGGAACTACATTGGCAAAAATTTCTTAAAATGTAGTGCAAATTGAGGGACCTGATGGGAAATCAGCAAGTGTTCGCCTGTTTGTGGCAGACTATAGGGCTCCTCTGTGGGGGAGAGACACCATGTCCCAGTGGGGAGTCCAATTAATCATTCCTAAGACACCCCAGGATTTTCGGGAGTCGCCACTGTGGAGCGCCATGCCCACAAGTTAAAGTGGTTGGATAACACCCCAAAGTGGGTAGCACAGTGGCCTTTGAGTAGAGAAAAACTCGAGGCGCTTGAAAAACTTGTGGAGGAGCAGGCAGCTCAAGGACACCTGCAAGAAACAGACAGCCCTTGGAATTTCCCAGTCTTTGTAATAAAGAAGCCTGGGAAGGACAAATGGAGATTGCTCCATGATCTCAGAGAGATAAACAAAATTGTGGGGGACATGGGACCTCTCCAACCGGGGATGCCGAGTCCAGCTATGCTTCCCCAGGACTGGAAATTGGCTGTGTTAGATATAAAGGACTGCTTCTTCCAAATTCCATTGCACCCTGAAGATGCCCCGAGGTTTGCATTCTCTGTTCCCACGGTCAATAGAGAAGCACCGATGAAACGCTACCACTGGAAAGTTTTGCCCCAAGGTCTAAAATCCAGCCCTTTCATATGCCAACAGTATGTAGCAGCACTGCTGTCTCCAGTACGTGCAGAGAGAAAGGATGCCATCATCCTACACTATATGGATGACGTGCTTGTGTGTGCTCCCAATGACTCTATACTCCAATATACACTTGACCTAGTGGTTAAAGTTTTAACCTCTGCTGGATTCAAATTGCAGGAAGACAAAGTTCAAAGAATGCCACCTTGGAGATACCTGGGCCTGGAAATCTCTGCAAGGACTATTGTCCCACAGAAATTGGAGATAAATTGCAACCCCAGAACACTAGCAGACCTCCACTCGCTGTGTGGGTCTTTAAATTGGGTAAGGCCCTGGCTAGGCCTCACGAATGAAGATCTGGAACCTCTTTTCAATTTATTGAAGGGGGAGGGGGAGCTGACCTCCCCCAGGGAACTGACTCCAGAGGCAAAGACAGCAATCGAAAAGGTACAGAAGGCCTTGTCAGAAAGGCAGGCACATCGATGTGACCTAAATCTGCCTTTCCAGTTCATTGTTCTAGGAAAGCTGCCACACCTGCACGGGTTGATTTTCCAATGGATCAAGGGGCAGAAGGACCCACTCTTAATCATAGAATGGGTTTTCCTATCGTTCCAAAGATCCAAAACCATCACTAGGCCACAAGAGCTGATAGCAAAGCTGATTCAGAAGGCCAGGGTGAGGTTGTGTGAATTAGCAGGGTGTGACTTTGCATGTATTCACCTTCCAGTCAGGCTTTCTGAGGAGGGAAGGAACTCTCCTGAGAGACTGACAAAAGGGATGTTTGAGCATTTGCTCCAGAGCAGTGCCAGTCTCCAGCTATCTCTGGACAGCTATAGGGGACAAATATCAGTCCATGCCCCGTCTCACAAGTTGTTCAATGAGGAATTCCACCTGATTCCTCAAGAGAAAAGGAGCCGGAGGGCACTCAAGGCTCTCACAGTGTTCACTGATGCCTCTGGGGCTTCCCACAAGTCGGTGATGACTTGGAGAAATCCACAGACTCAGCATTGGGAAGCTGATGTTGAGCTTGTGGAGGGATCCCCCCAGGTGGCTGAACTGGCTGCAGTGGTGAGAGCTTTTGAGAGGTTTTCCGAGCCGTTCAACTTGGTGACAGACTCTGCCTATGTGGCAGGTATAGTGTCCAGGGCGGAGCAGGCTGTGCTCAGAGAAATAGAAAATGAACATCTCTTCAGGTTACTCTCAAGGCTAATTTATTTAATCTCGCACCGAGAACATCCATTCTTTGTGATGCATGTGAGGTCAAACACCGATTTGCCAGGTGAGATTGCAGAGGGGAACCGAAAAGCAGACTCCTTCGCTGCACCAGTTGAAAAGGCAAGTCTCCCTGATGTTTTCCAACAGGCAAAGCTGAGTCACGAGCATTACCACCAGAACGTGCCAGGTTTGATTCGACAGTTCCAGCTAACACGGAGTCAGGCCCGAGCCATTGTGACCAACTGTCCTAATTGTCAGCTCCAGGCGGTGCCATCCTTAGGCATGGGAGTAAACCCCAGAGGCCTTAGCAGCTGTGAGGTATGGCAGACAGACATCACACACATTCAGAGTTTTGGTCGCCTTGAATGCGTTCATGTAAGCGTGGACACATTCTCAGGTGCAGTGTATGCCTCTGCCCATATAGGACAAAAGGCTGCACATGTCAAACAACACCTAGTACAAGCATTTTCAGTATTGAGGGTGCCAAAAACGATCAAAACAGATAATGGCCCAGCGTATGTATCCAAGGAGTTCCTGGAATTTCTCCAGCAGTGGGGAGTGGAACATAAGACTGGCATTGCCCACTCCCCCACAGGTCAAGCTGTAGTCGAGCGTGCACACCAGACGCTCAAGCAGGTGTTGAAAAAACAAAACAGCTCAGCTCCGTGGATGTCTCCACGAGAGAAGCTCTGTAAAGCCATGTTTACTATCAATTTTCTGAATTGTTCATTCGAAAATATGAGTCCACCGGTTGTACGTCACTTTAACAGTGGCAAGCAGTTTAAATTGTCTCAGCATCCACCGGTCTTGATTAGGGATCCAGAAACTTGGGAAACCAAGGGTCCCTATGAACTTGTGACCTGGGGTCGTGGCTATGCGTGTGTAGCTACTCCCTCAGGCCCTCGGTGGATTCCCCAGAAGTGGGTGAAACCTTTTGTCCCCAAGAATCCAGGTCAAACAGAAGGGGACAAGAAGCAAGTATCTGATGTTTCAAAGAGAAGACGCCGCCGGATGGGAGAAGAAGAAAGTTCCTAGGCAGGAATTCCTTCCGGCAGAAATAGAAGCTTTAACATGTTCTTAAAATGTTTGTTCTTCCCTTTTAGAGAAAACCTACCTCCCACTCAACCCGGTGATGAGCCCCATCCGAGTTGTCATCCTGCTAATGCTGAACAGTCAGGCAGCCGCATGGATCGTCCCTCAGCCACGTCAAAACTTCTGGGTGACCCTGGCACAGACGCTACAGCAGGAAAACATTTGCTTGTCCACTGCAGCAGCAAAAGACCCTATGTCCACCTGTCTGGTAGGAATTCCATGGCAGGCTGGAGAATTTCCAGCAGGCCTAGACACATACATGTCCAATGAAATCCCAGAGTCCTACACCACACGACCACACAAAGCTCAGAAGCAAGTCGGGGGGATCCTAAAATCCTTAAAGGAGTGGTTGCGGGGTTTGCCCAAGATAGCTCAGGAACCCCAAGAGTTAGAGCTATTTGGTTCCTCCCCTGCAGCTTACTGTGTACACTTTGCTGTGCTCCCAAAACCTTCTAACACTGACAAATACCACGTTATAAAACAACACCGTGGGGAGTTCACTGCAAGGAGGTGGTGTCAGAACACGAGCAATATTGGGGCAGACAACCCATCTCACTCCAACCCCAAAGGTCTCCCTAAGGGATTGTTTTTAATTTGTGGGGATAGGGCATGGGCAGGAATTCCGTCTCGGCTTTTAGGAGGGCCATGTACGATTGGGAAGCTGTCCATATTGACACCCAACCAAACTCTAATCGGTGAATGGACTCACAAAAATAAATCGGCAAACAAAATTCAAAAGAGGAGTACAGACCCTTTGGACCCAAATTGTAACTCAGAAATTTTTCATTGGGCCAAGTCAAAAAGGGTTGCTGTGTCCCTGTTTCTTCCGTGGGTCGCAGCAGCCAAAGCTCTAGGTGAATTGGGCCACCTAGAGTGCTGGGTAGTCAAACAGGCAAACTTAACATCTGCTGCCATCAGCTCCCTCCTAGAAGACGAGGAAATTACCAGACAGGCCACGCTGCAGAATCGTGCTGCAATAGATTTCCTTTTGCTACTGCATGGACATGAATGCAAGGAATTTGAAGGACTTTGTTGCATGGACCTGACTTCAAAAGCTCCAAACGTCCATGCTGCCCTTCGAAGCATGAACAGCCTGATTGGACAAGTGAAGCAAGAGTCTGAAGATTGGTTTACAGAAATGTTCAAGGGATGGGGATTCACGGGGTGGTGGACATCTGTAGTTAGATCAATTTTGTTAGTCTTTGTTATTCTGTTCTTTGTAACCCTAGCATTCGGGATCCTGCGTCACTTGATTTTCAAGGCTATCAAGGGCCTCATACCTTCTACCTCAGAGGTCAACCACATAGAGTTGGCTAACCTGAGGAGGCCTGACCACGCCACCAACTTGGGGTGGTGGGAAACCCATACTCGGGGTTGAATTGAGCCCAGTGAATTCCTGTAACCTTGTTTAACAAATAAGGGGGAGGTGTTACAGTGAGCTCCTGGACACCCTTTTGTACCCCCTTTTCCTAGGGCCTCTGTGGCTCTGATCATGATAACCCCTGAATCCTCCTCCCTGCCCCAATGGGGTTGGCAGGGAGCCAGGTGCCCACCCTGTCCAAAACCTATATAGACCCCTGAAACTTCCTGCTCTTTCTCTTTTGCCCCGCTCTCCATGGACACCACAGAATAAAGAGAGCTGTTCCAACACCCTGGGGTAAGGAGCCTCTTCTGTATACCTCTCCCTCTCCTGCTATTTCCTCCCCTCACAGCCCCATATCTCTGAGCTAGTCGGATTCATTCGGGGGGCTGCGTGGAGGGGGGGAAAACCAATAGAAATAACAGGAGAGCAAAGACTTGTCTCCCAATGGCCTTACATCTTGTTGGGAAAGAGACAGCTGGTCCTGAAGCTATTCAGATCTACATGGTAAAGCCTAAAATGGAGAGTCCCTTTGAACCATAGCTTTACACTGGTAAATAAATGTGAATGTATGGATGAGCATAATTTTGTCAATAAAAGGAGAAAGATCCCAGCTGAGGCCATGCTAGGGCCTGTTTGCTACTGATGGAAGTTGAAAAGCAGAGTGAAATGTCTCACCAATGCCTGCCAGTGGACTGTGCCAAACGCCTGCTAGGAATGCGCCTGCACACCCGAGCAGCACATCCTGCTCCCCACTTGCTAAAGAAGTGCCAACAGGTTTCAAAATAATGACACTGGTGTTGAGTGGACTGCAGCATGTTTTTCTTTTCCATCATCACCCACAAGGGGAGAACTAATGATGCTGTTGCTTCTGTTGGCAATATTAGACTTTTCACTAATCTTGGGACACATATAGAAAGGGCTTCCATGGAGCTTCACCCCTCTCTGCTCCTAAAGAAAAACTGCAAGATGGTCCTTGAACCTCAGCATCTTCTACTTCATTATTAGGCGTGAAAGTAGAGGAAATATACCACGCAGCACAAAATATTTTTGTGGTGTAAATGCATGTTTAAAAACCTGAAAAACCAAACAAACTGAATTATTTCTATTCTTGTTGAGGTTTTAGCCATGGAAATTGAAAGACTGAAAAGAAGGACTGACAAACCACTCATTGCAAAACTGGAACTGCTCAGAAAATTTGTACATGTAGCTATTTTAAAACTACCAACAGAGTGATGACATCTTGGAATGAATGCCTAGAGAGTTAGAAAGCATAGGGTAAATTAATTTCAGATGGATGACAGACATATTTTTTAGAAAAGCTTAAGAGAGTTAGAAATCTAAATCTTCCTTTCAGACATGATTAAAGGCACTCAGAGAGACAGTTTCTTTCAAAGTGTGACTTGATCTCCTGAATCACAGACACCCTTTGAAAACTGTTTAAATGCAAGACAGTTTTCTTTGTAAAGTAGAAATGTGAGAAATTTAGCTAGGCCTACATGAGAAAGTTTTTAAGGAGCTTTACTGAGTATTGTTGAGATGAGACTTCAAGAAAATAGAGTTCTTGGAAACCTCAAGACTAGGCTAGTGTCTCAGGCTGCTTACTGACATGCTTCTCATTCATTTTCCCAGATGAGAAGCAGTAGAGAGAATAGGAACAGATGCAAATATGAGAGTCATTAACCAAAGTAGATTCTGTTTAGGTTTCACAACTAAGCAATAAGGAAATTTGCCCAGAAATGCAAGCAAAACCTACACATTTATAGCCATTTATCCTATAATGTTCTAAAAAAGGGGATATTCATAAAAGGGATGTGTATCACTCTTGCTAAAACACGTGGGGGCATCTCGCAACAGTCAGGAGCATTTCCAGGGAAATTCTTCCAGTAGGAAGTGCCGTGTGCCCTCTGGTTTCTCGTCTGTTCCTGTGCTCTTTGGTCTCTGATCTCTGCCATGGAGAACAAACTGGTTTAAGTTCAGTTAATTTAGTTACTAAGGAATGAGTTATTCTCCAGGTTCCAGAGATATTGATATATTCTGACATTTTACAGGTTAAGAACATTTGTTCACAAATTGCAAATTCTGTTACCCCTCAATTTGCCAACACCTTATGTCCCAAATTTTGTGGCAACCTTGTGATACAAATTTGGGATAAGGATTGCTCTGATCCCAGTACAGGCACATAGTCTGAACAATGTTAGGATTAGTTATCAGTAATGTACAAATCTTGATGTGCTTAACAAAAGCAAATTAAAATTAACTTTTCTTTATGAAGTTATCTATACAGAGCAGAATTTTGCTTTTCATGTAGTTACACTTAACACACTATGTTAGAATCTTTGTTGGAACATGAGTCTTTGGCATTAATTTGAGAAATTTTGTGGAAGGACTAGAACAACACAACACAAGGAACAATCACATTTCTGATGTTATGCAGTTGGTAATTCCAGCAGTTATGTCTTGTATGTTTGATTCAACACTCCAGGTGGATTTTTTTGAAGTACTTTTTTGAATACCTATGTGCTTTCTGTGAGCATCAGGGTCCTGATCCAGCTGCTATCAAGATATGAAAAGATATGATGTTACAATATATTTAATGAAAATGCGATCAGAATCTTTAAAAATAGTTTCTAAACGTGGGTCTCTAGTCAATATTGAGAATTTTTTTCTAAATATTTTGATAGGATTTGAACAGGTTATTTTCAGGAAGCCATGTTCTGCCAGGAAAATTATAAAACTATTTTACAAAAACAAACATGAATAATCTGGTCACACCAAAGAAATAATATAGAAAAATAAGCTTCATTGATTTTAAGGCAGACATTTTCAATAAAACCAGCCACCCACAGATGTATTTAATCACCTTAGTAAAGAGTATTTGATTTTCTATGGCAACCGAACATCTGTCACATCAAGTAATTTCCAAGATACTTTGAATATTTTGTTCCAAAACGGATGTCCACAGCGACCTTTGAGTGAATATTTCATGTTCCAGCTGGTCCAGGTGTGTGCTCCTGCTACTGCATTTGTAACAGATTTCTACCATCCAGATTTTTTAAAGAAAAATTTGTCAGCAATGGCTTTTACTTTTGAGTTCTCAGGCACCATCAGCCTCACTAAGCTTAGGATAGAGCATATGTGCTCTGCTGGATATGATTGCTTTCTCAGTCAGAATGTATGTTAATAAAAGTAACAGTTTACATTTTCTTAGAAAGATCCATCGGGTTTTTTTCCTCCTCTGAGTCTGGGAAATGAAGAATACCCTGGCATTCTGTAGCATTTTGCATAATGATGTGAGTCTCCTTAGTGGACTGTGTGGTTTGAATTAAATGATTCTCTCATTCAGACATACCCTGGCTGCAGCTGCTTGCTCCTGAAATGGGTTTCAATAAAGAAGAGCAGCTTGAAATTAATGTGATCTGCAGGTCAGCTCTGTCATTCACCCCGAGGGACACTTCCATAGGGCAGTAATTCCTCTGGCTGGAGTTATTCCTGTGGCTATGTCTGTGAGCCCCAAGGAGGCTGCTATAGCTATGTCTTCATCTGTAGACAAAGCTGGGTTAGCACTAATCATGCCTCCTTACCACATCTAAAATGTACATGCCATATCTTTGTTTAAATGCCTTTATCACGTGTAAATGTCTTTATCAGATTCTGTCAGAAAGAGATGATCAGTCCTGGAAATTTTAGATTAATAAATCAAATTTGATTTGATGAGCTAATTTGAATTTTGATGATGAATATGTTGATAGCATCAAATAACAACAGAAAAAGAGCAGAAGGAGCTTCTGAATAGTAAAATCTTAGCAAAAGCAGACATGAAATGATACAGAAATGAAAGCTGTTGCATGGTTTTCCTTACTGGCAGGACTTATTACAGGCTTTAATAATTTTATTTTCCTAAAATGTCTATTTTAATGTGCAGTTGATTAGATGAGGGAAAAAACCCCTATATTTATCTAATTTTCAAGTCAGGTATTTTATTTTAGAAAGCCAGAAGACATAAAAGAGTAAGAAATTATGTTGTCTAACCTTGGTGAAACAGGGTTATGGTCAACAATTTCCTTTGGTGGCCCTAGGTATCAAAACCTTCTTGAATTGTTAAAGGAACTCAGATGCAGAACAGACTGAGCTACACTTGGCACCTGGAGAAAGTTAACATGCTTCAAAATCACTATAGTTTATTGATTTCTAAGCTTTATGAGACTTTTGCTGTTTGTAGTAAAAATTGTTGGTGTGGTATCCCCCTAAGGGGAAGGGAACACCCAAGACTGGTAGATGTCCATGGTCAAAACCGAATGGCAACTGTCAGATGATCCTCAAAAACTTAGAATTGCTTTATTAGCAAATGACACACTTTACATAGAAATTGATATAAGTTAGTTCCTCATTTTTAGTATAAAAACACTTGGATGGATTTTGATTAAGGGGTAGAGTGAAAGAGAAAAAGAGAGACGGATTAAAGAGAGGTTGAGACAAAGAAAGGAAGAATGAAAGAGATCAGCAGTTCTAGCTTCAGTGTTGATCCTGCTGTTATTTTAGGGTGATTGAGGCACTGTCCGGGCTTTCTGAGGGTGCCTTTTCAAAGATAAGTTTCTCCCTGCTGGAGGTGTTTCATGCTTCCTATGCAAATTATTAATCATGTGCAGTTCATTCTTGTCAACCTTTGAGGAAAAGAGTTGGAATGCTTCAGGGTCTATGGAAATCCCCAGGGTCTAGGGATCCCGTGCTACTGAGTCAGCCCTTGGTCAGAAGTCCATGTCCACTTCTCAGCCTTATTCATGTGCTTTTGCTGTGCTATGTTGTGCTTATCTCCAGAAGCCAGAACAAGAACATTTGTCCCAGAAAAGTGTTGCTCACATCCTGTTCTTTCTCACAGTGTGCTCTTGCCAACAATCATTGACTTTGGCTATCTGGCTATCAGTGTTAGACACATACAGCATAGTGCCTTTTCTTCTGAGTTTTACAATAGGAAAGAAAAATTCTAAATAAAAATTTGCTATTTATTAACACTGAATCCTTAATCTATTTACATTGCTTTTCTGCAGCATGAATTGCATTTAAAAAGACACATAATTATAACAAGAATTTGCTCTGAATCCAAATCAGGAATGACTGACATAAAATAAATACTTTGCTTACAAGTCAGTGTTCTTCTAAATTTATATATTCTGATTGGAATCAGTGCTTAGGTCTCATTTTTAAAAAATGGAGAAGAGTCAATTTTTCTTCCTTTAAATTTTGCTGCAAATTGTTAATGTATATTTCCATGTCAGAATCTAAAAAATACTCTACCAGCATCTTTTAATGCACATTACTTTGATATTAAATGAATAAATTCTGGTCTTGGATATGCATTTCTACTTTCATGTGTAAGATGAGAATTTGATCCACAATTTCCAACTGAGGAAAGACAAAAAGTAAAACTTCTAACCTGATATAAAGAGACATGAAGCATTTTTATCAAGCATGCTCAATCCAAAATGTAATGCTGCCTTTGCAAGACAAGAAAGCCCAGATTTTAGCGACATTTATGTCCTGTTTTTATGACATATATTAGTACTTCAGTCTGCTGAAAACCCAGATGTAACTCTCTTCTCTGTTGGGACAGTTTAAAGCTGCTTCATGGATATCCAGTATTTATGGCTGGATTTGAAGATATCCTGTGGTCATTGTTCACAGTTTCTCTTGGAGACAGTTTTTCACCCATGTACAGTCATAGAATCTGTGAATTAATTGCTTGTTCATGACTATGCTAAGTACTGGACTGCAAAGCTGCTGGGTCAGTTATCTTTCCCTACATGATTTTATATTTTTTATACTTTACATTTTGTACTATATACATTCATTTTACAGCACTTCATAAAAGACAGCAAATGTTTCCTGGGAGAGGGTGGCATCCAGTGCATTGAATGAGGAATGATTCCTCAGGAAAGAGTATATTGTCATTTATATTGACAGATTGATGTGTAAATATCAGGAAGAGGTTGAATTAAGACTTCAGCCTTAGTGGTGAACAACATGGTCCAGTAACAGAAGTTGTATGGAATGCACACATTCATCCCAACTCCCCAACCTCTGATACACATCCACACGTACAGATATCCATAACTCAAATCAGTGAAAAACACTATGACCACTGCAAGGCTAATTGCTTATTTCTCTTCTCCTGCTAGTGTTTCTGTATTTAAACTTGGTTGCCCTCATAAAAATCAGGCTTGAAAACCCCATGAACTTTGTATCACATGCTGCAAGTGAAGAAGCAAACAGGCATATTGTTCAGTCTTCTTGGCCGTTCCCTGATTTTTGAAGGTTCCTCGGTACTTTCCAATTGGAATGCCCTCCTTTTTTTCTGCAGTTTCCCCCTCTGTGTTCAAGAGAAAGTTGTTTGACGAGGAAGGAGAGGGACAGTGACAAGGAAGCAGAGGGACAATGCTTTGCTTAGGAAAAGGACAGATGTTTCTCAGTCAGAGCCAGTCTCAGAGCTGATGTTCTTCCTTGGTATGCCATTTAAAACAGCAAGCACAATTTAATCCTGACCTGAAATAGTGCTCATTGATTAAGGTAACTTTGCCCAAGTGTATCCTAAAAGACATGACTATGAGAGCAAGAGAGAGTTTTCTGCTGTACAAATTGCTCCTTCTCATTTCTACAGTAGTGTAGACCGATTCTGAGAAGCACATTCATGGAATAGCTGTGGCTGGTTTGGGTTTGGGATCTCGCTCAGTCATTTCATCCTGACCTGGACTCACAACAGACCTATCTTCAGCCTTGGGTCAGGTTGATTAGACATTAATTCATTTGAGGATTTAATACCTTCAGGGATGGAAATTCAACAGCCTCTCTGTGTGTTTTTTTCAGTAATCAGTTCCTATAAGAGCTAAACTAGGCTGAGTGTTTTTCAGTGCTAATACAGAGGCTGTTATGTACCCCTGAATTTAATTTTCATTTCCTACATATTAACTGGACTGTTTTTTGCCTTTTTAAAATTTTTTTTCCAAAGGACTTTGTGTTTTTCTTCAATTTCGTGTCTGAAGAACAGGCATAGCCATTATCATGCCAACTAGTATAAGCCACCTGAGGGAGTCATCCAAACCGAGAATTGCAGTGAGCCCATCTCCCATAGTTATTGGAAAAGAATAGCATCTCTAGAAAGTATTTTTGCCCACCCAGGCTCTGAAAAGTTCGAAAACAAAACAAAACAAAAAAAAACCCCAAAACAACATTAACAAAAAAGAAATCAGAAAAAAAAAGAAATATGTTATTAAAATAAGTCTAAACAAAGCATTCCTACTTGAGGAACATTTGTTTTTCTACTGACAAAAAAATTTGTTACATTTGCCTGAATTCACAGATTCAATAAACTGCATTTTTCAATAAATTAGAGGTTTAAGGTTTCTGCCCTGCCTGTATTAATTTTATATAATTAGAGATGAGTTTTTTACAAGTCTGAGGAACTGAATTACCTTTCTGGATTTTACATTGCGAAGAAATTTAAAATAAATTCAATCTCAAATTTAAGAAAAGCAGGTAATTAGTTAAGCAGATTATATTTAAGCAGGTAAACAGCTGATGTGCTAAACAAAAGGTGCTGCATTCCCACCCACTGTGCTGCAGCTTGCTATGAGAAACCAACCCTCAGGCTAAAGGGCACTGTGGCTGAGACAGGGGAGGAGGTGATAGGGGTCACCCCAAAGTATCCTAAAGATTGAAATAATTTTCTTTCTTCTTAGGACCCAATCTGCTCCATCTCAGCTGCATGGGAAGCATAAAACTTTTTGCTACAGTGGGAATTTATATGCAAATGAGTTTCAGACTGCACTGACAAGCAGATTCAAATCCCTGAAGTGCCTGAGAGCCAGGCCTTAGGATCAGGTGGCTTTTGGTAAGTGAAATTACTTAGTACTGAGTTGATGTTGCTAATGCTGTGATTCTCCACACCCAAGGAGGAATGGATTAATTTTTCCATGGTTCTCTAACTTCCATATCAGAAATGGTAGCCCAAGACAACCAATGACACTCACATGTCACGAATGGACTGTATTTATTCACTTTATGTACAATCAGCAGCATTGTTCCACTTCCTCTACTTAGTTCTTCAGTGATACAGGAAAAAAAAGTTTCAGTAAATGAATATTCACTTAAAAATGTTTTTCGGGATTGTGTCTAAGTGAATTGCATGTAGGATTGGTTGTTTGAAATGTGACAACACTTCTAGGTATTTTGGTAGACAAGCCTATGTTTTAGGAACCTTATTAAATTGGATGTTAGGAATTTGAAAATATGACAAGTCCTTTCCCCTAAAAGACGAAATGACTGCACAACTGTGGGTATATCTCTCAACCTATGTAAAATGTCCTTTATCAAAATAATTTGGATAAGTGTTCTTTGACTTTTTGCATGCCTGCATGCATATAGATTTTTGACCCACAGAGTGCTCATGGCTCATGTGGTGATTCAATTTCAGTTGGCATAATTTATTAGAAAAGCTTAAAAACATAAAGATTAAAAAGTGTATTACACCTATTTTGCTGAATCTGCTCACCGTGAACAAGTTTCAGGGGTTATGAAAACAAGGACGTTATTGCATTACTCTGTTTCAGTGAAAAAACAAATTCAGTGGTAGGAATTATTTAGCTGAGGAAAAAATGAAACAGAAAATATCTCCAGGTCAGTCTAAAATACTTTCACACAGCATGTCTTGAAAATTGACTATAATTCTAATGCAAGGCTCTCAGAAGATTGTAGTCGAATCAAAAATAGCATTGAGAAGGGTGATAAAGATGATCACAGACACCAGACAGACTTTGCATGCAGATGGACAAGTGAGATTTCTTTGACTGAAAAGAGAAAAAGGGATGGTATGGCAGATGACTGTGATATCACAGATATTTCACTGTGAAGAAGGTAAACAGAAAATGAAGTGGTATGGTGCTTGAGGTGCCTTAGTGCTTCAGGATGTGTAATATTACAGGTCAATATTTGCAGCTCTACAGCCTTTCACTTAAGCTGCCTGGAGCCACACAGGCAGTTTTCCCTTGCATTCTATTGCTTTTAGGCAGGTACAATTGGTCTCATGCCCCCACACCTGCAGGCTTCAACAATGTTGTGTGGGTTCTCATGGGAAGCAAAAGCTTTATGCATCTCATGGGAAGGAAAAGATGAGAAACACCCCTGCTCATCTCTCTTCACTCTTGTTTTGATGATTTTTATTTTATGCTGGGGAAAACCAAGTGAAATGAACAACAAAACAGGTTGTAACCAATTAAATACTTGATAAACATCACACTGAAATGCATGTGCATGGAGACTCAAAAGCTGATCAGGAGGTATTTCTAGTGCCTTTGTAGAGTTCTTCAACCGGTGCTAATAGCATTACAAACAGGAACATCAATAGGGAGTTCAGGCCAAAGAAATCCCCAGAGAAAGTACACATTATTTGAGAAAAATGTAACAGTACTTGGGGAAGAGCAATCAGAAGGACTAGAGATGAAGCAAAGGGAGATTCAAAAAAGTGAAAGTTTTTCAGAGTTATAAGGTGAGGAAGCAGATGGTGTATTTAGACTTTAAAGTCTTCAAAGACTATAAAGACTTTAGAGACAGAAAGATGGAAAGAAGTAGATACAAGTGGGCATGACCCAAACAGATGTGAGTGCCCACACTGTTTTTGGGGTCAGTTAGAGTCATCTTAACATCTTGTTAAATCCAGGTCTGAAAGAAAGAGAAGATGCTGCAGTGTTGTGACTGTGATATGCCTCCTGTATCTAACATGCCCATCCATGGTTCAAGAAGGGACATTCTTCACTTGCATTCTTACAGATAACTGCATGTAAAAAGGACTATGACAAATATTTTAATTCCAGATTTTTGAGTATCTTCATGTTGAATGTGAATTTTGTGACAATTTACCATAACAGCACAGGAAGATAAGCTTTTTTTTTGTGTTCTTCTGGGAACCAGATTACACTTATGACAAGTCTTCAGCCTGTCAAAACCATACAGATGAGCAAAACTGGGATAGAGCCAGCAGGGAATGTTCACTCAGTTTATTTTGCTCTTCAGATCATGTGAAATCTTAGCATGTGGCTAACACTTTATTGTGTAAGGAAGCAGAAGTAAGTTTAAAACCTGTTCTTCTCTTGATAAACTCACAAATTTGCAAAGGAATTTAGAAGCTAACAATTTCACCTAAAAACTGAAACAGCTGTAACTCCTAAAATGAGTTGGACATCTATAATGAGAGGCTAAATTGCCTCCCGGGTTTCTTAGAATACATTCAGCATTTAAGTAGTAGGGAGCTGGTACACCTCAGACAGCCTGATCATTACCAGGCTTATCAGAAGGAACTCAGTTGTATGCCCATATTAGCACAGCATTAGCAGGCTTAATGTGTTCAGCAGTTTCTTTGGAAAGATAGGGAGCAGGACTTGCTGTTGGATGTGAGAGGCTTAAGAGCAAAAGCTCAATTACGTTTGATGAGTTTTTCCCAGTCCCTCTGTGGCTGACTGGATCATTACTGAGCAGAACCATCTGCAATTGTATAAACCAGATTTTATTGATACAGCAGGAGCCATACATGCCAAAGAGATTGGGGCAGACCATGTATGCCAGTCTGACATGTGCCTTACTTACATTTGGCCAGTCTCTGGCAGGGGCAGTGCTTGGCAGCAGCAGCATCTGCTGTGCCAGCAGGCTGGAAGAGTAAGGCCTGTGTGAGAGCTAGACAGGGGAAAATGCTGGAGATCTCACTCTGGCTGTCACTCTGTGTGAGATTATGGTTTAAATTGTGAGATACCCAAGATAGTCACCATGAAGCAGTCTCCCAAGAATACTGGACTCTAATTGTTTTGAGAAAAAAATTAGGAAAATGAGTTGGAAAACTAGGCCATTTGCTTAAATGGGCAGCCTAGGGTCATTTACATAGCAGGATGTTGGAGCTTGGTTAATGGTGTTGCTATCGCACTGCCACGGTAGTGTGGAGGATGGGATTTAGAAAGGCCTTGGGAATTGGAAACTGAGGAAAAGATACATTTAGGTATGAGGAAAAGAAACTTTCCCCATTGTTTTGGGAAAGTTTCGCTTCAGCATCTTTCTGTGAACCCCTTTTTTCCCCACCCCTGAGCAGTTCCCATTGGACCTGACCCCTGGGGTGGTTCTGATGAGCCCATGCTAGACACTGTCTCTACTGTTTAGACCTTATCTCTTAATTTTGCTGTATAAAACTGTATCTTGGCAGTAGCCCAGGGTCTTTTGTCCCTGCAACCATTCAGGCAATACAATCTCTCTGGACTGGAAACAATTGACCTCTCTTCGCCTCTTTATCTCGACTCCTTGCGGCGACCGAGGCGCGGCGACCGAGGCGCACCGCCGCTCGGACCGTGCTAACCCAGCCGCTGCCTGGTAAGCCCAGTGCAGCGGGACAGCGGCAAACCCTGGTCCCCTGAGGGGACAGCTAACCAGAGGGGTCCCGGGGGGCCGGGGGACAGCCGCAAGTGACTCCCAAAAGCCGCAAGTGGCACACCAACGTAGGGGCATTGCACTGGTTCGAGCGAACGTGCCGCGGCCACCGCGGGCAGTTCACCGGTTAGGAGCTTTTCCGGACGCTTTGCGATCTGTGTCGCCGTGAGCGACAGAGCGGAGAGCGGTGCGAAGAAACGGCCACGCAGGCTGTCAGCTCCGCGGGGAAAAGCTCTTGGACCCGCTGGTGGCGTGGGCACTTGCCCTTCCACGCAGCCCGGCAGGACTGCCGCCGCGGGAACAGAGGCGCCGATTTCTGTCCGGCGCTGTGTCCGTGGATGCGGACGGGACCTTCTAAACTCCGGAAGACTGTTTGCGGAGTCGGAAAACGCTGCTGCAGTGGGTTTTCTGAAGAATGGCGGTGGGTAAGTCTCGGTACTGGCGGGAAGGGTCCGGCCAGGAGACTGGAGTCAGGCTCCCGTTTGCCCAGGGGGGGGACACACCAGCGCGCAGGTGTGTCGGGAGCTCCGCCGGGTCTTAAGAACTTTGGGGTTTTTGCTGCAGCAGCTGGGTGAGATTTTGCTGTGCTGCCAGCGATGGGTGTTACGCTGACTACACAGCAGAAAAAGATTTATAAACAAGTTCAAGAACACCTGCAGAGAGCAGGTGCAAAACTTCCTAAGAGCCTGGTGAAAGAGTTTGTTAAATGGGTAACAGTAAGTTTTTCGGAGGTAACAGAGCAAGAAGTGAAAAAAAGACAGTTTCGGAAGCGTGTGGGTGCAGTGCTGAGTGAAAGGACAAAGACAAAAGATCCCTCAGTGAAAGAAGGTTTTATGAGAATCTTTTTGTTCATTTATGACTTTGTGAAAGAGAGTACAGACACTCGGGACGCCCGTGGAACAGAAGAGGGTCACGTCGCGTCCCCTGTAACCTCCCGCGTCCCCAGCTTTGAAAAAACTAACCGTGCAGATGTAGATTCAGTTCCTAACCCTTCTCCATCTCCTGATTCCGCTCCCGCAGCTCAAAATCCATGCTTTGCACCCCCCACCCCCCTCGCGCAGCCACCACAAAATGGAGACGACCACGCGACATTCCCTTCTCCATCCCAAAATTCCTTGCTCCCCGTGCCAGCCCAGAACACACCCCCAGCCCTCGTGTTTCTCCCTTTGCCCATCCCCAATCCCAACCCCTCCTCCCTTGTGGCAGTTCAGCCCGCGATTCATCCCACGGTCCAGCCCTCAGCTCCTCCCCTCGCAGCTCCATCACCACCCCCTGGCCCTGCCCCGCTCCACACGGCCCCTCCAGCTGTGGCCACTCCCACACAAGCCTCCCCCCCATCTCGCTCCTGGTTCCCTCGGCAATGGCAGCGCCGGAGCTGCCGGCTCCGGGACTGTTGGCTCCAGGAAACAGAAACCGGTCAGAGACACCGATCCTCCGTTCATGGCCCCAGATGTTTATAATGTGAGAGGACAAAACCCTAGGTGGGAACCTCTTTCATACGACAGTATCAGGGAACTCTGCAAAACAAAACGTGAATTTGGAGAAAGGAGTGAATTTTTTAAGAGCATTTTAAAAGCTACTCTAAGCTCCACAACATTTGTCCTTGCTGATTTGAGACGTCTTTTCAGCTGTTTGCTCCCTCAATCTGAATTTAGATTGTGGGAAAGAACTTGGAAAAGGCTTGCAGGAGACCTCCTTCCAGAGATTTTGCAGAGTCCAACCCATTCCACAGATATAGAGGATGAGGAAATCACCTTAGAACATCTAGTGGGTGAGGGTGATTGGAGCCAAGCTGAGAAGCAAGCAGCCGGCATTCCCAGATCAGTGTTAGACCTGTCCAGGGATGCGGCATAACGTGCATTTTTCAACATGCCTTCTAAAGAACTTATCATTTCTTATACCGCTTTAAAGCAGTCTGTTGCAGAACCATTCATGGATTTTGTGGATCAAGTGAGAGCTTCAGTCGAGAAAAGGGTGCAAAATCCAGAGCTTCAAGATGAACTTACATTAGAACTTGTCACCACAAATGCAAATGAAGCCTGTCAGCGAGTCATCCTGGCTCTTCCTTTATCACCTCCACCCAGACTCGATCAGCTCATTGAGGAATGTGTAGCAGTAGGGACAGGCGAACGGAAGATCACGGGATGTGACGGAAAGAGAGAGACCCTTCCCCCTCCCCCTGCCCCACGTTATCTATTAACCCCAGAAGCATGTAACCACACCTGCTCCAGTAATTTTCCACTCCCGACTAACCCCTGAGACCCCACAACCCCCCTCTGACGTAGCAAAGACCCCCGAGACTATTTAAACCCACGAGATGAGATAATAAAGGCTTTTCGACCATCTGCCATATTGGTGTCTGCGTGCGTTGATTAGCCCGAGTAGCCTGGGCGAGACCGGGCTGCCGTGCTGCTCCCTGAACCAGGTCGCCAGTTGTCCTTTGTGAGGCAACATATCTGGTGCCGAAACCCAGGAAAAATTCGCCCAGCTGACGGGATACACCTGGACAGGAGCAGCGGCCGGAGCGGTCAGACCGTATCTTGGCGCAGGGAGACGTCCCGGGACCCGCAATCGTCATGGACGCTATCGCAAGGGTCGTAAGTGCGATTCATAAGCAGTGGGGTATTGGGTGTAGGCTCAAGGATTTTTATCTTGCTATAGCGAGGCTGCTTGAGCTTGGGGCGATTGAGCGTCCTGTGGATGTATTACATCCGGAAATATGGGAAAAATGCACTGCCGTGCTAGCCGAGGACACAAAATCCTCAGGCAGTGGCAAAAACCTTAAGGCATGGGGCAAGGTAGAGAAAGCCCTGCGCAGAGCAATAGAAGAGCAGGAGACATGGAGCGCGGCGCGTACCTGTTTATTAGTTACTCCCAAGCTCGGGGTGGGAGCGGGAACGCAAACTGCCCCTGAGAACGATCTGCCCGGCGGCGGGGACCCGGGGGGGGCTCGGCGCGTCACCCCCTTCCCCGGATCAGAGCCCAGTCCCTGCCGCAGAAATTCCCCGAGAAATCGCGGCTTCCCCGCCCGTCCCGCCGCCGCCGCCGGTCCGCAATCCGTTGTTAGAAGTGCAGCAGGGGGCGGAACGTTTTTGGCAAGGGCTGGCGAAAGAAGCCAGAGACGCAGAAACCGCGGCTCGAGAAAACACGCCGGCCATGCCGCCTCCTTACCCCCTTGAAAATGGCGCCGGTCGCCGTGGGGAGGGGCGGGGCGCGGGTAATCTCGGCGCGAAAACTCGGGAGCCGCGCGATTTCGGGAATGCGCATGCGCGGGAGAAAGAGGCGGAGAGCGACAGAGAGCGCGGAGCCAATCGGCAGCCGTGCCGGGCGCCGCCACCATATAAGGGAGAAACCACCCCCTGCAGGAGGCGCGGCGAGCCGGGGGGGCGGGAGCAGCCCCACCCCCGAGGGGAGGAGCGAGCTCGGAGCCGAACAAAAAGGCACCGAGCCCCGGAAATACGCTGGCACTCGACTTCCGGCTCAGAGTCCAGCAGCAGCTCCGCCAGCTCGGAGGAGCTGATGGAAGCCGGCCATTACTCCGAAACGGAAGAAACGGAACCAGCGCAGTTTAAAACAAAACTGAGTAGAGTTCTAAGCCGCACCGAGAAACAACTACAATACGAACCAGGCCAGTTTACCGACTGGGGGAAAATAAAAATAGCCTGTGCTGATTGGTCCCCAGCGGCTGCCATACAAGCCTTTCCGGTGAGGCTCGCCGGTCCGGAGGGGAACCAACAAAGGGTATATACCCCGATAAACCCAAAGGACGTACAGTCAATTGTCAAAGCCATCGCAGAAAAAGGGATCAATTCGGCCATAGTCTCCACATTAATCGATGGTCTTTTTAGCAACGATGACCTGCTTCCCTTTGATATCGAACGAATAGGGCACATGATATTTGATGGTGCGGGAATGATCGTGTTTAGGCAGGAATGGGAGGAAAATTGTAGGAAGCAGTTAGCCCAAGCATCTGGCGCGAGGCAGCCACTACACAGATCGAGCTTATCCAGACTGATAGGAAAGCATGATGATATGATCACGCCACAACAACAAGCTGCACAGATGCAGGCTGAGGAGGTCAGGGCGACCACTCGGGCTGCCAGGGAGGCTATTCGCGCAGCCTCTCGAGTCGTGGCTAAGCCGGCGCCGTGGTCCACCGTGAGGCAGGCAGAGAGCAGAGCTTCACGCAGTTTGTGGATCGCCTGCAGGCAGCCATAGACTCCTCCACCCTGCCGGCAGAGGCAAAGGGCCCCGTGGTAGCTGACTGCCTGCGCCAGCAGTGCAACTCCGTTACCAAGGATATCTTACACTCCCTGCCAGCCGGAGCTAGCCTGGCTGACATGATCAGACATGTAGTGAAGGAAGAGCACCTGACACCCATTCAGGCAGCTGTCCACACCCTGACCAATGCCATGGCGTGTTTCAAGTGCGGTGAGGCGGGTCACGTCGCGGTGAGCTGCCCCCAGCCAGCACGGCGGCCCGCCGCAGCGCCTCCACCTCAAACACGCCCGCGGGGATCCTGTTGGGGTTGCGGGAGGAAAGGGCATCTCAATAGGGAATGCAGGTCCCGGCTCCAGGGAAACGAGAAAGGGAGGGGGCCTGCGGGCCGCACCCAGCCTCCTCCCGCTGCAAATATGAGGCGGCCCATCCATGCCAACCCCCAATGGGGCGGGGAGCCCTCATACCCCATACCCCGACAGGAAGCAGCCAGCTTCATACCCCTGCCAGCGAGTCTCACAACACAGCCTACGGCACCTTCGTACCCACCGCCACCGCAAGCGGCGCCTGTGCCGCAGGGTCAGCAGGGGGCGCCCCAGGACGGGACCCCTGGGTGGCCCTAGCCCTGAAAATAGGGAAGGAACCCCCGAGGGTGTGGGGGACATGCCGCCTCTATGGCAGTCGGGACCCCCACGTAATAGGGCTTCAGTTTTGGGCAGACACAGGAGCAGACTGCTCAATCCTGCCCCAAGCCCTATGGCCCCGACACTGGCAATGCAAGGAGGTCCCTCCAGTGAACGGGGTGGGAGGGCTGTCCCGAGCTAGGAAAAGCTCCCAATTGGTAGCTATAACGCTGCACACAAAGAAGGGGCCAGAACGGACAGTAGCAGTCCACCCCTACATTTTGCAAAACTCTCCACCCCTGATAGGAAGGGACATCCTTGCTATGTTAAGAGTCAGGATTACAAATTTATAATGAGGGCCACTGCTGTACACCCACTGCTGCCAATCAAACTGACTTGGAAATCACCAGACCCCATATGGGTTGAGCAGTGGCCCCTGTCAAAGCCTCGAATGACAGCCTTGCTGGAACTGGTCGACCGCGAGCTACAAAAGGGCCACATTGAACCCTCCACCAGCCCGTGGAACACCCCTTTGTTTGTAATCCCCAAGAGATCAGGAGAAGGCTACCGCCTCATCCACGACCTGAGGGAAGTGAACAAGACAATTCAGCCCATGGGTCCAGTTCAGACACTACTGCCCGCGAACTCAGCCATCCCCAAAGGGCAGACATGCGCAGTGCTGGACATCAAAGACTTTTTCTTTTCAATACCCCTGCATGCTGAGGACAAAGAACGGTTCGCCTTCTCCGTCGTGTTCCCGAACGGCGAGCGACCTAACCTCCACTTCCAATGGAAGGTGCTACCTCAAGGTCTTGTGGACAGCCCGACCATATGCCAGATGACCGTGGACAGGGCACTGATGCCAGTCCGACACTCCCACCCTGCCGCAACCATCATTCAGTACATGGACGACATCCTCGTCGCTGCACCATCAGCAGGCCAAGTTGATCACCTAGTGTCCATGATCACGGAAACCCTCCAGGCCAACGGTTTTGAGATCGCGAACACGAAGATCAAGAGAGGACCGTGCGTGACCTTCCTGGGGGGGGGGATCACAAACTCCTACGTGACCCCACCCAGGATAAAGGTCCGCCGAGACATCAAGACCCTCCACGACATGCAGCGACTCGTGGGATCTCTGCAGTGGCTCCGCAACATCGTCTTAGTTCCTCCAGAGGTCATGGACCCCTTGTTTGACCTCCTGAAAGGAAAACACCCCTGGGACCCCAAGGAGCTGACGCCGCAAGCAACGAAATCCCTCGACTTCATCGAACGTCAGATGTCCACTAGCCTGCTTGCCAGGTGGAACCCAAGCGTACCGCTGGATTTATACGTCCACTTCACACAGAAGGGAGGAGTGGGAGCACTGGCCCAAGGACCTTCCGAAAAATCCCAGCCAATCCAATGGGTGGTCCTTGGAAGACCAACTCACGCATTCTCCCCAGGAGTTGAATGCGTTGCTAACCTCATCATGAAAGGCAGGAGACTCGCCCTGAGACACCTGGGAATCGAGCCGGCAAGGATCCACCTCCCCTTCCGCAAGCGACCAACCATGGAGTCAACTGCGATATTGGAGCACCTGGCCCTCGCTCTCACTGGCTTCGGAGGAGAAATCTCCTACGCCACCAAACCACCTTGGACCCAGCTACTGACCATTGTTGACATAGATGTGCCACTGAAGGTCATGGACCGACCACAACCAGGACCAACGGTCTTTACAGACGCCTCCTCCATGACTTCTACTGCAGCAGTGGTGTGGCAGGCAGGAGAAACATGGCATTGCATCAAAACATGTGACCCCACGCTGTCAGTGCAACAGCTGGAAGCAGCAGCAGTGGTCTTGGCGTGCGGACTCTTCCAAGATTAACACCTCAACATCGTGACAGACTCTATATTTGTGGCAAAGCTCTGCCTAGCCATGTCAAGACCAGGTGTGTCAGCATCCATGACGGCCTCCATGCTCGAAGAGGCACTCTCCTCACGCCAGGGCACCGTGTCCGTCATTCACATCAACAGCCATAACCCAGTCAAGGGCTTCTTCCAGACTGGAAATGACAAAGCAGATGCCACAGCGAAGGGAGTGTGGACACTGCAGGAAGCTCGTCAGCTGCACGAGTCACTCCACATGGGAGCCAAAGCACTGGCAAAGAGATGCGGGATCTCGACAGCAGACGCGAGACATGTAGTGGCCACCTGCCCCCACTGCCAGAAGTCACCCCTATGGACCGGTGGAGTCAACCCGAGAGGCCTCAAGGCGTCAGAAATCTGGCAGTCAGACTTCACTCTCTGCGAACTGCTGAAGCCCCGAGCATGGCTTGCAGTGACAGTGGACACTTACAGCGGAGTGATCATAGCAACACAGCACCTCAAACCCAACTCCAAGGCCACAATCCAGCACTGGCTGACAGTTATGGCATGGCTTGGTATCCCCAAGCAAATTAAAACTGACAATGCTTCCAATTTTATCTCCAAATCAGTGCGGGAATTCACCTCCGTGTGGGGTATCACCTTAGCGCAGGGAATCCCATATAACAGCACCAGACAGGCCATTGTTGAGCGAGCAAATCAGACCCTAAAAGCCAAGTTAGAAGTATTGGCAAAGGCAGAGGGCTTTGCCAATTCCATTCCCTCAGGAGACCAGACGCGCATGCTAGCAACCGCATTACTAGCACTGAACCAATTCCCTAGGGGAGATGAAGCAAACAGTCCCATTCGAAAGCACTGGGCCCCTCAGACCCTAGAGGAGGGCCCACAGGTCATGGTCAAAAACGAGCTAGGCAAGTGGGAACGGGGCTGGAGACTGGTGCTTACGGGACGAGGGTACGCGGCAGTTAAAAAAGAGGACAAGATCAGGTGGTGTCCACTCAGGTCAATCAAACCTGACCTTCAGAATGAAATTAATGGAAAACTGAGTTTTTGTTTGCAGGACATGCTCGTGGACCGTCCCCGTGACACACACACCCCTGCTCCAGAGAGAGATGACGGACCACCAAGCCACCAGACAAAACCTGAGCGTCCCACGGCGGTGAGACCCAGACATGCACAGTGTCTCTGTGCAATCCTGCTGTTGGGGCTTGTGGCCGGTGGGCAAGCCGACCCAGGCCACTACCCTCACCAGCCGTTCAGATGGGTCATGCAACATCTTTCAAGTGACAAGGTGTTCAAAGAGGTCACCACAGCAAACACCCCATCCTTCGTATTCCACATAGCCGATCTGTTTCCAGGGCAACCGAAACTACGGCCCTCAAGCCCACACATCATACTCATGTACATATCTTACTGGTGCCCAGCGTCCAACCCAGGGAAAAGGTACTGTGACTACCCGGGGTGGGGACATTGTGGATATTGGGGCTGCGAAACCATTGTTACAGATGCCAGACCATGGGGAGACGGGTGGCAACTGCAGGAGCCAGACAAATTCTTACAGTTCACCTGGGCACCCTTTGGCTGCGGAGACCACAATGCACAGCCTAGATTACGGGGATGCGTAAGTTATAACATGACTGTCCTACAGCCAAATCACCCTAGCTGGGCCACGGGTAGAACATGGACAGTGGTCCTCAGAGGACCGAGGAGGTGGGTGAATGTGCGAATTATCAGGCTCCAGCCACCAGCACCTCGACCAGTGGGACCCAACAAAATTATCAAGAATGTGCTGAGAGGGAAAAACACAACCCACCCCAAAACCTTGCCCCCAAAAGTCACTGACACCCCGACCAGCCTTGCAGATACCCCCCAGATAGGCCACACGGCTGAGTCAGACCCAAACCCAATCTTTCGTATGCTAGAAGCTACTTTCCTAACCCTAAACGAAACCAAACCAAACCTAACTAACTCCTGTTGGCTTTGCTATGATGTCAAACCCCCTTTCTACAAAGGCATTGCTTTAGACACCCCCTTCAGTTACTCCACAGCCAGCGCCCCCCACCAGTGAAGATGGGACACTCCCCGCAGAGGAATCACCCTGAGTCAAATCACAGGACAGGGCAGATGTTTTGGAAATGCAACCTTAGCAAAGCAGAAAGGCAACTTCTGCACTAAAGTTGTCAAACCCAACAGAAAAACTAACAAGTGGGTGATCCCATCTGCGTCTGGGATGTGGGTTTGTCAAAGATCCGGAGTGAGTCCTTGTGTGTTCCTTGCCAAATTTAATGACTCTACCGATTTCTGTGTTCAAGTTCTGATTGTCCCCAGGGTCCTGTATCACTCAGACGAAGAGATATACCATCTTCTCGAGGAACCTAACAGACTCCACAAAAGGGAAATCATCACAGGTATAACCATCGCAATGTTGCTTGGCCTGGGAGCAGCTGGCACAGCCACGGGTGTCTCAGCCATCGCAACCCAGCAGCACGGACTCTCTCAGCTGCAAATGACCATCGACGAGGACCTGCAGAGGATCGAGAAATCCATCTCCTATCTAGAGAAATCAGTCTCTTCGCTTTCAGAAGTGGTCTTACAAAATAGGCGGGGGCTGGACCTCTTGTTCATGCAGCAAGGAGGACTGTGTGCAGCCTTGAAAGAGGAATGCTGCTTTTATGCAGATCATACGGGAGTCGTTAAAGACTCCATGGCAGAACTCCGAGACAGACTGGCTCAGAGAAAGAGAGACAGGGAAACCCAACAGAGCTGGTTTGAATCCTGGTTCAATCAATCACCTTGGCTCACCACTTTAATTTCCGCCCTGGTAGGTCCACTGGCAATACTGCTTTTAGCTATTACCATAGGACCATGCCTGCTGAACAAACTAGTCTCATTTGTTCAGGCCCGTCTAGAAAGAGCAAACATTTTGTTCATAGGCCACCAACAAATGCTGTAAACCAAAAACTGCGAACACAGTCAGTCGCTAAAGCCTTCAAGACCTGCCTTGAAAAAATTACTCAGGTTTACCGAACCACCCTTTCCTTAACAAGTCACAAGTTTGTACCTCACTCCAGTGCCTATATCTACGACTACCTCATTTTATATATGATAAGGGGAGGGGAGATGTAGCAGTAGGGACAGGCGAACGGAAGATCACGGGATGTGACGGAAAGAGAGAGACCCTTCCCCCTCCCCCTGCCCCACGTTATCTATTAACCCCAGAAGCATGTAACCACACCTGCTCCAGTAATTTTCCACTCCCGACTAACCCCTGAGACCCCACAACCCCCCTCTGACGTAGCAAAGACCCCCGAGACTATTTAAACCCACGAGATGAGATAATAAAGGCTTTTCGACTGTCTGCCACATTGGTGTCTGCGTGTGTCGATTAGCCCGAGTAGCCTGGGCGAGACCGGGCTGCCGTGCTGCTCCCTGAACCAGGTCGCCAGTTGTCCTTTGTGAGGCAACAGGAATGCACAAGAAAAGCTACACTAATGACAGGGGACTCAGTGATAAAACCGCGGGGGAAAGTTGCAGAGGCAACGGTAACCCCGAAAACACCAAGGGCTGCCAAGCCTCCTGCACCCAAACGCCGATGCTATTTCTGTAACCAGGAGGGACATCTCATAGGCCAGTGCCCTCTGCGGGGGACAGTGCCTTCAAACAGGGGGAAAATGGGAGCGGGAGAGGTCTCCAATCAGCAAAAAAACTGATTGGGGAGTGCGGTCCTATCCCGCGTGATGACACAAATGGGGTGGGCCAAGGCATTGTGGCCAGAGCTGCTGTTCACCACATTGTACCTAGTGTCAGCAGCCAAGCTTACACCACTGATAAGACTGAACCTTACCGATTGAGACTCACTAAACCTGTTCATTTTTCTAATCAGGACTGGCATTTCATCACAGCTACAGCAGAGCTCCTGCCCCGCATTTAGGACTGCGAAACTCGCAGACGGAATGATCTACTAAACTGCAAATACCTTGTCATTGGGGACACAAAGGACACTCCTAAGGAGATAGAAATCCCTCCTGGCATCGTTTCACTCGATCCCAGGACCTTCTATCTCATGGCACGCTGTGTCCACCCTCCTCTCTTCCTGACGGAGGGACAGATCATTGCGCAGGCCATTCCAGTGCCCCATCTTTTGTGTGATGATCATGCCCTCTCAGTCTTTTACACCGAGACACTGGGGGAGGAGAAACCCCTTGTGTGGTGTGGCCTCCAGAGCGAGGGCCATTCTGTTCTCCTTCAAGGGATGATGGACACAGGGGCAGATGTGACAGTCATTCCTCCTCAAAACTGGCCAAAGCAATGGGAGTTGGAAAATGTAGGCCACCCAGTTGTAGGTGTGGGAGGTCCAAAAGTAGCACAACAGTCCAAAAATGTGGTCCAAATCAAGGGGCCAAATGGGCAATTATCATCTCTACGGCCATTTGTTCTGGATTCAAAATTCACCCTCTGGGGGGGAGATGGCATCTCCCAATGGGGGGTGAAGTTAGAACTACCAGGCCCCCAGGATTTTTAGGTGTGGCCACTGAGGAGCGCCCTACCCAAAAACTTTAAGTGGCTCACAGATACACCCATCTGGGTAGACCAGTGGCTGCTGACTACAGAAAAGACAAGAGCGCTCTCTCAAATTGTAAAAGAGGAATTGGCAAAGGAACATATAGTAGAAACCCAGACTCCTTGGTATTCTCCGGTGTTCATTATTAAGAAACCGGGGAAAGACAAGTGGCAGCTCCTCCACGATCTGAGAAAAATTAATAACGTCATTGAGGACATGGGATCTCTTCAACCAGGAACGCCTTCCCCATCTATGCTTCCCCAGAACTGGAAATTGGTAGTGCTTGATATCAAAGACTGCTTCTTTCAAATTCCCCTACACCCAGATGATGCACCATGCTTTGCCTTTTCTGAGCCCTCTCTTAATAGAGCCGCTCCCATGAAACGCTACCATTGGACAGTTCTTCCTCAGGGTCTCAAATGCTCTCCCACTATCTGCCAGTGGTATGTGGCCAGAGTTCTGTACCCAGTCCGTGCCAAGTGGAAGGATTGCATTTTGTATCATTACATGGATGATGTCCTTGTCTGTGCCAACAGTGACAATGTACTTGCAAAGGCATTGGAGGACACTATCTCAGCCTTGTCGGTGGCTGGATTTGAGTTGCAGAAGGAAAAGGTGCAGCACCTGCCACCTTGGAAGTATCTGGGCCTTGAAATTGGTAACAGAACCATTACACCCCAGAGACCAATGATAAATGATGATCCAAAAACATTACGGCACCTGCACCAGCTTTGTGGGTCTCTAAATTGGGTCAGACCCTGGCTGGGGCTCACCACGGGAGAGTTGTCTCCCATCTTCAATTTATTAAGGGGGGGGGGAAGAGTTAGACTCCCCAAGGGCCCTAACCCAGGAGGCCAGGGCTGCTTTGGAGAAAATTCAGTCCACCCTAGCAGACAGACAGGCCCACAGGTGTCGTGAGGGCTTGCCCTTCCGATTCATCATCCTTGGTAAGTTGCCACACCTCCATGGGTTGATCTTTCAATGGGATACAGACCAACGGGATCCCTTCTTAATTATAGAGTGGGTGTTCCTTGGTCATCAGTTGTCCAAAAGTATCACCAAGCCACAAGAGTTGATGACCCAGCTGATTATGAGGGCCAGAGCTCGCTTGCAGGTGTTGGCAGGGTGTGACTTCGCATGCATTCATCTCCCTATCAAAATATCCACAGGGAGACTCTCTAAGGAAATACTCGAGCACCTGTTTCAGACCAATGAAAACTTGCAATTTTCCCTAGACAGTTTCACTGGACAAATTCTCATCAAGCATTGTTTGAAACAGAGTTTCATTTGATCCCAAAACGTATCCAGAGCAGTGAACCACTGAAAGCACTGACAGTTTTCACAGATGCGTCGGGAGGGTCCCACAAATCTGTGATCACATGGAAAGACCCTCAGACTCAGCAGTGGGAAGCTGATGTAAAGGTCGTAGAGGGCTCCCCACAGGTTGCTGAACTGGATGCTGTTGTCAGGGCCTTTGGGAGGTTTTCAGAACCAATTAATATAGTTACAAATTCAGCATATGTGGCAGGTGTGGTGTCCAGGGCAGAACATGCAGTGCTCAAAGAGGTTTCCAACCCAGTGATATTCAGTTTGCTCTCAAAACGAATCTATCTAGTTTCACATCGAGAGCAGCCTTTTTTTGTAATGCATGTGAGATCACACACAGATCTTCCAGGTTTTATAGCTGAAGGTAACCTTAGAGCAGATGCACTAGCCGCTCCTCTGCAGCTGGCTGGCCAACCAAACATCCTCGAGCAGGCCAAGGTAAGCCATCAATTGTTTCATCAAAATGCCCCGGGACTGGTCCGCCAATTCCAACTGTGGCGTGACCAAGCCAATGCAATTGTGGCTGCTTGCCCCCAGTGTCAGGAGTCCACTTTACCAACTGTAAGTTCAGGAGTGAACCCCAGGGGACTCCGCAGTTGTGAAGTGTGGCAAACTGACATCACACATATACAGGAATTCGGGAGGTTCCAACATGTACGTGTTTCAGTAGGTACTTTCTCCGGAGCAGTCTTTGCCTCAGCCCACACTGGAGAGAGAACTGCAGATGCCAAAAAACATCTTATGCAGGCATTTGCAGCCTTGGGGGTCCCCACCACCATCAAGACAGATAATGGCCCAACCTATATTTCCAGAGCGTTTGGTGAGTTTTTACAAGAGTGGGGGGTGAACCATTGTACGGGAATTGCACACTCCCCCACTGGCCAGGCTGTGATAGAAAGAACACATCAGACCTTAAAAAAGGTCCTCCTTCGCCAGCGGGGAGATATCCAGGTCCTATCTCCACAGATGAGGCTCTGCAAAGCCCTTTTCACCATTAACTTCTTTAATTGTTCTTTTGATAGGCCTGAACCCCCAGTCCTGCGTCATTTTAAACAACATCAGCAGCTCAGACCCAAAGAGAGACCTCCAGTGTTAATTAGGGATCCAGACTCTGGAGAAATCCAGGGTCCACACCAGCTTATCACTTGGGGACGGGGGTATGCGTGCATGTCCACACCCTCCGGACTCAGGTGGATTCTTAAGAAATGGGTCAGACCATATACTGCCGAACGGGGAGTGAGTCCACCACAGAGTAACCCCCCTGATGCTCAGGGGAATCCCACAGAAAACGCAGTTGCGTCAAACACAAAACGCCGCAAGGAAGGAGGAGACCCCTAATCCCTGTTTTCCTTTATACTGGCAGAGCAAGTTATATCTTTTTCAGAGTTAGTTTACCTTGTTGTATGACTTTATCTTTCTTTCAGACTAACAGAATGTCAATTTCCACATTCCTGCTCGTTTGGTTCCAGGAAATGGCCATCTACCCGTCCACGGTGGACGCGTGGATTGTTCCACAGCCCAAGAAAAATGTGTGGGTCACACTTGCCCAAGCCTTTAAACAAGATCACATGTGTTTGTCTACTGCTTCAGCAGAAAATCCGATGTCCACATGTTTAGTAGGGGTTCCAAGTAAGGGGGGATGAGTTCCCAATCGGTCTGGTCCGCTTGCAAAAGCAGGTAAATGAAAATAAAATACTTGAGGTGTGGGCAGAGTTCTACAGGCGTCGAGGAGCTGTAGAACAAGTTAAAATACCAGTGCAAAACCCCCTCATTTTGTGGCAAAAGTGGATCCTACACTTGCCCTCTGCCAAGGGAGAACCCCAGGAATTAGAACTCCTGGGCTCCGCAAAAGCTGAATATTGCATTCAATTTGACTTTTCCCCAACCAAAGAAGTAAAACTATATGAGCAAGTCAAACAGTACAAGGTAGAATTCAGGGCGGGTCAATGGTGCACAGCTGTCTATAAGCTGAAATTTGCATCCACCACTGATTTCCGTCCCTGCAAGCCGGAGAAGGGAGTGTTTCTTATCTGCGGGGACAGAGCATACCCAGGAATCCCCTCTTGTCTTATTGGAGGTCCATGCACTTTTGGGCATCTGACTCTTGCTTCCCCCAACATGACCCAAATTCCAATCGGGCAAGCAAAAGGTGAAACAAAAATTACTAAGCGGTGTGCAAGTCAATTTGATGAACATTGTGATGCAGAAATTTACCATTGGGCAAAATCCAAAAAAGTTGCCGTCTCTGTGTTTTTACCATGGGTTGCGGCAGCCAAAGCATTGAGTGAATTAAGCAATCTGGAATGCTGGGTGATGAAGCAGGCAAATTTAACATCAGCAGCCCTGAGTGACCTCTTAGAAGACAAGGAAATAACCAGAAAGGCTACCCTCCAAAATTGGGCAGCTATTGATTTCCTGCTGTTGGCACATGGCCATGGATGTAAAGAGTTTGATGGGTTGTGTTGTTTTGATCTGTCATCTAAAGGCCAGAGTGTCCACTTGTCCATTCAGGAAATGAGAAGCCTCATTGAGAGTATGAAGCAGGAAAATGAGGATTGGTTTAAGGAGCTGTTCAAAGACTGGGACCTTTCTGGGTAGGCAGTGTCTCTTTTAAAAGACATCTGTTACTTTCTAGTTGCACTGTTCTTAGTTCTGTTAGCATTCGGGATTCTTAAGCGAATCATCTCCAAGGTCATCACCTCGAAGCCTAAGGCTTCCGCACCTGTTCTCGTCGCTGCTGCCGTCACGGAAGGCGATTGGTGGGAAGACGACAAGCAGAACGACACCGCAGTTTGAGAGCCGCAGTTTTACCTTCTCCCAAGGCACCGTTCATCTTATTAAGTAAAGAAGAGGGAGATGTTGCTATCGCGCTGCCGCGGTAGTGTGAAGGAAGGGATTTAGAAAGGCCTTGGGAATTGGAAACTGAGGAAAAGATACATTTAGGTATGAGGAAAAGATACACTTATGTATGCCCTATTGTTTTGGGAAAGTTTTGCTTCAGCATCTTTCTGTAAACCCCCTTCTCCCCACCCCTGAGCAGTTCCCATTGGACCTGACCCCTGGGGTGGTTCTGATGAGCCCATGCTTGACACTGTCTCTATTGTTTAGACTTTATCTCCTAATTTTTCTGTATAAAACTGTATCTTGGCAGTAGCCCAGGGTCTTTTGTCCCTGCAACCATTCAGGCAATACAATCTCTCTGAACTGGACACAATTGACCTCTCTTCGTCTCTTTATCTCGACTCCTTGCGGCGACCGAGGCGCCGCTGCCGCTCGGATCATGCTAACCCAGCCGCTTCCTGGTAAGCCCAGTGCAGCGGGACAGCGGCAAACCCCGGTCTCCTGAGGGGACAGCTAACCGGAGGGGTCCCGGGGGGCCGGGGAGGGATAGGGGACAGCCGCAAGTGACCCCCGAAAGCCGCAAATGGGATGTCCTGTGTTGTCTGCATCATTGTGTACTGGTGTTTCCAGACAGACTCTGGCAGTCTGGGCAGACTCTCTGTGGACAGTGTATGGGATTTCTTAGATACTGGTGGCTTTAGGAGTTTTCTTACACCAGGCAACATGCTCTGTTTTGAAGGTCCTTCTAGTCCCTTACAAAACTCTTGAACACATTAAAAACAATAACACAATGCCTTCAACATGCTAAATTTTTCTGAAAGCTCTTCCATCATAAAGCAGTTTTTAAGACATATACAAATTTTTATACTTATACATTAAGGATATGCTTTAAAGCTTTTTTCCCCCCAGAACTTGCAAAATGCAGGTATAGTAATGGGAAGAGCAGGACTGTGAATGTGCAGAGACCAAAAGAAGAACAAATTGAATGAGAAGGCATGCTTCATGCCTTGGAGGCAATAGGGAAAAGGTTTATGTGGTACTAATGGAAAAGACTTTCTTTTATTTTCAGGATACAAGCGGTGTTGAAACACAACATGGAATTGGAGCCAAGAAGCCAAATGTAACAAAGAACTTTCCTGACATGTCTTATAGCAATGCTAAAAGGGAATATGTTGAAAACACTTTGTTTAGTAGAAACGGTGAACTGCAGCAGAAGGACGTGAGATGAAATTAATGGAAACAGAAGTAATTTCAAAGTCTACATAGAGAACAAGCATAAATGGTCACTGAACAGGTGATCTGGAAAACATTGCATTTAAAATCTGGGGCTTCTGCAATACCTAACTCAAATTAATCTTATGTCTGTAAAAACTCAAATAGTGAATGACATGGGAAGTGCACCAGACAATAATGGAAATAAGGGATGTTTAAGAGGCACAAAGTTACATTGTTTTGCTGCTGTAGGATGTAGCTAACTCAAAGGTCATTCTCCAATGTCAATTGCTGTTTTATTTTCCTTGATTCCAAAGCAAAAAACCTATACTGATAAAAGCAGCCAATATGAAGACAAAGATGAGAAATCAAAGGCTATTTTATCTTCGTAAAAATGGGTTGCAGTAAAAACATAGTGTCATTTTGATAAAGTAAGGGAACATCTCAGGGATAAAACCTTTGAAAGTAGTATTTTGTGCCTGAAATGAGGCACATCACATGCTTGCCCACTAAGGCAACACTTAAAGTTCAGTCACGACAAAAAACTAGCAGAATCCCAGAGTGCAGCTGCTCAGAGAGCACCAAGGAAATGCATCTTAATTCTCCTCATTTCAATACCCTTCTAAGCCAATCTTCATTCTTACATGCTGGGTACTTTCTAATTTTTATCATTTCAGCAATATAAGGGATGAGATGTCTCAAGAGAAAACAGTTTTCATGTTTGTTTACTTCTTTTGGCTCACTGCAAGAATAAGGTCATTTTGTCAGGAAACAGTTATGAGATTTCGTGTAGATGTCAGGAGTTCATATCATAAGCAGTGACAATCCTTCTCAGAGAATAGGAGATGCAATATCTCTCATGGCCAAACAAAACCTGTTGTCACTTCAGCTGAAGAACTTGCCCTGTTACCACTGATGTTTAGTAAAGCATCCTTTGCTCTTGAGATCATGGCAGAATTAAAGAATATGTTCATTTGTCACTTAGGCACCCTGAAGTTGTTGTCTACTGTACAGCAGCTGGCATCCTCGACCCCTCTCAGACCCTTTGGCAGCTTCTGCTTTTTCCTTTGGCCCACCCATCCACAAACCAGATCCATCTGAACCCTTTGTGTTCCAGATCTAAATGTGCCATGTACTATTTTAAAGTACTTAATGACTTAATTCAGGAATGCTGAGTTCCTTTGGCAATGATTGCTGCCTTGTGGCATCATTGTACCAGGGATAAATTCTCTGAAATCTGCTGGCAGTAGAGATCAGGTGGAGAGAGCAAAAAAATGAGTGTTGAGGCCTCATTTTGTTAGTAGCCATTACTTACATTCAGAAAGGCTCTATTTATCCTCTGGTTTTACTATGTGATTTTTTTCTCTCGTTTCAACAAGTAAACAAGTATATGAGATTTCTTCCAAGTGTCCAAGAAGGGGAATTTGATTTGTTGTGAAATTCCCACAGACAAAGACTTGTGAACAGGCCAACAGGTGGAAAGGGGTGAAAAACTTTAAAGGAAGGGATTTTATAAGTACATACCCATTGTTTACACTCAGAATTTTCTTATTTATGTTTCTCTTGGTGTATTAAAGCTGTTTCAGAAAAATTGATTAAATAAGATTTCTAGATAGGTAAGTATTGTTAACTTGTATTAGATATGTTTTTTTTTTTTTTTTTTTTTTTTATGTTAAAGATCACCAAATTAAGGTTTTAAGACCTGTCTTTAACTGGTTTATGATTTTACCTTTTGCACCTGGTGATAATTCTCTGAAAATCAGTTCATGGTAAACCTAAACAATTGTCTCTTTCTGCCATGGAGACTTGGCTTCCTTGAGGTTACTGTGCCAAGATACTCTTGAACAAAACATTTTGGCTAATATAGCAAATAAATGTAATGTTACTTGATATTATGGCTCAACATCTATCCAAATTAAATAAAAATACTTTGTTACATCCTACTAGAGAGAGAATTGATTTGAGAAAGCTAAATTAAACCAATATATCCCTGACTATGAAAAGGAACTGCAAAAATAAGGTCAGTATTTTATGTCAGCTAAATAATTTTAGAAGCTCCTGAAATAGTGGTACTTTTACTTTTAAACCTCACTACTAAAATTTCCAAACTCCTTGTAATTTTGTGTTTGCATCACCTTTTGGCAGTATACATGCAACTGAGACGTTATCAGTAGCAAAACCTGAATCAGAAAAAACCAGTTTCCTGTAGAATTCCATTTTTCTTCAGATAATAGAAATCCAATGCTGATATGCCTTGATCAGAAAACAAAATTTTTATTGATGATAGGTTTACAACCCTGTATGAAGCTTGATAGACTTCTGGGGTTGGAACTCTACAAAAACATGTTGTCTTATCAAGTGAATGACAGTGTTTTCCCAGGTACATGATTTTAAGAACATTCTTCTTTCAGTTTGAGGGCAGATGAAAATGTTAACTCACCTAGAGAACTAGAATGGGTATTCACTTATAAAACTGTCAAAGTCACCATCAGAGATCCTTTCATTTACTAAATGCATTCTTTTTCTGAGGTTGAAGAGTCCACAGTATGTGCATGAAGAGAGATTGGATATATTGCTGTAAATTATGGAGTCAGTAAACTTATTCACATGATGAAAGACCATTCAAGTTAGAATAAATAAAAGCACTTGGCCTGGATTTCTTGATAATTTTATCCTTAAATGGCTTTTAAATATAAAATGCCTCACTTTTAATTCTGATCACAGAATGTTGGATTATATCACATAATCATAATTTTAGAATAAAATGAAGTAAAGAACAGTTTTGAGCCCAAAACACCGGAATACCAAGGTTGAGATAACTACAGCACAAGTTCAATGAATCTCTGAATCTCACTTTTCTGATTCATTCCTTTATGTAGGATAGACCACTAGATTCTAAATAGCTCAAGTTACGTTACACAAATCTCATAATGAACTGTTATTTCATATCATTCCTTGCCATTTCACTGCAATTTCCTAAATGACAGGTGAAATGCACTACACAATTCACAAAATTAAGTTTAATAAACAGTTGGCTAGAAAAGACTCAGGGAATAGTTTTCTATATTATTATTAAAATCAGAAATGTGTTCAGTTGGAGTTGCTTGTTTAAAAATCTTTAAGAAAAGAATAGCACAGAGGCTTTCATAAGGAATAAGATTTACTAGCTGGTTTTGCTTTAAATTAATTTATACTATTTCATTCATTGCACTACTATTTTGTCCTTCTGTCAGCTGTATTCTGTGAATGTGGTAGGTTCTTGATTTTTAGAGCTAATACAGTACTTTAAAAACCTATTAGTTCTCATTTTAAAAACAGGTTAAGATCAGATAGTATCTCTCAACAGCCACAGAAATCTGTGCTTTGGCCCAGAAGTTAAGTTGGCTTGTGGAAAGAAATACAGAGTGATGGTTGAAGCCTATTACATACAAAGAAGTGTTAAACAATAGAAAGTTCTTAATGAAGTGTTAAGGAACCACTGAAGAAAAGTTAGCAATCAGGCTGTAGAAACACAGTATTTTTAATTATTTGAAAAAATGAATGAAAATCTCTTTTGTGTTTGCTTCACTGAAAGAGCATTCATTATTAACATTTACATTTCAACAGGCTACTGCATCCTCTTCCTTCCCCATTTCCTTGTCAGACTTTGAGATTAAACACATTAGCATACTCTATCTCTGGAAAGGAAAGGCAGCAGCTGTATTTTACAATAATTTCTTACTCTCATTGAAATGCTTATTCAAAATACTGCAACTGCTTCGTAAATTTCATTTGTTAGCTGGGCGTTAGTGAAAGATAGGGGAAAATTCAACCAGAATTTTAGTAGCAGGGTTGCTTTCTAGATGAAAACAAGGTCCTGGGTATAAATATTTTTGGATGCAAGGGTCCATCCAATTCCTGCAATTCCAGGTCAAGGCACAGACCTAGCATCATGATCTCCTTCAAAATGATGTTTCTTAGATATCCAAGCTCTTCCATGTTGCTTAGGCCTAACTCCACTGAAAAGGACAATTTCTGTCAGCCGAGTTCACTGCAGGTCGTACCTTCATTGGAATGCTTCCTTTGACAGACAGAACCTGTGTTTCCCATGGGTGTTGGGGCAATCTGGCAAATGCAAAAAATGTGCTTCATCTTCTGAAGGTGGATATTTCTAGCCCTGAACTCAGACAATATCTCATACCTGCACTGCACTATAAGAAGTTTTTCATTATTCTGTTGTCATACATCAAAAAAATTCCTCATGCTCTCTCTCTTCTGACATTGGTAGGGATGAAGAATCTCAGGAAACTATTCTTCAAAGTATTGTTACACACAGAAATATATTAAAAAATCATCAAATATTTTGCATGGTGATTTCCTTGCCTAGATAGTTAGCTTTATTACACTATTAATGTGATCAGAAGCTATTCTCATGATATCCACACTACAAAGACATGGGAAGTTGCACATCATGTTAATGTGCACATTATATTTTGAGCTCCTGGGCTGAAGCTATTCCTGGTTGGTGCTACTGAGGTGCTCTCTCAGAACAGGTTTTCTGGCTTAGCTCACCCAAACAGAATGCAGGTCTGCCCTCTGAAATTACTCAAATGAAAATGTGTTAGCTGGGAGAATTCTGGAAGATGTGTACCTTTTCTGAACTAAAGCACCAGTGGAGATACACCAATAAGAAACCTACAGATCTGCTATTCAGGGGGAATTCTGGACTTATTTTGCAATTAACTAAATTTGAAGGAATTAGCATGTCTTATTTTGTATCGCCACCTTCTTGGAATATTTCTTCTAAATAAACTTCTAAGTCAAAATTATGTTGGGATGTAACTCTTTCTAATCAGTGAAGTAACAGGTGCATAACTTAAGCAAATAAACAGAATTCGATTTAATTGGTCCAAAAAATGCATATGTTCATGACATATAAGGACCACTTTTGAAACAGTAAAGGTGTTTGCCAAGTAGGAGTAAAACATATTTGAAAAACTGCAGTTTTATGCTGTACCACATAAAACAAGAACTAAATATTATCCTGACCTCAACTCCATTAAGCTAGGCTCATTCTCTTACAATGCTGCTGAGTTGAGATGACTTATTCTGAAGGTGAATTTAGACTGATGATTTCAACAAAATACAATATTATCTAGAGGCATGTAAAAGACATTTAGCTTTAGTTTCAGAACTCGGGTTTAAAAAATCTGCTTGTCAGTTTCTGATAGAACAACACAGAACTATTCAGTATTACATCATGAAACAGCAACTTGCCATATGACTTACAGGGTTACAACTTAGAACAGAATTTTTGTGATATCAAATTCATAGCAGAATGTAGGTGTTATGCCCCAGAATTGTGAAAGACAAAAAATAATTAATTTTTAATATCTATATTTCTACTTTCAATCCTATTTTCATTTCTGTGGGTAGTTGTTGTAGCTTCTTGAGCTTCTGCTTTCAAACTACAAGAAATCCACAATTTGCTTCAGACAGCTTAATTTCTATTCAAATACCCCAATCTGCAGTCCTTCCCAAATAAACCTCTCTTAACACCTCTGTTGATACATAAATGTCCACAGACACACACACGGCACACATTCTTCCAAGATTTTTTGGAAAATTTTTCCCCTATTAAATGTTGAGAGACATAAAGAGTAAGAAACTATGGCTAAAATCTATTGGTTTTGATAATTGTGACTACAGTAAAAGCCTTTTGACATCTCCTGTAAATCATAATTTTCTTTGGATGCATGTTCTATATTTTTAAAGGTAGAATCTGCTGACAGTAGTTTATATTAATTTGTAAATGACAAATTAGGCCCTACTTAAGGAAAATGGAGTCAAATTTCCCTCGGGAAACTTTGACACTTTCTTGAATAGAAGAAAAATGGAGAGAAAAATAGTACTAATGGTAAGTAGGGTTTTCTTCTCAGTAGCCACACTCTGAGTGAATTCCTTTTTTTCCTTTGTTATGCTTTTCTAGTATTTCCAGCAAATCTGCACAGTTGGCATTTGGATCCCTTCAGAAATGAGCTCCCAAGAGCTGTGAGGAGATAGCAACATAACTTATGTTGTTGTCATTTGTTCCTGCAGTACATGTAGGTATCATAAAACAGAATGGCAGTTTGTTTATAGAGAAGCAAACTTGGTTTTGGATTTGATAGGCTGTATTATGAAGGTTGGAAGCTGTTTTAATCCATCTAATCATTATGTCCATCTCTTGGACATAATGTCTAATTAATATGAGACCAACCAACATTTTGTTTCAGGAGACAAACATTGGGAAAAGTCTATAAGGGATGTTTCAATGTATTGTCGTTAATACTGGTACTGTGCAGATTGCATCAAAGTCAGTCAAATAACATTAGCTGCAGTGATCTGTAATAGCACAGGAAGCAGTGATGTGCAGAGAAAGAGCTGCCATGCTCATCCTCACGGGAACATTATAGATTTATGTCAGTTATACCAGGTAAGAATCTCTCCCATGATGTATGGGTGTTACAGAAACTGCTGCCCCTGGCTGCAAAAGGTTGCATAGCTGTAGAAGCAATTTCCCCTTTACCTCCAACTGCAAGATGACATTTGCTTTTGAAAGACTTTCAATAAAGGAGAGAACCCAAAAATGCATTTTCTGTACTAATTTCAGATCAGACCAGATCAGTACATCTGCTAAAACCGAAGCTACTACCATCATTCCTATTTTTCCACACCATGTTTTGTCCTTTTCAGGATAACACTAGACCCACACATAGCTCCAAACAAGTGGTCCAGGACTGATCTACCCATGGTTATCAGTTTTGTACTGTATCTTTAGTGTGTGCCTATCAGTCCTTATGGAAGTTTCTTCACAGATTCTGATGACTGACAATCAGTTGTGTGGTTGTGCAGTTGAGAAAGGATGCTTATTTACCCTGAAAATCTTGATCCTGCCCTGGCAAAGAAAATTTTCCTTTCACACTCAACCTACAGAACCAGGGCATTCAGAGTGACTCTAAATATCATTTATGTGTTTAAATTTGCTCTAGGAAGAAATATGAGACAGTCGTCAGCTTGAGTTGACCTTTACATCTTTGCTTAATTCTGATTTTTACATGAAATCATATTAAGTTACAGCAAGTATGCACTGTGGTATATTGCTGCACTCTTATTGAGAAGGAAATGGAATGTAACTCACAGAAAATGCTGAAGAGATTTGTGCCACAAAACATCAGATTGACACCTAATAAGCTGCAGAGACCATAGATGTTAATTTGAAGATCATTTTCCCTCCCACCTAGAAACTACAGATTTTCAGAGAAGATTCAGAGAAGTGCCTGATTTCAGACAATATCAGACCTGATATTGACAATACAATTCTCAAAATTATAAAGATGATGAATACAATTTCATTCACTGCTTTTATTTTTTATTTCTAAGATTAATGTTCTCACTGAAGATCTATATCTTTTTAAACATCTCCTCAAATTGAGAAGATATCCTACCTGTTTTGATATTTTTTTTTTCAGTTTTTTTTATAATGATATCTTTGTGGCAGTAATTTTAATGAAAGTTGAAACATGAAAATATAGAAACTATATCTAATATTTCTAAAGGGAAAATATCTCAAACCCAGGAACCAACATTAGTGTGCATTTTGCTGCATATTCCAGCTAAATCAATAGAATTATTCATCTTTACTCAATTAACAATATAGATTTTTTTTCCCCAGTGGACAAAACTATATGTTTATTTTATGTGGAAATGTGATAAACAATAAAAATTGGGCAGGAATATTTAATATATCCCTTGATATGTATTCACCTAAATTTCTTCCTGTGTGCTCCAAAAAAAAAAAAAAAAGCAGCTTTCCATTTGTATCAGTGAATTGAGCATGTGTCTCAGACACTCCAGGTAAAATAGCATAAGGTCATGGAGTCATTGTGGGGGACATGAGAAGGGGGATCATTATGGAGTCACCCTGCTAGGAGAATTGAACCAAGCCAAGAAGGGGAATGCTCTCCATTATTTGCCTATTTTGCAATTGGTGATCTTCAATGTAAGCTTAAAATAGTTGCCCTTTCCATGTTTTGATCCAGTTGCAGGGATTTAAAAAGCTGCTCTCCTGTAAGGCTCAGAAGACTCACAGTACAAGCATTTAAATAAATTACTCAGGAAGAAAATAGTGAGCTGAAATGTAATAGGAAAAATGAGCGGATGGGTGTTATTTAATCATATAGTTTTAGTGCATCTCATGCATAGTTAACTTTCTTTCTTCTTTAATGTTTCATCCAAAGGACACAAGGGCTAGTGCTGGGATAGTTCTGCAGCTACACATCGCCTGCTGACAAGTTTATAACACTAATTTCTGGTGTCTGTGAGTCTCCAAAAGTCACACAGATGAAATAAAGCTTTCTCTTTCTCTGGAGGCTCTGTTGCAATGTATTCCACTAGGTATATATGGGGTTGCACATTACAGAATTAAGTAATTCCAAACCTGTGCTTACATAGGCAATTAGTTGCAAAGTTTGGGAGGGGCTACAAGCTCTTTAAGGTCTTAAGGAGAGTGTCAAGTGCCTGGTAGAGGGATCTGAAAGAGTTTTAAACAAGAGCAAAGTGTAGTTATCTGGGATTTGGGGTATGGAGAAGGGATGATCTGGGGAATGTCTGCCTGAGAGGTTTTTCAGGTTATCCAGGTGGCTTAAAATGTCATAAAAAAAACAAAAAAAAAAAAAAAAAGAAGAAGAAAAAAAGAAAAAAGAAAAAAAATCTGAGCAAGTTCCCATTCTGCAGCCTGGCTGGGGAACGTTCAGGGAGGCTCAGGCCACACCTCTCTCTTGGGAAAACTGCATTTAAAGATCATGCAAATAATACAGCCTTTTCTGGAGGGTGTACACTCCTCCCTAGGGCACTACTGGTGCAGCTGCCAGTCTCAGATTTGGAATAGGCTGCATTCAACAAGCCCTTGGGCCACACTCACCACCATCTCCTCCCAGAAGGAGACAGACCTGGACCAGCTAAGGCATACCAGGAAAACTGCAGAAAGCAAAGCTAAAATGCTTGCAAATAAACCAAGAAAAGGAAATACTGTACTTTCATTGCAGATCTTTAGACAGGTGTCCAGCAAGTTTTAAGTGAGCTGGACCTATTACCTTCTCCATTGATTTTTACTTTAGATCTGGTGTATTGACTTCTGCCTGGTTGTCATGGCATATAAATATCTTAAAGGGCTGGAATTTAAAAGAGAGCTACCTTAATTGCTTTTCCTCATACCTTCAAGTAAAATATTACCTCCATGGTTATATCTAAATCTTTTAAAATAGTAAACTATTCAACACACTTCTTATTCTCTGCATGAAAAAATATTTTAATCTGCTATGATTATGCTGCTCTATAATTCACTATTCTGCAATCTTTAACAGGAAGAGAATGGAAAGGAAATTAACTCATGTCAAGTCATGTTTTCTTCTAAGTCTCATACATACACTGAGAGAGAAAACAGATTAGCTCCTCCAGTACCCTGTTTTTTATTTTTTTTTGCATTAATTGTCTTCCATTTTTCTTCTTTTAAAAACTAGTGTTCATGAATGTGAAGGACAAATGTATTAAGCTGAGTGAGGCACAATTTCTAAAGATGCTTAACATGGAGAATTAGATTTTCTGCTGAACCATGTCCATGGCCTGTAGTCCTTGTTTCTCTCCAGAGACCAATTTACCATGAGGTTTCAATCCGTATAAGCCAGGACTTTGTTGTAGCATATGCAGGGTCTCTGTCCTGATATTAGAGTATTTTTAGGGAGAGGAAGCAAAAGGGTCTGTGTAGAGGATTGGATCTAAATGCACAATTTTGCATGGAACGCTGACTGAAGAGTTGATTGTGTAGTGAGAGATGTATCTCCTTTCATGGCCTCATCTCCTTTTCTTAATGTTTTTCCCAGGATTGTCTGAGGGCTGGCTTATTTGTTAAGAAATATCTGATAGACTTGGTACTGAGAGAACACATAGAAAGAAGAAGTGAGTGCAGCTGATTGGCATAAGGAATATTTAAAACCAACCATGTCATACCTTACAGGGATTTTGCATAAGCTGTATAAAAAACCATCATGGCTCAGGAGTTAGGGGAGTTACTTAAAAATTCAGGGTCCTGGATTAAAACATCTGTTCTGCTGTTCAGAGGTTGCTGGCATCATTGCAGACCTAAATTACTAGTTGTAGACCTAAAACATCTGAAAAGTCAACAGGAAATTTTGCTATATTATATTTTAAAAATGAAAAGAGAAATAGTAGTTTTGTGTCTCCTGCATAGGGATATTGGAAGGCTAACTATATCAAAGTCATGGTCCATAATTTCTGTGAATGGAAATGGCAAGGGACCTGTATAAGATTTGGTCCTTAGATTTGGTCCTTATATCTGAGGAAATAGTAGCACTTCCACGATCCATAAGCAAAGATATAAATAAGTTAGTACCTTAATTCAGCAGGTAAATGCTAATGATGTGGTAATTCTGAGAATACCAGAATGCCATTACTTTCTAAAGAGTGATAAAAGCTACAATCTCTGTCTTTCTTTGGCCCCTCTGTTCTCCACATAATTTCCCTGCTGGCTGGATGACCTAGTTTTTCTTTTTCCTCTCACTCAAATCTCCTAGCAGATTTCCATATGAATCTTTTAGCTCATTTTCCACTGTATTTAATTCTCATAAGGTTCCTGGTTTTGTAACCCAGAGAAGGAATCCTGCAGTAATTCTATTGACAGGAACTGTTGATGTCTGCGCATCAACATGAGCCCAGATTTGTTTCTTTGCCGCCAATGGCTGAGATAAAAACTGGTGCCCCCTGCCACTGTGATGTTACAGTGAAATGTTACACATTTCAATTTTCCTCATTTATTCTCACCCTTCTCTTTAAACATGTACCTGAACGTTTAAAACAACAACTGTTAAAGCATATGTGGATGTTGTAGAGGTGAAAGAGTTAGTGATCTCTGATAATTTACCATGTTTCAGAAATGCTGGCTTATTTTGTTCACCAAGAGCTCACTATTTTAGTGAGATCTATCTGGAAAATGAAGTTCCAGAGAGAAGATATGTTTAAAGCAAATGTGGTGGGAGCATTTATGCAAAACTATCACATAAGAAAATTATTGAAACTAAGCACAAAAAAGAAGGCAGAGCACTGCAGCACTCCAACAAATGAGGTCGATCTGGCACAACAGCAAGATTTCTATAACAGGCATGAAAGCTGACACTGTGGCTGGCTTATGTTACATGTAAATATTTTGGTCTAAACATTTGTTTTCATTCATTCTCTTTTTATGACACTTTTGTTTTTAAAAGTGGATTTGTCCATGGTGGTTATGTGCTAGAAGGGTTTAAAAATATAGTGGAGAAGCTTTCAAGAGCTTTTGGTCCATGCCATCTATGTAGGAGTATACAATCAAGAAAACCCAAAAATAGGGTAATATTTTAAAAATAATAACATAAAGTGAACTCATCCTGGACTCATGATATACCTAAGAGTGACTGAACAGACAGGTTCTGGGAGGCAGAGCTACCATTCCCTCCACCCACCCTACTGCTTTTCCACAAGACACCTTAGGAGATTCACATCTTTCCCTCCTTGGAAAGACAAATTGCTAGTGCAGAGCCTCAGAGGTGAGAGAGACATTACCCTTTGTCTGGGCTCCTACTAGAACTGGCCTGCTTTGTGAGCTGTTCTTCAAAGACAAACTCATGCAGGTCTTCAAGGATGTTACCTCCTGAACATTTTCTTAATGCCCTAAAGCAGAAGAAGGGTCCAGCAGCCTACATAACTTTTTCAGCAAAACAAAAAGACTAGAAGTCAGACCAAGCAATTTTAAAGCTACAAGAGCCCCTTTTTCTCTTCCCAAAGGAATTGTGTGAATAGTCAAGAATTTGGGCCAATCTAGACTTTCCATATGTACATATATCCTTTTATCTGGTATGCTTTAAATTTCAAGCAGAATCTTCAGCTTTCACTTGAATATTCACAGCTCCTGTGAAACATCAAAAGTATTTGCTTTACTAGGAGAAGGTTGGTAGCACAGTATTTATCTGATTTGTATTTAAAGGCTAGTTTAAAAACTTCTGGAGGCACTTTCATCTCACCATGTATTCATATGTGAATAGAGAATTTTAATTATTCATTTTGAGCTTTTTCTGTAAAGGTATTACTGCAGTTCAGAGTCTGTCCTCTTAATTACCTTCTCAGTCTTCACATCATGGTATTTGGTTAATTATAATTCTCTTGATCCATGTGAAAGTAATAAGAATTTTTTTACCAGGAAAGTTTTCAGATGTGGACACAGTTCTGGCTTAGGAGAGTCTGCATTTTGCTGATAATATTTTAACTTATGATAGTTCCTGGTACAGAAGTAACCAGTGCCAGAGAAAAATGCACTTATTAAAATGCTAACTGAGTGTCTCCTCTGAAGTAATGATAACATTATCAAATTTCAGAACCATTGGGGCAGCTAAAGCTAGAGAATTGATTAACTCTCTTGCAAAGTGGCTCTAATTCAACTAATTAGATGTTGAATGGGTGTTAAAGTTCAGCCAGAGTGATTAATTTCTTTTTTAGTAATTGTACCTCTCTCAGTTAAAGTTTCTGAAAGTTAAAATACACCATATTCACAGATAAAAAACACGGAATAGCTTTGTGTTTGAATACCTATTTGTAAAAAACGGCACCTGGCCTTTCACAATGAATACAAGCCCTGGTCATGCTGTTCCATATAGAAGTCCCATGAAATAGGCAAATTTTCCAAAACAATTTCCCTAAGGTTTAACCAAAGGTTTCCAAGACACTTAGGTAAGAGCTATAAGCCACATGCTGGAAATAAGACTTTAAATTGTGTGTTCCTAAGGATCTCCTAGCAAGATTAATTGTAGCCACAAAAATCTTGGCAGGTGTGCTCCAGTGGATACCCCCAATTCTGCCTCCCTCCTCAGATTCAAAGCAAGCAATATTTAAGTCATGGTCCATCAGAGCACCCCACCAACCCCTCTTTCCTGTGGCAGTAGCAGAAGGCAGTACAATGGCAGCTGTCTTTAGCACTTTAATGTGGTTCAGGACAGGCAGCATCCAGCCCTCAGGCTGCAGTCCCACTAGAATTTCTTTGGAGGAAACCCTTTTTAAAGCAGGTCCCTCCCATGGTTGCTTGTCACTTTGCTGTACTGGCACTTTGCTAGCACAGATGTTAGAGGGCTATGGGGAAAAAAAACCAAAACAAAACAAAAAACAAACAAGTGCAGGGTACTAATTCAGCAGGAATGTAATTGTTTCTCCCTGTCTAGGTCTGTTCCCCAGGTCAGGTAGTTGGGTGTCTGCATGAACTGCTGTGCTGGCACGGTGGAAGGAGCAGTGTGGGGCTTCCTGGGCTCTTGCAGCTGGCATGGGCAGGTCTGCCAGGGACTGCCACTGCCCCAGGCACCTAATGAGGCAGAATGCTGCCAGCCCTTCTTTCCTAATGAATACTGAATTACACCTAGTACTAGACATAAAATAAACTATGGAAATAGCTTGAGAAAAAAGATAGAACAACTGAAACAATCAGCAGTGCTTAAACTGCAGAAATGTGGTTTAATCAGAGCTTCATACTGTGTCTGTAAGCTGTGTCTGCCAGTGGAGTGGAAAAAATTCAGTGTCCTTATTCCTGACAATGGCTAGCACCAAAGGACATGACAGCTTTTCAATTAACTCTGGAAGAGCAGGCAAACTGTGAACCTGCAACATCCCAGTCTGAGAAATGCAGCAGTGTCAGCAGAGGATGTGTGTTCTTACAATTCATTATTAGGCAAAGTGTGAGATAAACGAAATCTTAGGAAGACTTTCATGTTGCTGTCAGAAGAACTGCAGTCTTGATGCCATAAGGAGAAACAGCACCAAAGTCTCCAAAAAAAAAAAAAAAAAAAAAAAAAAGGTAAGAGTGCTCCTAAATTCTGAGGGGCGTAATCCCATGGGGACAGCACTTGGAGCTCTGAAATTAAGCCAGTAGCGTCTTCTGAGCAAAGGGGCGGGCACTGAGGAAAGGCAGTGTCCTAACCCCAGAGGTATGACAGAGAATGTAGGACACTGCAGAGGGAGACCTGGGGGAGGAAGGCACACAGAGGTCACTGCTGGAGCCTGCAGGAAGCAATGGGGGGAGCGGGACATGTCAAGACACTTGAAGCACTTGGGGAGAGACACGTGAGTGAAGACGTGAGTGAAGACGGAGGGTATTGCCTCACATATCTGCACTCACAAGCAGTGCATGCACAGTAGGTGGTGAAGGAGAGCTGTTGGAACTCAAAATGTCCCTCAGACATTTTTGGAAGTTCCAGGCCCTGGTCAAAAGCATTTGAGACCCTGGCAGGCAGCTGGAAACAGCTGTGATTTTGAGTTTGAGCCATGGAAGGAGTTACCAACTTCGCAGGTGGAACAAGAAGTCACAAAATTTTAGATATTATAGTAGAAGTAGTTACAAAGTACAGAGAAGAATTTTTTAGTATTGTACAAGAGAGTTTTAACATCTGTACAGGGGGGTTTTTACTTTGTACATGGGGGTCAGAAGTTTTAAGATGGAGGAATGTAAGCCAGTCCTGTTCCTCCTCTTTCTTCTTCCTTGCCTCTCTGTTCTTGATGATGTTGGCACTTATGGATTGGTTTAGAGTAGAAAAGCACCATTTAACATAGGTAGTAGGTATTGGGGAAAAACTGTAAACACGTATCACGTAATGTACCATATAAAAGATAGCAGCAGCCCTGGGTGGGGGGAGAGAAGATGAAGACAGCAGACAGAGAGGGTGTCAGGGTGTGTGTGCCTCTGCCTGAGCTGCTGAGCAAATAGCAGCAGCCAGAGAAGACAATCTTTTAGATAACTTGCAATAAACTGCCTTGAGACTGAACAACAAGAGGCCGCTAAATTTTCTTTAGAAGCACGGGTTGGAAGAGAGACTTTACCACCACACGGAAGCCCTGAACCAGACCTGGGTTCCGACAGAGAGCATTAAAGCTCTTAGAAGATTTTATTCCCAGAGAAGCAGCTCACCTGATGTTTGTCTTGAAAAAAAGAGAAGCACTGTTTATGTCGAAATAACTATGTTGGACAACAATGCATTAGTCAAGCAGCTGCTGGAAACAGTGAAAGTCACACTAAGGAAAACCAGAAGCACTTGAAGGTAGAAAGGGTTTAGCAAAAAGTGACGGGGGAAGGTTGTCACCCATCCATGGGTGTTTGAACTATATGTGTGTGAGTAAAGAGTATGAAAAAATTTGTAATGGGATCAAGCTAAAATTATGTCAGTCTCTCTTGTACTCTAGACCATCTGATTAGAAAGCAGGGAATCACAGCAAGTATGAAGAAGTATTTTAGGAAGAAGCAAGTTCATCTGGGTCCAGAATAGAGCTGAGAGTACACAGAGACCCTAGTCATGCTTGTGGGGTGTCAGCAGAGACAACAGTGAAGGGGTATCATTTTCCACAAGATGAGGATGTGACCTTTATTATCTAACAGATATCTGGTGAGGACTGGAAGAAAGTAGAGTGAAGCAAATTAATGGTCATAATGTGGAAAAACAGAGAGCAATTTTATATTTTTTTTCTGAAAAGGTAAAGTACCAGCATACCACAGAGGGAGTGTTTTAAGGCATTATCATAATGCCACGCAAAGTGCTCTAGAGCACACATTGTATTATTTTGTATGTTTACTCTGATGAGCCCCAGCAGAGTGTTTAATATTTCTTTTTTTGGCTGACCTGTTGTAGGAACTAAGTCTTGTCCAATGATCCTCATAATGTCATTATATGTCAATGTTAATTATATAAAATCCACAACATTTTGTAGAGTCTCTTTGCTTTCTTAAAAATCCAACCACATGTTCAGTCACACTTGACTGTTCTTTTAAACTTAAATTCTGCCTCTTACTTATTTGGATCACTGGCTTTGCTTCATTGCTCTGTGAGCCTCTGCCCCATGATTATGTTTTAAAATATAAAGTGACTGGGTAAAATTTGTACTGATGAATTATATGGAAAAAATAATGACTGTGATGGTACTTCAGTAAACACAAGCACGAAGATCTTTCCATACAAATATTTATATTGTTGATAATACTCAGTTGATTCAGTAATATGTGAAAGTTTTCATTCAAATGTTTACAATTTTTAAGCATAAAAAGAGTTAGTTGAGGCAAGCAGGGTTGAATCTGACAGTCTTCTGACAGAGGTAAGGCTGCTGCAGGTCCATGCCTGAGGTCCTGCTAGTGGCAAGACTGACCCAGTAGGAGCAAGCACTCCAGTGCAGGTGTGCAACACACGTCATACACACAGATTGACACAGGCAGACACACAGATTGACACACAGGAACACAGACAACACCACTGCCCTCCTTTTCCTCCCATCTTTGCCAGCTTTGGATGAAGCTCTGCAAGTTGGAATATATACACATACCTGCATTGTGTATTCCTCCAACAGATACTTGCCAAACATTAAGTTATATTTGCCCTTGATGGTTATATTATTTTGGTGTCTTATAGGAAATATGAGATGGCAGAAACATCAATATTTGGGGAAAGATCTGACACTACATTAGAGGACTGGACAATGGCAAAAGTAAGCATACACCTTATAATGAAGTGGAGGAAAAACTAGGGACGTGCTAATCCTACATTTTAGAAAAATAAATTATTTCCCTTGGCAAAAGATATTGGTCATTTACCGCAGACTTAAAGCTGACCATTTGTATCCTCAGGTACTTGATATCTTCATTGCAGAAAATTCTCAGTGTCAGCAGAAATAAGTAATTGGTAGTTTCAGAAAAGAATATATTCCACTCTGGTTTAAGCTTTCTGCCTGTCACCATCTATTTCTAATCGGGGCCTTTGCCACACACCTATGCCCCACACCTATTGCAGTTTCCTGCCACAACAGATTGGGAAATCTGAAGTAAATAGTCAGACACACAGATGCAATTTTAAACACCAGTGTGCTTGGGGGCACTGGTTCACTACTGTTGTTCAGATGTCAGGTCTCAGGCTCCCTGAAAAATAAAATGGCCTTGAAAATATATTTTTTTTAATTATCTCTTTAGTGTTCTCTAAGTTGCAAGTCACTAAAACTGAGATAGCCAAGATTTTCTAAGGCTGGATGAGTTCTGCTGCTTCATTTCCCCTTCTCTCCCTGTTTCCTGCATAGCTTAACTGAGTTTCCCCATCTGTGGATGGGGAATTTGAGTAGAATAGAAGTCATTACTCAAACAAGCCTGAGCATGGCTAGTGTGGGATTGTTAGAGCTGATAACACACAAGACAGTTCTGAGGAGCAGGAAAATGAAAGGTAATTATGCAGTAAACGAGGTTTGGTTTTGTCTGAGCCTTTGTGTGGGTATATTTTCAAGCTACCCTTTTGCCTGACAGAAGTTCTCTGATCTTTGCTCTGCTGCTGAAAAGGAACATACCTACCCTTAGAGGGTTGTGCCTTTCCCAAAGAGGACATCAAGCAAGGGTGGAACAGCCCTAATAAAGAGCTGCTTGTTCCTAGCACAGAACTCATCTCTGACAGAGATGCCCTGTAGCCCTGCCCGAAATGCACTGGATTATAATTATTTTAAAATTCAGTTTTAAATTGCAGCATCACTTTTAAATTGCACAAACTGTAGGAAGAGAATTCATCTTCCTTGAAGTAGGCCTCCTTTGTATTCCTCTCTGGTGGCCCTGTGGATGCAGACAGATGGCTTTCAAATTTGGAAGCACAAGGTATAGTATAGCTAACCTTATATTCTCAGGTATATCAGTGACATTTTCCTGATGAAAACTTAGGATTTCCCTGAATAATTGATTTACCTAAAATTTAGTTTCCCTTTCATCCAGTTGTTTTTATAGTCACCCAGCAAAAGATGTTTGTAAATGTTTTGATTTCTTTCTCTGGAAAGCCTTAATCTTGTTTTCCTTGCTGGCCTGGCACAAAAACAATAGTGGCATTGACCCAGGAATGATGATGAGGAAGAATGTGTGTCTCCAAGACATCACATCAGGGTAACCAAATATTTGGAAGCAAACTCTTGCTCTTGCAGCAACCAAAGCCAGCCCTGCTCTCATGTCCCAGAACAGCTATGCCACTAGGGCTGCCACACTCTGCTCCCTTCTCTCCCAGACAAATTAACAAAAGGATGTTCTGTTGCTCTTTTCAGATGAGAGTTGTGGACCTCTCAGTCCTGCATGGGGGTAATGAAAAAGGTACCCTGTCTCTTTTTAACTGTTGTGCAAAAGCATATCAGTGTATTAGCATTGAATGCTTTTCTCACAGACTACCCTGGTTTTGAAGATATTTACCTCTTTTATTTACACAAAACTCAAGTGAAGCCCAAAGATAAGCATGTTTTTGAGGTCGAGCATTCCAGTTTGACTCAGTTGAATAGAGCAAGGTACATCTGTCGCTCATAACAGTGCAAAATCTGAGCTGCACCACACCAAGAAACAAGAAAATAGAGCTTTAAATATATATGTTAACTGTGGGAATAAAAAAAATCCCAGAATGGATCCAATTTAGCTATAAAATGAAAGTGTATATCTAAAAATTTTATACATTTTAATTATTTCAGGATCAAGTTGTGAGGACAAATTTTATAGCCATTAGGATCAATTGAGAAATTGGATAAGGCATAAAAGAAGAAGATAACGAATGCTGCTGCATACAGAAATGAGCAAAGCTGTAATACTCAGGTAGTAATGGGGAAGATTACATTTATTTTATAGATAAAGGTACTGTTCAGTAGTGATACAAGCCAGTTGTAATGTTATCAAGGAAAGGAAAAGACATTTCCATTTAGAAACCACACTCTGATTATTTCTTTAGATGTAAAATAAAAATTTTGTTTCTGGTGCAATTTTTTTTGAATTCTTGTTCATACCTAATCTCTAAACTTTCTTGTGACATGACACAGGTATTTTGTCCCCTATCCCATCATGATGGAACAAGTGTTTGTAAATAAAATTTCTGTGATAGCTCTATACACAAATACCTACTAGATTCGTTTAGCTGAAGGTTCTTTTATCAATACTAAAAACACTTACTTTGTTTGAAAAGACAGATAATATTGGAGAAGAAAAGAATATATCCTTTATTTATATCTTATAAATGTAAACCATAAATATAAAAAAAATCATAATTTCACTGATAAAACAGCAAAATCTATAGTGTTCTTGAACTGGTGATATTCTTGCAACCATGTTAGTAGGCTATAAGTACTTCTTATAGCTCTGTTATTTGAATTTTTGTGTTGACATGGTTGCACAATCACTTAAGATGTGTTTATCACTCTTTGTATATATATTTATTACATATTTCTTTTCATTGCAGATAATTGCATAGGTTAAAAAAATATTCGAAAAATATAGCAGGATAGCTAAGCAGATGTTAACAAAAATGAGCTGGAAAGATAGATAGCAAGAATGATGCTGGTAAATCCCTGTTTTAAAGAAGAAAATGCTGAAAACTGGTCTGCCAGATGGAGCAATGGCCTCAGGTATCAAAATCCAGTTGAGTCATAGAGTTATTAATCAGTAAAAAGTTTAGCAAAATTAAATACTTTCCATTTGATTGTTTGGTACGAGCTTTCATGTGACAAGTTTGGCTTTTTGGCTTAAGATACTTTTCAGAATGTGGAACAGGAGGGAGGGGATATTTTTAAGGATGAGAAAAAATATGAAAGAAAAGAAAATCAGGTGATTAGCATCATCATATGGAAAAATGCCAAATTGCTTTCAGCTTGCTGAGGTGTTGTGCTACAACATTTTCTTTTTTCTTTTTTTTTTTTTTTTTTTTGTCTTTGTAAACATTAAACAGCAACAACTGTTTTCCTGGTTTTAATTTTTCACATTGCCCTACATTAACCCAAGCAAAGTAGAAAAATGCTGTAATTGGGATATATATATTTAAGTCCATAAATATCCAGCAAAAATATATACGGTAACAATTCCCAGGAAGTTTTGGTGAATTTCAGTACTGAATATGGCCCTATTTTAAGCTTAATTTTAGAAGATAGTAAGGTAGCTGTGAGTGGGACCAGGCATGAATAAGTGCATTGGTTTGGTAGGTAAATCCAGTGAAACACATGGCATGGCTTCAAACTTGTGTAAAATTTAAGTAGAGCGATGCTCTAAGGAATGAAGGCTGATAGGACAAAACAGGAGATGAAAAGAGAAAGCTTAAAGTAGCAACTTAGAACAAATTCCTTGATGCGGTATTTTTTTACAGATTTGTATGGAATTCAGTAAATTCTATGGCTTTGACCTTGGAATCTCCACAGATTTTCAGAGCTTCAAATCATACAGGATAGTGTTCACACAACAGCATTAGATCTGGTAGGGTGAGTTTTCATCTGCATGGAGGCAATTTCACATCACAACAGATACAGAAAGGGAGGAGAAGCCTTATAAGAAAGTGGCTACATATCTAAATTTTCACACTGAAAATCGCAAGAACAGTGCCCTAAGAACTGATTATTATTGAAGGATTCCAGAGTGGAAACCATGAATATAGCATGGAAATTGGTCTTTGGACTGCCAGGTTGGGTGGCATGAACATAAATACAATATAATACAATAAGTATTTGGGTTTTTGTTGGTTTTTTTTTTTTTTCAATTTCCTCTACATAAATTTGTAGACAAGTAGTCCTCTAAGTACTTATTTTTGTTTTTAGTTTTTTATTGTCATCACAGAACAGGGAAGGTTTTGATCATTCATTCAATCAAGGTGCTATACATTTTTTTTCTAGCCAAATTATATTTTTGGAAAAGTCAGAATATAACTAATTGAACTTGAAAAGAATTATTGGCTTAAAAGACTTAGTGACATAAATGGCTTTAGAATTTATCCAAACAGAACAAGCAAATTTTATTTTGCTTATGCTAAGGAACAGTGCCGTGCCATGGCTAGATCCTATAGAACATCTTGTTTAGATGTGCCATTCCTATACTTTTTGTTGAGAAAAGGAAGCTGTTGAAGTTCAGCGCTGGGTCAAGAAAAATAACAGTGGTAATGCAGAGGAAAAGGCCTCTCTTCTAAATTCTGGGCTGTCCAGGCAGAGTTTGCACCTTAGGACACCATAATCTACAAATTCAAACCAGAGCCATTGATATTTGCCCTCCAATTTTTTGTGCAAACACTTTGTAGCTAGCAGTGTATTGAATTTCAGGTTGGTTAACTTTCAATAATTATGCATTGTCTAAAGACACTCATCTGTTGCTCGGTTTAAATAGCAATCTAAAATTAAGATAAAATATGTTCTAGGAAATGGTTTTCTCTTTTTATTTCTCTTTTGCTTTTCAAATAATTATTAAAAGTAATTGACAGAGAAAGATGATCACATAAATGTGTCCATAGTTTTATGTCACTTTTTATTAATTAGGAGAGTAACAGAACATAAAAATTTTGAGCACCTACCTGACTCTCATAATGTTTCCCCTTCATAAGTAATTTTGCAATGTGCCCATTATTTCAAGAGAAGTAATTAACTATCTCTTTTTTAAACTTGAAGTGATTCTTGTTCAAAGAGGATGATAATCTTACTTGTGACAATTTTCCATAGGGTATACAGGAGAAAGTGCAGTAGGTTCCAGCAAAAACTCCCCAAAACAATTGCAAAAGCCTGGCAGTCTCAGCTTTCTTGGTGAAAATTGGCTTTTTCTATGCAATTTGGGAACTTACTGTATTATTGATGCCTAGATTAGACAGAGTGCTGCATATGCTACTCCCTTTTCTCTTCCCTCTCATCACACAGCTGTGTTTTAAAGTGGTGTCCAGGGAAAAGCAACATTGCAGGCACTGTCAAAGGAATCTTGCTTCAGGGCAGTGATACACAAGGTTTCTGTGCCAGGATAGCTCCAGGAGAGTAAAAGGCTTACAGTACAGAGTGGTCAGAAGGGATGGATGGATTCAAGTAGTTAAGGTAAAAGCCAGAAGTGGAAAACAGCTTTCTGCGTCTCCTGTATCTTAAAACTCCTTGCAACACGATGATGTGAGACAGGCAGTGCTGGGACTGCAGGGATGCTCAGAATTAACTGGATAGTAGCAGTTATGCAAGAAGTACAGAGGAAGAAAAGTAAAATCTCCAAAGCAGACACTTGAACAAAGTTTCTTCAAGCAGTGTTTTGAGGCATGTTGAGTGCCACAAAAGGGGGAAATTAATCTAACAAATGGATATCCTCAAAACCAGATTCTCCCATGGCTGCTTCTTGTCAGAGCAGCTGGCGCCTATGTGCCAAAGGGAATGTTTTCTCAGCAGGAGCTGCTTAAATGTAAAGAAATCAAGCTTTTTATCCAGTTTTAACCTCATTAGTCAGTTATCAAGAATCTGGAATATTTGGATACTCAATCAATGAAGTGAGATAGATAATTTTCCACTATTCAGGAAAGATACTGAGCAGTACCTCTAGGTTAGACCCCTAATAGGTAGCAGAGATGTGAGAATGATTCTTGCCCTCCTAGCATTTACTGATTTACAGGACAGTGAGGACCATCTACCCTACTGCCAAAAGCTCACCCCTGCTTGCCCAAGTCTGCCAAGTCTCAGACCTACTGAACAGGATGCAGACCTTTGAATCCTGCACCATACTTCTTTGCTGCTATGCCAGGCTTTAGTACGTTCAAGGTTTCATGGCACAACCCCTTCCCAGTCCCAGTGCATACAAACACTATCCACCTTGCCAGCCAACATATTTTCCTCAGATATGCAGGAGCTTGGTCGTGGGGAAAGATGGGTTGTGCCAGTGCACTGAGCTGGAAACAGATGCAGCATTCAGCTTTTCAGCTGAGAGTGAGCTGTGAGGACACCTGAACAAAGAGTGTCACTTCATAGCAACAGCATTTGACAGCTGCCTTTTCTCTGACATAAATCATCTTTTCTCAATATATTGAAAATAATCCATACTTCCAGTGAACAGGGATGATTGCAGTTCCTTCTGTCACAGGACTTCTCATATTTTCCCATTTCCTATTGCCTGTTTGTCTGGAAGCTTTTAACAAGTTGAGAAATCATTCCCATGTAATTCACATTTGTGGAAAGGCCACACTTTGGGATTACCATGTTGTGAACTACCAACTACAAAAGAAGATACTGTGCTGGGAGAATGGGCTTCAACCTGAGGTGTATGGCTTTGTTGGCCCCGAGTTGTCCCTCTCCCTGAGGGCTCCCCTGATAGGGGAAACCCTCTGGATCAGTTCTGTGCCAGGAAAAGGAGATGCACAGGACTTTTTCGGTCTTCAGCTTCTTGTTTTATTGTTATCTTATCAAAACTTCAGCATGCTGTCTGCACCAGACCTTGCATGCAGGAAAACAACACAAAAATGGCTAACAACGTCATGTTACAAGGCCTTTTAAGCCTAATAAGAAACTAAGTTGCCCAATTAAGAAGTGACACCTAGATTATTTTCCCTTCTAATCCAGTAACTGACCCCTAAAGACTTGCAATGCAGATTTTTCTATCCAGTTGTGAGATACCACCAAACCCATGAAGAAGAAGGAAGAAGGAAGAAAAAGGAACACGAGACAACAGCCTATACCCTCCATCTTGTTCCCATCTACAACATACTATAAATCCTAAAACCTAAATTTCTCACCCAAGTGGCATACAATACTACTCTCTACAATCTATTTCACACTTTTGTAGTCTTAACTTTATCTTGAGGCTTTGGAGGCTTTCTCCATGAATGAGGGTCAAAGTCAGTGCTTCCGTGGGAGTCAGAACCCCTCAGGACAGACAGAGAAATATTCCCGTTGCCCTGGGTTTCCACAGAGGTGGAGCCTGCCAGTGGCTGGGTTGAAAGGTCTGTGCATTCTCCTCATGTCTACTGCTATTCCTGCACTAGCTCTTCATGCAAATAGGTTACACCAACATAGTTTCATCTTTGGCAGAAAAATGTCCCAAGCAGTGTTGGCACGGATGAGAAATATGGATTTTATGAGCAGATCAGAAATGCTCCCAAAAGGGGAATGTAAGAAGAAATTCTTTACTGTGAGGTGGTGAGGTACTGGAAGAGGTTGCACAGAGAATCTGGGGATGTCCCAACCTGTAAGTGTTCAAGAACAGCTGTATGGTACTCTGAGTAATCTAGTCCTGTGGAGGCCATCTCTCTGTGACAAGGGGGTTGGAACTAGCTGACCTTTAAGCCCCTTCCAGCCCAAACCATTCCATGACTCTGTAATAATTCTATCAAAGTGGCTGGCTCAGTTGGTGAGTGATGGTGACATTGAGGGATTCTCTGAAGCCCAGGTACTATGAGTTTTTCCTCAGGTACTGGCAAGTTCAGAGGGCCCAGTAGGATTTGACATTAACAATCTTGCCAAGGATGCTGTTGCAAGATAGAAATGGCCACTGTGAACTTGGCCTTGTGTTTTTTCACCATATCTCATGAACGAGACAACTGAGGCACATCAGAAAAGTTCAAGCTGTTACCCAAAAGTTCAAAAAAGTTCAAGAGGCTACCCAAACTGAGTGTATTTTAACATGATCTGAAATCCACAAGCCGACTGCAGGCTATTCTGCTTCTGGCCCTAAATATAGCTTCTTCCATTAGTTGATAATTGCTCCTTTAACACAGTTTCAATTTGTCCCAGCTGTCCTGGACTGTTGACACAGCTCCTGTTATCAGAAAGTGACTGTCTGTTTTGAAGGCCCAGTCTTTTCCTGGAACAAAAGGAAGAAAGAGAAACTGCTATTTCTACTTTTCAGGAGATTAAAACCATAAGAGATATTGAAAAGAAGGAATAATTTTTCTGTTCTAGGAAAGAAATACCTATAAGAACCATGTACTGGATAAATAAGTGGGTTGATTTTCTCAAATTCTCAAATTGTCTCAATTTTTTTTTTCTCAAATTTTTGATAGTAGTATCAATAATGTTTTTAAACACATTTAATGTTAAAGCAAATGATGGAACAGAATGGAAAGAAAGTGAACAGAATAAAGAAAAAAAAAATAAAAAAAAGATCATATCTTGTGGCAAGCTTGAAGCAATATCAAGAAAGGTAATTTTACCATTGTGTTGCCCTGTTCCTAACGTCTCTGTTCCCAATTTCTGTAGTGCTTGGTTTCACTTTTAATACCCTGCATAATGTCTTCCTTTGCCTCTCACTCCTCTTGTTGGACCAGTCTTTGGCTAACACAATTTGTGACGCCTTCCACCATTTCTGATTTTTTTTCCAGCAAATGTAAGTACCTGTCTTGCACCTGGGTATATCTACTCCTCTATCTCACCAGATCTCCCACTGCCACAACACACCACTACGTGCTGGTATGCCAATGCCACTGTGGGTTATGGTGACAACTTTTATGTCATTGCTTATCTTCTTTCCTTTGAAGAAGACTATTTTTCTTTTTCATATAAAAATCCCAGAAGTTCATGTCCATAGGAATAAACTGTTGGAAGAGACTATTAATATAGAGGATACTAGTAACACAGTAAAGAAAAGGACATTGATTCTTCCCAGACAGATAAGAGGAAATGTTGCAGGTACAAGAAAGGGCTAGCCTGAAGAACTGAAGGGAACAATAATACCATAGCCTGAAATTGAGGAGTGCAGACATCAAGCTTTCTGATTCACTGCTGAGTAATTAAACATAACTATAGACTCTCTTTAAGGAGTTTATCTCTTTACGGCATTTAAAGTGATGTAACAGATATAAATTACTAAGATTTGGTTAATGTTTACTATATTGTCTTGAGACTTCTTGTGTTATCTTGGAAAAGTTGATTCTTTAACCTGTAATTCAGTTTCAATACTTAACAGTGTTTATTTGAGCTAAAGAGATGATAGCAAAGTACTCCTGTGTTTTAGTAATGAGAACTGTGAAAGTAGCTTTAATGGATCTTGACTGGATAAGGCCTTCTTGTCTACCCATGGCCCAAAGAACCTGTGAGAGCTGGTCTGAATTGGATCTAACTTGAAAGTAGGCTAATTGTCCTCTCTGCATCTCTCAGAAGCTAAATCACTCTACCATCCCAGAAGAAATCTGGACCAGAAGCTCATGAAATAGCTTGGAGCACCCAAAATTTTGCACTGATATTTTGGATTTCACACATAGTAATTCTGGGGTTCTGCTGAATTTTATAGCAGTATTTTTAAAGTAACACCAGGCATATAGACAGTAATGAAAACATGTCTGTTCCTTCTGATTTTATGTTTTTATTTAAAAAATGGTTTGCATGTGTTTAACCAAGAAGAAACCAATGAGTTTACATGATCATGCTGTCAGTCACTTCAACAAGTTAAAAACTTCTTCAGTCACTTCAACAAGTTAAAAACTTCTCTACTAAGTAAATCTTATTGGGAAGCAACAGAGATACATTTGAAATTTATATGTACATAAGTTTAATATGGTCCTAACATCTGTATTTATCTATGCAAACACATATATTTACAGAGAGAGTAAAAAAGCAGGTATATATAGAGAAAATAAATCTAAAATCCAACATGTGCCAATACTTACTCCACAGCAGGCTTCCAGTACATGCCTTTTAAATAATTCTGTCAAGTACTTGCTAACATCTAGTAATTGGGAATACATAATAATGGAAGACTCTCAAATGAAAGAGTCTACTGAATATTACAGCCTGGGTAGAAGTGCTTATAATTGAGGTTGGAAATTTCCAAGAAGACTATAAGTGATTTCCAAACACAATAAATAGGCCAAATTATTTATATGCCGTTTAAAAATTCCATCCCTGTCCCCTCCTGATTTATAGATTCTAAACATGCTAGGTTTATCAGTTTAACAGAAGACATTGTATTTACAAGATGGATAAAATCATGTGTAAGCTTTCTAGACAATTTTTAACTGATGTAGCTCTCTTAATCTGTCTGTTTTCTGCTGAGGAGATAGTGTAATTAGTTTGTCCCTCTCAACTGCTTTCACAATATCCCACAGGATATATGGGCTAATTTCTTCCCTATTGCTATAGAAAAAGTATTATCTTACAATATCTCCAGCTGAGATATTATGCCACAAATCCTTTTCAGAAGCTGAATTTCACAAGCATTCCCAGAGAGCTGCAGATAAAGAGAGCCGTTTTTGCAGGCATTAGCAAGAAGGAAATGGAACAGCAGATACACACTACAGTAGGAAATAATGTAAAATTAGTCACCACTACATGTCCCTCTGGAAAAGGTTGATTGAATGCAGGTTCCCAGAAACTGAGTGCAGAAAAATAATTAACAGATATAATAGAATATTTTCTTCATTCACAGACCACACAATTCAACCTCTGCAGAGGTTGAATTATTAAAGAGAAACTTATGCTTTTATTTGTCAATTTAAAAGGAAGATAGACAGGGGACAGAAAAAAATTCTATCTACTTAGAGATTTAAAAGCACTGCAGAACAAATGAAAATGTTAAAAGGTTTCTTTTATGAAATTTGTGGTAGCTTTGTGGAAGGGTTTCTTTGGAAAAACCCATGGAATCACAGAATTTTTATCTTCGCAGAAATACTATTTCAGATAAGATTCAGAGTTTGGCCAGGCAGCCTATGATAGACACTTTGGAGAACAGAAAATGATATGCTGGAAGGCTGGATTTGGTATGGGTTTGAATGAAGAGGTGTGTGAAAAAAGGGATTGTCTAAAATCCGAGAAAAGTTTTCATGATGATACAAATATTGAAACTAAGGTAACACTGCAAATAATTACCTAATTCAAATGTGGAACATAAAATTCACTCTAGTGGTCTTTCTGACCCCTTTTATTTATGCCTTCCACATGTTCCTGGAGGAAATTTTTTCTCTGGGACTTTTCTCTGAAGGAAATACACTGCAGGAAAAAAAGGTAGTTTTTGCATGCAGAATCCCTCTGAGAATGTTCACACAACTATCTTCAAAGCCCTTTGTGGTCCAGTGCCCATCCACATGGAGATGAAAACAATCTTGTATGACTATGGTGATGGATAGCTCAGTGTGAAGAACAGAGCAGCTAGGAAGCAGCAACGGCCAGCAGGAATTGGAAGGGAGTGTTTGCTATTGTCTCATTGTTTGAAACAGGTTTCCAATGAACCTTCATTCAATTACTCCAAATAACAAACAGATTTTTAAACTCAGGCTGTAGGGGTAGTGTCATGGGTATACACTTAGTAATGCTGCAAATAGTTTTTTTCCCTAAAGATAACCATCTGTTGCTTATGAAGGAATGGTAGCAGAGCTCCTGCTCATTGATGGGGTTACTCTACACCAGACTGAAGGCATGTGCATTGCAAAGTCCCACAGCTGACTATCTGAGAGAAACAACAGCACACACCCTCCTCAAATCACCAAAATAAAGGGCCTAAAATCAAGTTGGGTGAACAGGGCACACATATGAGCACCATGGATCTACGACAGTGTGCTGAAACTGCAGCTTCACACAGTCTGTGTGAAGGGATGTATTTGTTTGTGGCACAATGCCTGGGCTTTCAGCCTCTGCCACCAGTGCCCTGGCAGATTGCAGCGCAGGGAAGCTCTTCAGCTTGCTTCCAGCCTGCAGCCACAGGTCAAGCCTTTCCCTTGGGAAAGTATGGAAACAAAGTGTGCTCTGGCAGATATCCCAGAAGTGTGCCTGGTGTCCTGCAAAACAGCAGGACATTCCTGAGCAGGGCTCACTGTATATGTGTATTTATATGTGTACATATATTTAGATGCACACACTAATATTTTACATACTTTCTTGTAGTTATTTCAGTATCTGATAGGGATAAGAATAGGTTTTCTTTTTTTTTTTTTTTTTTTTGTTTTTTGTTTGCTAAGCATAATGTTCTTTTTCCTTCTTGGGCGGCAAAAATCTCAGAGACTGAACTATCTCCAGCATACTGCCCATCCCAGATATCTGGGCTGCAGAAATTCAGGCGAGCACCTGTTGCACCTGGGGAAAAAAATAAAATATGTCTTTGCAGGCTGTTTTAAAAGTTTTTTGTTATTTAATATATTATGATAATACAGCTGTGCAAAGCTGCTCTGAGATTTGGAACATCAAGACAATCCATGGAGAGGTGGGTTAGTGTGCAGGAGGTGGATGTGTGGTCAAAGATTTGTTAATTTTATCATACAGCTTCTCATTTCAGTGCATGGGTATCACCACCATTACATGCTGTCTTGAATTTTAATGGTGTCTTCAGCAGACTTTTTGTGCTCTTTCTGTTGGTGTCAACGAGATCCCTGCAGTCTGGGTGATGAGGATATGGCCTCATGTTTATCATAACCAGATAAAGGCAAGAAGATGCATGGTGATAAATGAAGCGTTTAGTCAAGTTTCTGTGACTTTTGTCTTCTCAAATGTGCTGAATATAAATATTGCACCAGTAAAAAACATCTACAATATCTCAGAAATTATTTATCAAGTGGCCAAACTGCTATGAATTGAGTTCTAAAGTGCATTTCAATTTAGCTTTCTCCAGGGTGAACTGCCAGCAAGATAAGTTTTTCTAAAATAGTATTTGTTGTGTACTAAGATTCTAGCCTGAGGGTTAAACAATTTTTTTTTTTTTTTTTTTTTTATGCAGAGCTACTAAAAAATGACTAAACTGAAAAGGAATTCAAAGCAAATCCCTCTGTGTTTGATCTGCCTTGATGAAGCATTATTGCATTTTCTGCATTTCTACGAAGACCCAAATTTGGACAGTGTTCCCTGCTAAACTCCTCTGTTGCACTGGGAGGGTCAGAGTTACTCCTTTTTTTTTTGTGCACCCCATTGAGGGATTTCTTGGAGAAATGGCCCAAGTGACTACATACACACAGAATTCAAGCAGAGTGCATGTATTAGCAACCAGCAGGTTTAGTGATGGGCTGGAAGCTCTTGGGGAGCGTGGCTATACCACTGAGAGGTCTGCGGAAGAACTTTGAATTTACACCAAAGAATTCAAGATATATTTATGCACCCAAACACAACCATTTTGGATATTATACCTGACATGCAGAATGTCCATAGTTCTGCTCATGTAGGATTAAACCAATTGTGATATCCAGTACTACTAACCAAATGTGTGTGTGTGTGTGTGTGTATGTGTGTGTGTGTGTGTGTGTGTTTGGATTTCTGAATGAAGGGGCTCAGAACCATCAGTGAGGTTTTGACATAAACAAAAGAGACGTTGATTTCCTCCATGAAAAATCTTCAATATGCTCTCTACATTAAAGATAAAATTTATCTTTGAAATGTTTTTCAATGATTATGTTGTCTCACTGGTTGGTCAATATTTTGACCTTTGACCAAGATAGATACAAAAACACATTTAAACATTTAATCTATGTTCGTCTATGTAAGTGCAGAGCCACTTTTAGTTGCCTAGATCACTGCTGTCCACCTGGAGTCTAGATTTAGACTTATGCACAGAGATGACAATTTGAGAGTGTCATCATCAAGAATGGATTTTGTGCCTAAGTTTATATTGTAAGAAAGGGTAAGTATAAAAATATTTGATCACAAATCCAGCTGAAAGTCCTCCTTTTATGTAGTTCTCAAGGGGAAAATGATGCAAAGACTATAACAGTCAGAGGACAAATAAAAGGATAAGAAAATATTTTTAATACTGGAATGAACTGTTGTCTGAACCAGTGGGCATAACAACACACAATTCATAAAAGTGCAAAAATTCAGGTTGAGAGTATTGAAGCTTTGCAGAAATGCCAAACTTTCTCAGACCAAATTTAGCCAGCAGCCAATTTCAATTTCCAAGCTGAAAAAGTCTTTTAGAAAACTGTGCTCATTTTGTTTGCTAACAGAGATAATCAAACAGAATTTCAGGCCTTGTTGTGCCAGGCTGCAGTTCACAAGCATAAAGAATTAAGCCATTCTTGCTAGAGAAAAGAAGTAAATTAATGAGCTCTTAATAAATAGTTTAATAGGCAATGTCAAAATATTGTGGGCTTACAGTAAATGACACAGCAATGACTTATGCTGGATTCCTCTCTGAAACCAAATTCTAGGGATTGCCAAAGGATGCTCACAGATTAACACACAGTGGAAAGCCAGAGTGTGAGGCAGGAGCTCATCCTCTTTTCAAATATTATCGCAGTCCTTCTGCCAGATGTATACACAAAGCATGGGGCTGCCTGTGCTGTGCTGTGCCTGTCCTTACCCGGAGGTGTCTCAGTGGCTGTGCAGTGCTGAAGCCAGGGCAGGGCTGGATGAGACCCAGCGTCACAGTGACCTCGGTGCTAGCAGTGTCTGGCCCCTGCTGTGCTCCCAGGCACTGGATGAGGGTGGGAATCTCTGTTCACTCCATGCAGGTTTGGGCAGACAGAAAAGAGTGGAGGAAACAGATAAATGTGACTGCGACTGTTACTGCTCTTTTTTCAGATCTGGTGATTCCTTTGCTGCCTCCTGTACATTTAATGAGCTCTGTGTGATAATTAGCAGAAACCCTCAGATCAGATCTAGCACTCTTCACGGTGCTGCTCCCATGGGCAATGCTGCAAGGAGCAGTCAGTTCTGTTTAACATCTTACTAAACAATATGGAGCATTCACAATCAGCTCAGGCTGCTCATTACTGTTCAGTGTTTAATCCCTTGACCAATTCATAATCAATTTGCTACCCTTGTGGTCAGTACAATGGTTTTCTGCTCTCTGTTGATAGAAAAGATAGGAATTTAAGAGAGGAAAGATGGTAGTGCATAGTTCAAAGCAGGAAAACAGAGCAGTTACTGTAAACAACAATTAATGTGCCACCATCGTTTTAGCAGGTGCATGTATTTGGACTAGAGTACCTTAAAGTGTATAACAAGAATCTATTTCAAGTGCATTATTGAGGGCACAGAAGGCACTAGTCTAGATAGATCTTGCATTTGAAAATGTGCTGTCAACACCCAAGCAACAAATTTTCTATTAAGGTATGAAGCACAAAATGTCCCTGTGTGGAAATCACAGTTTTATTTTGTCTTGGCCATTTGTGTCCAAAACAACTTCCATAAATCTTCCACATAATATTCAATGAGATTCTATATAATTTGCCAAAATTGATCTAAACTGTGCAGGTATTTTTCTCCTCCATGTTTCATTTCTATTGAGAAAATCAACTAAATTAGATTGTTATGCTTTCTTTTTTAAAAGAGTTATTTTTTGTTGACTTTTACACAGCCAAATTACATCCTCTTTATTGAGTCTGCAGATGTTCCAATTTAACTATGGTCATAGCTGATGTCATTTGTGTTCAGACTTTCATTAGTCAAGATGCACACAGGTTTCTTCCTCTTCATGCTTTCAGTCAACATTTCATTATTGATTGTGATTGAATTAACCAGAAGGCAACTGCCAAGTTCACGTTTGTTACTTACTCCAGATGACAAAACTCAAAATGCCCTCACACTGTCATATTTATTGAGATACTAATTTATTCAGTAGAGCTTGTGCTAAAGGAAGGTTTGTAGCCTATTATTAAAATATTTGCTGAATAGTAACAAAGCGATCATTTGGAAATGGTGAAAGGCTGAGGTTTTCTCTGAATTTTATAAAGAAGCCTTGCTGTGATGTTGAGCACAAATCAGGTATTTCCTTGTGGAGGAAGCAGGTGTCCTGGCAAACCTGTGTGAGAGGGATGTGTGACCCCACACAAGCTGATGGATTGTCCTTTTGGAAATAACTCTGGGGTAGGAAAGCAGTTCTTAGACATTTCAAAACACAGGAATGTAATTGTCAGTGTAGTGACATTGTCTTAAATGGCATTAGAGTTTTACTCCTAATCACCTGGGGAAACAACAAAACAACAAAATATTGACATATTAATTTTTCCCCACTTTTCCATTATCCTTGTTGAAAGTAGTAGGATTTTTGCAATACCCCATAATCATCAAAAAGCAAAGGGGTTACTATAATTTCCATATTTTTATTCACATTTCAGAAAACATGTTTAAGGGTTTAAGGGTTTGTCTGTAATTTGTTTTTCATTAAATATAACATTTCATTCCCCCTTCCTTGTTTTTTTTTTTTTTGCAAAAGTAAAATGGAGAAAAAAGAGAATAAAAGAGAATAAAATGAATATAGAATGTCAATGTAGTTCTAATAGATTGCATTAAACCATAAAAGAAATTAAAATAGACAACAAAAGTTTTCCATTAAAAATAATGATCACAAAATTTACCATTTGCAGTCAGAGGGTTGTATCTGTCTATAAGACTTATCAGGAAAAAAAAAATCAAAATTTTAAATGTGTTTCTTCTTTTGTCAGGCTGAAAAAAAACCAAAACAAAAAAAAACCAAAAAAAAAACCAAAACCAAACAAAAAACCCAAATGAAAAAAAAAACAAACCAAAAACACACACAAAAAAAAGACTGATGTAAACAACAATGGCATGTAATTTTACACTTGTCAGATTTTCTGCCTATGACATAGAGAGTCATAGGATACTAGAAGGGCTACATACATGGTTGGATGCAGACATTTCAATTTTTCTAAATGATAATCATGCCTTTTTATTCTTTAAAAGAAAGTTTCCTTGGGAAATTTACTTGTTTGTAAGAAAATTATTTAATCAGAAAATCTTTCTCATGGAAAGTTCTTAAATCATACTGATTGCTTGCTTTCTGCTAATAAGGTTTTATTTAAAGTATTATTATTAAAAAGTTTTCTGCTATACCTATTAGTTGTAACAGCTTGATGTAGTGTTCGACAATTTTAAAATTTTTATTCTTCTCAGCTTGAATTCAAGGAAGAAATTGAAAAAGACAAGGGACATTAAAAAAAATCTTTTTTGAGAGTCACAGATTTATTTTTCCTTCTCACATTACAGAAATTAGCCTTTTCTTAAGTAGCACAAAAGATCTCATGCCTTGTAAGCTCACTTAAGCTATGTCATAGCATTCTCTTTCTCAGGGCAATATTCAATTTTGCTTTAAAGAACATCATATCAGTGATACTCTTTGCAGCCAGAAGTTTTCAATGCCCAGAAGATCAGGATCCATACCAGTGCCCTCAGCACAGGCTCGAAGTGCCAAAGTGGTGCTCAAGGAGGTCTGGGACCTTCACTTGCAGCAGCATTCAGCTGCTGTAACAGCAGCAGCATTCATCTAACTGAGGTAAAATTAGCCAATAAATGAGAGGGCATTTCCATGCCAAGGGCATTTCTGATGGGCACTTCCATGTTCATTCCTGGGACCAGTGTTTGTACAGTTCTTCTTCTCAAGGCTGTTGGCAAACCAAAGAGCACCTTCCATGCTTGCAGGGAACAGCAGCTGGTACTCATGAAACAGGGGACTTCCATACAGAGTGTCCCAAACACTGCAGAGATGCTGTATACAAAATTTTGTGTAGTCAGGATTTGCAAATATAAAGAAGATTTGGATAAATATAAATATTTAGCAAGGATTTAGCTAACTGGGTAATCTCCTAGAAGCTAAAGATACACTGTAGTAAATACACTGCAATAGCTTTATATGCAAAAGTTAGACCATCGTGTTTTTTCCAGTCATTGATATTCAAATATTCTGAACTGGATTTTCACAGAGCATCCCATGTCTGAAAAAATATAAAGATTCATGTAAAGATTAATGAAGGTTAGAGCAAAACAAACAGGAAATAAACTCTCTTGTGTCACAGCTTACAAAGTCACCCTCTATTTCCTTTATCTGTTAGGGAGTATATGAAGCTTAAAAATTTCAAAATGCATATACAGCAACAGGCTATATATATATATTTTGAGATGGAGCAACCTATATGTTGCTCTGTCCAATGTATAGGTTGGACAGATCAAACTATAAGAGAATTTCTGAAACTATGTTTACAGAAAATTCATTTGCTGAAACATAATTTTACATTTATTTATCTGACTGGAATAATGTGTAATATAAACCCAAAATCTTTCACAAAGAAATATTTCCATTTGTACAGTAGCTTGTGCTTAACACAAACAAGCAACAGTTTTTAGCAATTTTCTTATATTATTTGAAACTAGGCATGTTTTCTATCTTTCCAGAATAAAGTTAAAAATACCATAGCAGGCCCTTTGGGATGATTATGTAATTTATTAATACACTTTATTGATATCATACTTTGTATGTGAATTCATCCACCAAAATTTTCATTAGGGCTTTCAATTCCCTTTCTATTAGATGAAAATGTTTTCTTATGGTTCCATCATTATGGAAATGCTGTATCAGTCAAACAGCAACTTAACAAAATTATATTTTTTTAATTATTCATTTTTGAGAAATGCAGTTGGAAGATTCAGGACAAAAGGAATATAATTATCTCAATGGCCTCATTTTTTTATCACATGGCCTTACTCTGAAATGCAGATTTAATAAGATTTCTTACTTTCGTAAATGTCTTACAGGACTGAAGCCCAACCCAGTTCAAATTGAAGAGTCAATCACTTCATATTTCTGCTATTAAATTGCCATTTGTAAGGAATTGTACCATTGAAGTTTATATCCTACCATATATCTCAAAGTTGAAAAATACACTGTTGACCATGGGCAGTCACAATTTTTTAAGAGTGTTCAAACACTGATTTTTTAATATATCTTAATACAACAACTTAAAATGTCTAAAAATTAAATAAAATATAAGTCTGCTCTAGTTAATAGTAATGGGGATTAGTCTAGAAGCTAAGGTCTGCAGATAGATTTCCTGTTGCTAGATCCTTCTGGCCATGTAGGATATGACTGACTTTGAAACCAGTTAATGTTTTCTACCTTAAAATAAGTGCTTCAGGCAATTAAACTTCTCTACCCTTAAAGAAATAAACTCAGTCTAGCATAACAGCAACACTCCTGCCCCCCAGATATTAGGTTTTATGAAGAGTAATTAATCCTCAGATTTGGAATATTAGTTAATTCTCAACTGACAAACTGTAAGCATGTACATAAGAAGACAGTGCAAGTGATACAGAAAATTTCTTAATAAGTACACTTACTGAACAATATGATTTAAAAGTTAAAAGTAACATAAATTAGACCAATCCTTTCTCTTTATCCTGATCACATGTTTCATCTGTGACTGTAGATATTAGCCCTCTAGAAATTTAGGGGTAAATACAGTTTAATTGGATTTTTAAAATAATCACTTCTGTTGCTGCTCTAAACATACATAGCACACAGAGAACTTGTTCAAAATGCACTTCTATAAAATTACAGTTCAAAGGATTTCTCGCTTGAGCATTACCACTGAAATCATTACCATACACAAAAAAAATGATCAGATGTCAGGTATAGGGACTACAAAATGTATTATCTTTGAAAACAACATAATAAGGGAAAAAAGGTCTCTGGTTGAAGTTCTGAAGGGAACAAAAATTCTTTTAAGATAACTGTTAGAAAATTTGGTATGAAGTTTCACCTTTGTTGTAGAAGCACTTTATTTTTGACTGTAACCATCATCGTGCATTTTATAAAGTTTATAATGTTTTAGCATTCTTTTTACAAGCTTTTCTTTATTAGACATTTATAATGACACTGGATGAGGGCTATGGTTTTACTATTTGTTCCCTGTTCTCAAAGATGATGAGAAAACATTTGTCATATTCTTCATCCCACTACCAAAAAAAATCCCAGTTTTTATAGATTATTATAACAGTTTGCCTTCACAGTACAACAATGACTTAGTCTAGACCACCAAGAAATATAAAAAAAAAATGTTGTTGCAGCTATTTACTATCTCTTATGTTGCCTCCTACAGGCCTTGAGCCCTTCTGCTGGAAGCAGAGGTGGTAAAGGGAGTGCTTCCCAGCACCTACTTGGGATCTAGATTCATATTTAAGCTCTTTAAACTCCCCTTCCCCTGTTGTGTATTCCTGAATTACTTACCTGCTTGATTCTCCACCCTGTAAGCCTCGGAAACCTGCAGTCATTACAGAACCACACAATCTAGTTATGCCAGCACAAAGGTACTGAGCAGCTGCTCCAAACTTCCAGAAAAACCCAACTAAAAAAATTCTACAGCTACCTCATTGCTAGGTACACATCTAGTAAATGTTTTCCAGTCATTGAATGGGCCTCGCACAAGGCATAAAGAAGGGGCTGCTCTGCATGTTGAAGTTGTTCATTTCAATAGATAAAAGAGTTACATTAAATAACTCCCATAGCAGATTGTTGACAGGCAGCACAATTGTGGACAGGTATCCTGCTACGAAGTCCTAGGAAGCTTTTCTCCTTGAATATTAATATTCTCCTTGAATATTAAAATGTTGTACTGCAGAGGGAGAGATTTGCGTGTGCATGGGCATTCCGAATCAGTTCTAAGCACATCCAATTTTGTAAAGAATGTAATGACCCCTATAAGACAATTTATACGACTGGAAGTAAAAAAACCTCAAGTTTCCCTCCACACACTGATGGTGACCCATGGAAGAGTTAATGTGCTTGACATATTCTGCATTTTCCACATAAGTTGTTCTTATAATAAAAATGCAGAGTTTTTTAACATTAAAACCTTCCGTGCTTTAGGCAGCCATAGATAGAACAGTACTTTTCATATTAACCTATATTAAACTTGGTCCAAAACATCCCATTCTTCAGAAAGATAAAAAGGGACTTCTCCTTTCACAAGCGTTCTTTTATCATGTAGTGGCACCACAGCTGGGAAGGGAGAGAAGCTATTTTATTTGTGGACTGAGTTTTGTCTTTCTTCACTTATCTATCCATAATAAACTTGAAATCTTTACCTGACACCTGGAGTAGCTACCTAGAATCAAGCACCTGAGACAGTCAAGTGTCTGACACCATACATTGCACTGCCCTGGAATTTTGCAGTGCTTCTAAGTCTAATTCTTTGACAAGGAACAGAAAAGCCCTCAGAATATGGCCACCTGGGACACTGTGCTTCCCTGTGCTCACAGAAGTTGTTGTTGGCTCTAAGGCTCTGGTAAGGATTAAAGTGCAGTCTCTATACCCCTTGGTGCATTTAAATGTGAGAGGCTGTGGATTGGATATCATTACCTTTATTTATGCTGAAAAATACCTCTCAGTGAAAAAAGATGTTATAGTACGTTGTTAAACTGAAACTAGGGTTACTACTTAGTGGGTGGATTTCCGCAGGACCTACAGAGAGTCAAGTGCACAGTTCTTCTATTTTAGAAGAGTTTCAAAATCACAGATAATAGCAAATTAGATTTCTTAATGCTGGGAAATCTTTGAAGATATGTAACATATTATGGTTCCTTATTGCGGGGACGCTGGACTCCAGGACGGTTTGGATGGATGGAGATGAGAGATCTCTGAAGGCTGCTCTTAGAATATATGGTTTATTAGAGAGGGTGAAAGGCCCTGTGTGGAGCCGCCAGATGCGGCACGTGGCAGGTCTTAGGGAGTGGGGGAAGGGAGAGGCAAGGGGTAGAGGGAGATAAGAGTATATTCCAGGAGAGGGAGGAACTTCCAAGAGGGTGGAAGTTCCAAGAGGGTGGAGGTTCCAAGAGGGTGTCTGGCTCCCCAGGGACCCCTTATCAGGGGGCTTAAAGGTGGGCTGGAACAAGACTTTTGACTTTTGACCTTTGGACCTATCTGTAGGTAAGGGCATTGTTCAACCAGAAGGGGGGATTGTTTTCATCCTGGCTGTATCATTGTTTTCTACTTGTGCAGTAACTAAGGTTTGGTATCTCAAAACTTGTTACCATCTCAATCTCTGTATTTCCTAAATCTTTTGCCAGGCAATCATATTTATAAGACTTTCTTGTTTCATCTTCCCCAACACTTATAATTTTAATCTTTCTTCTGCTCATCTGTCTTTATGTGAAGCTGAGGTCATACACAGTGAGAATCTGAAAGGTTCTCATTATAGTAGGGGGTGCTGCTGCAATCCTTCTGTGTTCATGCTAATAACAGGGGCTGGAGCCTCTGCTGACTTGTGTCAAAGCCATTGCACCCCTGATGATGGCTACAATGGTTTGTACTACTTGAACATCTACTTAGGGAAATTTTTTGCTGTTACCATGGTTTCTGGAAGTTGCACCTTTTTTCTTCTTTAAGACACATTTGTGATACAGAGAAGAATGTAAACTTTTTGGGCCAATGGCTAGCTTTGGGGTACATATTTGAGCATAATATATTGTGATACTATTTTAGCCTGTTAGAAACTATCTTATCAATTGAAATTATAGCTTTAGACAGGGTGAAGCACCAGTCTAAATAACTGGAGGCCAGACTTACTGGGAACAAAATCTCAAGTTCTTGCACTGAGTGCATCCATACTGAATTTACCATTTCTTAGTTGTCTCTTTGGGACTAATTGAGAAACAGAAATGTGATCTGGACTAAAGGAGTAGACTCTCAATCGCTTACAAATAATTTGTGTAGAAAAAACTGTAACAGAACAGTTTACTAGACCACATCTTGGAGCCAAAGGGACTGAGTTGCTCTCTTTTAGCAGGAAAAAAAAGGATCTGACTACAAAGAACCATAAACAGATATTACTTGCCCAGTGGCAATTTGAAAGATATATTTCAACACTCTCAGATTATTTTGACAAAAAATTTGTAGACAGGCAGTGTATGGGAAAGTAGCCATCATCTTTTAAAGCAAGAGAGAGGAAAATTAGAAAAAGTTTATATACAGGTGTTGGGAAGGGTAGATAAATATGATTAAGAACCACAATAGTATAGCCAGGATGAATATAACACCCCCTACTGGCTGGACAATAACCCTCACCTACAGAGGGGTCCAAAAGCCAAATGGACTGTTCCATCTCACCCCCCAGAATGTATGGTTCACCCCACACCTGTAACCCTCCCCTGAACCATCAGGTGTCTGTGACCCCATTGGCCCAGGTCCAGTTCCAGCCCACCCTGGAGCCCCCTTTGATAAAGGGTCTCCGGGGGGCTGGACGTTCTCTTGGATCTTTCCCTCTGCTCCTGGAACTTCCTCCGGGAGTCCCTGCTCTTCCCTTTGTCTCTCCCCTCCCCCATCACCTCAGGCCCAGCCACGTGCTGCATCTGGCAGCTCGAGGCAGGGCCCCTCTCCATCCTGAATAAACCTCATCCCCCAAGAGCAACCAACAGATATCTCTCGTCTGTATTCACCCAAATCCGTCCATGGGACCCCATCTAACGTCTTTACAGCCTTCAGTATTTGCATGATACAAATTGATGTGAACCAGTCACTAGCTAAAACAGCTATAGTTTGATTTCAAAACCTTTCCTTTCCAATTTTATTATTCAGACATGATGTGTGCCATATTTTATCAAATCATTCTGGATAGTAGCTCAAAAATATTACATCACTGCTAACATAACATGATATGATGTGATAGGCCTGAGATAAATTCATATGATCATATTTAGCACAAGTATAATTTTGTATAAAAGAACATGTTTTAAGTCATTTAAGGTTAGTTTTCTGTTTTTTTTCCCTAGTTGCGAAGAAGTCTGCACAGGCCAAGAGCACTGAGTTTGTAAGCTGAAAGGAATGACACCTCTAGGGGTGTCACCCTAGTATGGAGGAAAGAGTGAGATTTTTCCTGTTAAAAGTGGGAATCAAAACCAAGTCCTTCCAGCTCTGCTCACCACTGCTGATCCTGACTTACACATACACTATTAGCTGTTCACTATCCAGAGCAGAGGGATTCTCTGCCCACCTGCTATGCAGGTGCTGCCAGGTAGATGCTCTCTAGGCAAGTGCTTGCATAACAGCCCCAGGAGCTCAGTGTCATGTTTGAGTCCCCACTACAACAAAGTAAAACAGCTATAGTTAGTGCTGACACTTCTATGTGTATGCTGTTACATGCAGGGTTTGTGAAGTCCAACACTGTAGTCTTTCTAGATGAATCCTTGCCCTCTTTAGCTTGAGAAATACAGTAAGAAGATCCGGCAACCCAAGTGTTTACTGTCCAAAAGGCTAAATAGGGTATTTTGTCCTTCTTTTTCTGAGGGATTTCAGTTTTAAACTGTGACCTGGTTTTGTAATAAAAGGTTTTTATGTACCTGGAGGAGCAGATTTAACTGATCAAACTATAATGACAAACTATAATGCTTTAGTGTGGTATTTGAAACAAGGGTCTATGCTATTTTTACCATGACTGATAAGAAGAAAGCATATTATATGTGATGTATGTTATCTAATTCAGGTTCTGCCTGAAGTTGATTTGTATCATAAAATTGCCTCCTTTTTCTGCCAAAATTCCAGAGTCTCGACAATGAGCTCTTATGACATCCGCATTTAGAAGTTTGAAGTAAGGTCAAACGAATCCCTTCCTTGGGTTCTTAAAGGATTCAAGTTAATTCAAACTGTAATTACACAAGCCTAAAGCAGAAAGTAGGTAGCACTAAGATACCTCTAGCCATCAGCTCTGCACTATTTCCTTTCTCTTCTGCAGACATGACATAATTTGAGTTTGAAAACAGGAGTTATCATAGGCCAGGGTAGTGCTTTCCCAGCTCCTCTTCAAGCAAACAGCTCTTATGAATTCAATGGATCTTTTTTCTGAGCAGAGATCATGGAACAGTGCTGTATTTTTGTTTGCCTCAGGGTTTTATCCCTTGCCTGTAGTAAGTGACAAATTCAAAGTGATTTGCACCAGTTATTTTATAGCACCATTCTAATAAAAATAAAACAGACCCCAGAAACTCTAAATTCTGTAATTCCTTCAAATATAAACTTAAATGGTATTGTTATGGATTTAAATTTTTATTTTTAATTTTTCATATAATTTCTTGCTTTTCCTGGAACTCGTGAGCTGTATATTACATATGGACATTTGTTCTGTATATTACAAATTACTATATTTTCTTCATTTCCCAGAAATCTCACAAAAGTTTCAGAAATCTCACAGAAATTTCACAAAAGTGAAAAATAGGCTGATGATGCTAGAACAGAAAGAAACCTTAAAACAAAATACAATAATCTTTCAATCATCATTAAACCACAATTTTGATTACATTTGCCATGATCTGCTCATCTGCTGCTCTAGGCAGGAAAGAATGGATCATTTTTTCCACCTACAAGTATGACTGACAACAGCAAGAGGACATAAACAGTCCAGTTTTACTCAGATTTACTTGATGAACTTGTATAATTTAGTCACTGTATAAAATGAATGCTTTCCTTTCCAATCTACGTGTAATGAATATCAATAGCAATTTCACAGGAATATTAAATGACAACTATGGAAACTGGTTTGAAAGAAGCAATGATGTAGCACAGTAATGGTATAAATGATAATGGCAATAACGAGAAAAAAATTATTATATAGGTGAGAGTTTTACTACTGACCTAAGCAGAGAAGTGGAGGGTTGTTCCACATTTTTACTTCAGACATTAAAAAAGCAACATTTATAAAAAGATTCTGAGAGTTGTTCTACTTAAGTGGTAATTAATTGGACTTTTCAAAGAATTTGAAATGTTTTTTCCTAAAAGTATAGTGTGTTCTCATTTTATATAAGGCTACCATCTGCTTTAGGATACTGCCCTGTATTGACAGATCACATTAATATTTTATATGAGTTTTATAGGGAGGTTTCATTTATGTGGACAAAAAATTCAGAACCCTATCATTTGCTTGGGAGAAAGACTACTCAGACCTATTGCATCCAGGCAATACCTGTGTACCTCTTACCTAAGGTCTTTAACATTAAAATGTCTTTTATGCTTGCAATATCCTGTGAGATAGGGAAGCTTGTTTTGTTTTCTAATATCTATGTTCAGATGACAAAGATAAAAGAGCTAAAGACACAAACTATGAAACTTGTCTGTATTTATCCAGAAAGTCTGTGAAAGGGTCCTAAACCCAAATAGATAATTGTAGATATGAAGTGGTGCATTTACATCTTCCTTCGAACTCTTCCCATAATATAAGCAAGATGGTATTTGAAATAGCAGGACCAATATGCACAGCTTATTTCATTAACCTCTTCATATTAGTTTATATTTAAAAAAAAGATAACCTTTTTCATATACCCTTCTGTAATGGATTTACTTGAATTTTAAGTTTTGCTTCTTATTTTACGAAATTTGCCTAGTTTTGAAAGTGAGTGTTTCTTTGTCTGAAACCCTCTAAATTAATGTTTGCCACTTTCTAATTATTAGGTTGCATGACTGTCTTACAGTTAACTGGAGAGTGGCTCATACTGTGTAGGTAACACCTGTCATGGTAAAAAGGGGATTTAGGCAGCTCTGGAAATTAAAATATGCTGATACTTTCCTCATTAAACAATGGAGAGATCTGCAAAACTGAGGCTTGCATAAACCAGCAGGTCGTTATTTAATCCAATAAGCAATCATTAAAATAATAAAGAGTCCATAAATTTGAACACACTGATTCCCACTGCAACAGAGCTGATAGGATATGTGCAAAGTATATATAGCCCAGCTGAGAAAGGGGACTGGAGAGGAAAAGCTGCTCTGAAAAACAGGCAAGTCTGAAAGAGTAGTACAACAGTGGGTTTACAGATCAAGAAAGACACATAGACCATTCCCTGAGTGTTATCATGACACTTGGGTACTTTATGACAGTGGGTTGTTAAATACTTACATATAGTAAGCGCTCACATAAATGTAATTGAGTCTCACAAAGTTTCACCGCAAGGATGTGGTCTCATTCAGTCAGCAGGAAAACTGAATTGTTTTAAAGTTTTCAGTTTGGAAATTAATAGGGACAGAAAGAAATTATGTTAGAGGCTAAAACTGACCCACATCTATTTTGCATGCATGCAAATGTATGCAAATGTTCTGTGCATTGATGCTTTAAAGTTGTCATCCTGATTCACTGAGTGAGGGCTACCACAGTTTACACAGCACTTGAAATGCAACTTAATTAAGAAATTTAATCTTACCATCCCTTGTCTGAAGGTAGAAATTGTGCTTTATCTGAATGAGAAAAAAAGTAATGCCTGTGTGCTCTACATTACACATACACATCCATAAAATTTGCAGAGGCTGCTTTTTTTACAAAGTTTACTTATTTCTTTCAGTTGGTCTTTCTGAATTGGTCATATTTATTACTTGATAATAAGTGTCCTTAACACCCATTTTTTTGTCATGAATTGAATATTATAGTAGAATTCACGTGTGGTGTCACTACTCTTAAATCAGTGGAGCTCCGCTGTAAATGGATTGTAATTCTTATAATTAAAAACATGAGGTACAAATAATGGAAACCCTGTAACTGATGTCCAGCTTCTATGTAAATAAGCTTGTAGATAAGACTGGGTGAATACAGTGCTGGTGGTGTTCCCAGACAGCACTATTCCAGTGTTTTCCATTAATAATACTAAAGCCAGCTTTTAGGACAAAATTACATTGTAAGTTTAATATTTTTACTAAAAATGAGATTATTAACTATCCTCTTATTGATTTGTTACATGACCACAGAATTACTTATCATTAGAGTCCTGAAACTGAAGATGGACATAAATTCAAATTACTGGGGAAACTGTGTTTCAGGATACAAAAAAAGGTTACAAGTTAAAAAAGAAACAAAAATAGGGTCATTATTTGTTCTCTAGGGATTGATTAACTGTGTCAAAAGCAGTCAGCCAGTAATCTCTCAGTTCTCTTCAGTGGGAGGTAATGAAGTTTAATTAGTGAGAAGAGACAGCTTTCACACTAAGGAAAGGAGTGGAGAGAAAACAGGAACATCAATGTGCACAGAGAATAATGCTACATAACAATCCCTATCAAAATTGAATTAATACCAAAGCTATTTGGCCTCTGCTCTTTGTTGCAGGGCATCCTCACTCTAAATAACCCCCTGAAAATGGAGAAAAAGTTATATTTATGTTATTAATGACATGAGGCTTAGTTCTGCTAGGGCTGGAGACACAAGTACAACTCTGCTCCTTTGCAATTATATAAATCATTCCAAGTTCATATAAAAGTGTTCACAGATATTTTTTTCCCCGTTAGAAGTAGCAGTTAGTTTGCTTAAGTTCTTTTTTTTTTTTCTTTTTTTCTTCTTTGGTTTGCCTATATTACAGACTTATGTGCCCTGAAGTTCAAATAAATGTGAGTTTAGATTAATTCAATTTATATGTTCGTGGATCTTATTGAGAACCTCCAGGCAAAGTTTGGTAAAATATACATTGCTAATGCATCTACAATGTATGCAGGGCAGGACATTAGAAGAGCTGTAAGTGTATGCCTAGGGTGTCAAATTCCTTGCAATATTTGCTTCACTCAGGAGTGAAAGTCCCATTAAAATAAGCTGTTTGCATGCAAGAGCTTGGAAGAGTGATTCTTGAATTGGCAGCACATGCCAGCTGAAACAGGTTCCTCAGGCACCCAGAGATGCTCCAGAGAAGAAGGGGGGTCCTTCCGGGCCATCTCAGCCAAGCCACCCAGCTCAGCCAGCTCACCCAGCTGTGGATAAAAACAGGGGTATCATCCACTGGGGCACACCAGCCAGCTGTGTTCTCTCTCTGTGTTCTCTCCAGGCTGCAGACCAGCCCCACTGCTGATCCCTGATGGCAAGGTGAATGGGTGAAGTTTGTGATCATTCAAATGCATGTGGTTCCTAAAAAAACCCAAATATCAAAGTATTATTTGTGCACTGATGTCCTTTTCATTCTCTATTGTTCCGAAGATAATCTACCAAGGTCCATGATAGTTCTCTATCATCTTGAAATACCGACATTTTATAGATATGTGTGTATGGTGTTTTAGAATCATAATCAATTTGTTCCAAATGTTGCCGTGTGTTAAATAGCCACTGAGTGGTTTTTTTTTTGTTTTTTTTTTTTTTTGTTTGTTTGTTTGTTTGTTTTTTAATACATATTTTATTTCCCTACTCTTCTCCAGGGGAAAGGAGACACCAGGGATTTAATTATCTAGCTCTTCTTGAAATTTCTGAGCCATCTTCCCTAGGATGAAGTCTCTGGTAGTGCTGTTTGAGAAAGAGCAGCCCCTGTGTCCCAATACCCTGGATACTTTAGAGGCAGACCCAGTGCGAGGCATCTCAGACATGTCCTTGGTTTCCTCAGGCAGAGGCAGGAGTCTGGTTCAGTAAGGCCAGAGCTCCTTATGGCTTGGGAATCTAGAGGCAATTCTAACCTTCCTAACTTTGTTCTTAAATTTTACTGCAGAACAGTAATTCCAGTATTGCACAGAGCTATTTCACAAAAACAGCCTTTTTAAAACTCTGATATTTGGGTTTGTTTGGGTTTTTTGTTTGTTTGGGGTTTGGTTTTGTTGTTTCTTTTTGGTTTTGTTTTTTAGGTTTTTTTGTTTTTGTTTTTTTCTTCTTTTACACAGACACTTTGCAATGTATATAATTAAAAAAAACTCCAACAAAACTAAACCCCAATCATCATTAATTTTAAGTAGTGACTATTTTATCATTCAAGTAATTTAGAATTATGACTTCCATGTCATACATATTTTTCTGAGGTACTGCAAGAAAAAACAAAATAAAAAAAGAAAATGCTGAAGCTTATGCTTGCAGTATATGCACTTAAGGCCCATTGAATATTATGAATTTTTTTTTTCTCTCTCATAGTAGATAATATTGTATAACTTGCCTTTGATACTCATTTTTATTCATATTTTAAATAGGGCTTTGAACCATTCTAAAGGAATCGATTATGGAAACATAACCACGTAAAAATTAAGGGAAAATACTTATCTCAGAAAAACTACAGTGAGTATAAATTTTACTTACTATGTTTAAAATAGCTTTTTGGTAAAACCATCTTTCTGATCACATGTAAGCTAAAGAAATCTGGGGTGCAGGGAGGCACTATTTTACCTCTATGTACATTTTAAATGGAGCAGGAAAAGTGTTTCTAATAATGAGGCTGTGAATATTCACCTATGTCTAAAGTAAAAGCCAAAAGGTTTCTAGCTATCCATTGGAAAAAATTCCTGGCTATGAACAAACCACAGGCAGACAAAATTCAGTTTGTCTCTAGTTAAACACAGACTTCATTTTGCATGTATTTGAGAATCAAACGTCAAAATTCCGTCAAACTTTGCAGATGACTACAAAGAAGTTCCTATTACAGTTTTTCTCTCTTCATTACTCTTCTGGATCCTAAGACTTTCAAAATCATCAGCTTTAATTTCGTTGTTAGTGCATAACAATGCACAGAAAAAAGAATTTCCTTCTGTCTAGGGACCTCTTAGATCTGCCAGCTTATTTCAGTATATATCTAATATTTCTTATTTTTTATTAAATTGACTCATGTTGGCCTAATGAGTGCCCTATTGAAATCCCACATTTGGTTACTTGCAGGTAGCAGAATTTTTCAAAGCAACCCAGGCATTGATCATTAACTACTAATTTCTCCTGAGACACAAATTTTAAAAAGGCATGTGAAAAGGAGTAAAGAACAAAGGGTATAAAGTTCAAGCCCATAAAATATCAGAGTAAAGGCTAAGGGCTCTCAGAGCTGCAAAAAATATGGGAAATAAACTCAACAGATGAGAAGTGTTATTTGGATTAGTCTGAATTTTTACACCTACATTAAATGCTACATTGTATACTTCTGCATTGGGCTTAATGAGCCGTGGAGTGGTAGGAAGGCTTGCTCAGAGGCCATGAGTATAACAGGGTCAGGTAGAAAAAACAAAAATTTCAAACTGCAATTTCAAACTACTAAAGATTTCAGAAATGTGTGACAGTTGCCATGCTAGACAGAGAATGAAGGCAGGAAATGTAAGTTAATTGTTCCTCAAAGAAAGAAGATTCAACTTAAAAAAAGCTTTAATTTAATGTTATATATCTTGATCTTGTAATAAACCTGATATTTCATACTTCCCTGAAGATACTCTTGGATGCTTCGGTTCTGATATCTCCAAAGTGTGTTGGCTGAGTTGCAAACCATCATTATAAATGAAATACAGACACTTTATAGTAATACAGACACTTTATAGATATAGACATATCTATAAAGTGTCTGTATTTCGAGAGGATAGAGAACAATCATGGACCTTGGTAGATTATCTTCATGTGAATACGTTATCTGGGACTGTTTCATCAATCTGAAAGAAAACTGTGGAGGGAATCAGGAAGGAAATGAGCCTTTTAATTAAAAAAAAAACTAATGCTTTTTGATACGGTCTAGAGGCTTAGATATGCCATCTATGAATGAAATCAGTCCATTTCTTACTTCAGCCCTTTTCCAGGTGCTTTTTAGAGGGGGACCAGTTTGGACGCCAAAGCCCTTAGATGTCTCACCCAGCAGCTTCCTGCACTGTAAGGTTGAATATATGTTTGAGCTGCATAACACTTCACCAAATATTTCAGAAAGCATCAGCATTTGATAATAAATCAAGATAAGGTGCTTCAATGCACATGGGTCACCCCTTGGAGAGAGTATGTGGGTATAGATAGCATAGTAATTGATGGCAGTTATGTTGCTCCATGTGCAGCTGAGAAACACTCAGATATTCCAGTGAGGGATATGACATAAGAACAAAACCAGAATAATTATATTAAATTTAGAAACCTGCTGTCTGACTAATAATTTTTAAACTTCAAGTATATATGTATAGCCATGTTGAAATGTTGCCTGCACACTATCACATACTTACTCAGAATAGTAAAAGCCTATTAGAAATATTTCATTATCAATGAAGAAAGGTTTCCTCTTTTGTTGTTGCTGTTCTTAAGTGCAGAGATTTTATGCTAGAATGTTTCTAATTTTATTTCCATACACTTAAACCTAAAGCTGCATTATTAGAAATTTATTTATGTATTTTCCCATCTCTCTACTATGTTTTAGCAAAACTGTAGAGTGGCATACTCAGTAACAGAGAGTGTTTGTGAATTTTAATATTCCAGTTTATAATTATATCCTCAGCTGATGCAGCTGAGCAGAGCTCCACTGATTTCAATGCTTACACTGACTGCTAAGCCTTTAAAAGAAACTACACTGCAGCAATTATTCCTGGGCAGCTGACACTCTGCAGGAAGGAATATAAAATTGTTGGGGTTGTTTTATTTGTTTTCTTTCAGGACTGAATTTACTTAGGATTTTATAGGCTTTTTTCCTGTAGAGTAGTGTTTGTTGTATTTGGACAACAGATGTTCTCTTAGACGCCATGCTTCATAGTCTTGGAAAAACAAGGTAAAATTGAACTTAATCTTTTTGCTGGATTGTGGTAAAGCTTATATTCACTTCAGGAGGTAGCTTTGCTGAATGTCATCTTTCAGTGGAAGGTGAAAGAAAGTGAAAGGAAAAGGCAAACAGAGGGTGCTGTTGATATTAAATTCAAAAAATGTCTCAGAATTCTAGACATGTGAAGAGACATGGCTTTATTTGAAAACACAGGTCTACATCAGAAGTTCATCAACAAGGACAATTCTTCAGGAAACTAGTAACAACACAGTGCAGGATAAGGAGTGGATCTGGAAGGTTTGAGAGAACTACACATTACAGAAGAGGTCTAGTTAATGAGGTACATCCTGCTTTCTGAATTTTTTGGAGGTGTAAAAGGCTGTAGAAGAAGCACAAACCAGTTATATGTAATTTTATTTTATTGGCTGTGCATCATCCCCTCACTAAAGCCATTAATTGAAAGACCTTTAAGGCCTGGAATGGTTTCTAGGTTTCCTAGTCTCAATCTATGAATGACCCAGGAGATACTGAAGTTCATTTCAATATTTACACAAATATGCCAGTATTGCATCTAGATCAAATTTTCTAGGGAGCTTTTTTACCAGATTGCCTCCTGCAGTAATTTTCTGTGAGAATATGGTAATGTAAAGACAGCAATTACTACAGTAAACCAGCTTGTTCCACAGTGCCAAGGCTGCAAACACATTTGGGGTGGCTTGAAATCTCACAGAGAAACAGTGAGGATTTTACAGTGAAAAAAACTGGGTCTACTCACCCTACTGCATTCTTGCATGGCAGCTGGCACTGGCTAGAGTAATGGGATTTGAAGTGAGTATCAAAGACTAAAGTGAGAAATAGTAACTTCAGATCAATTATGCAGGCCTGATGGCATTTCCCTTGCAAAGAATATCAACATACATGTTATCCTTGCCAGAAGTAGGCTTGAATATACTGGAGAAAAAAGTTTATGTTAATTTTGTGCCATTGAGGGAACTGAGTTTTCTCCATAGGCTCTAGATGATAAGAGCTGTATGGTCTGGAGTGTTAACAGAACAAACAGCTTGACAGATTTCACCTGCACTGTCAGGTAAGAGATAATCATTATTGCACTGTAAATATTTAAAAGGTAAGCTTTCTAGCAGGGGCAGCTTAGGGAAATAGCCATCAGGCCTTAAGCTGAAAGATTCCTATTTTGCTTCTATCTGTAATTTTCTCCCTGCACATTTCTCATGTGGAACAGTGTGGTGTCCAATGTTCTGCTGAATATCCTACAAAAGGCTGGAAAGACTTAGCATTTCACACTGGATTTCTCACACACACCTGGGACGAGGAGACAAGGAAAGTTAGGAAAACACTATAAAAGTGGGGTTTTTAGAGGTTGAGGAATATTATGTTCTACCTAAATAGAACAATTAGAATCACTAATTCAGCAATACTGGTCATTATTTATGAGTATAAATGGACACTGCATTCAAATTAAAGCAGCAATTTGTTCTTAGGCAACCAAGAAAGTCAACAATTACCACGTTATTAAGTCTTAGATGACATTATAGTGAGCAAATGGGTCAGAACCAGTTGAAATAATGAAGGAAACGTGAAAAAGTTTCCTATCACTGTCTCACTATCTGAAACTAGAAAGACTTGTCTGATTAAAAAAAGAGAGGAAAAAAGGTGCTAAACTCTTAAATATGTTATTTGATCACAGTGTTAAATGTTTCCACTTGTTTTACTTTCACATTTTGATAATTTCAATCTGTGTTTATCTGAGATGTCAGGCTTGTCCTATCCTTGTACCTGCCCACTTTTGTGCATTTTCAGCCTTTAGTCAAATAAATAAAATTCCTTTGCTCTCCACTTTTCATTTCTTTCCTCTTCATTTCACTGTCCACAATTACTTCCCATCTTGAAATGCAGTGGCATGCAATTTGCATAACAAAAAGCTCAATCAAAATAATAATACATTTCAGAGTCTCAATCAGAGATTGTGCACTGTTTCTTTAAATCACTTTTAAAGAGATCACATAAGAAAATGCAATTGATAGCATATCAATTGCAAACAGGAATCTTGATTTTGTGTGTGTCTGTTAAATAGATTACAAAAAAGAGTTAAAACTTGAAAATAAGAAAATTGATCTAGCTGGAACTTAATGTCTCCCCATACTAGGCAAGAGCATTCAAGCAGGTAGGTAATCTGCTGATGTTCAGAAGTAACAGGGAATTTTAGGCAGTGGTGCCAGTATTTTTTATTTATCAGCCATATATTTATTTTATATTCATATTTGGGATGCCTGGTTTTCAATATACTGGAATTTTCTTGTAGATCCCACACAGTCATTTCCCATCTGTATCAGCAATTTAGGGAAATAAGAAGTTAAATATCAGAAATTAAATGAGTATTGGAAATGCATGCAGATATTTCTCAGTAAAATTCCTCAGCAGTTAATTTCCTCAGACCCCAGAGGACTGAATGGAGAATTAAATAGTCTAAATTTAATTTATAAATATATTAATAATATAAATATGTCTCCAGTTAATTGATAAATATTAATTTACTGAGAATATGAAATAGCAAATTAATGGAGAGAATGCTATTGCTCTGAACCCCATAATCACATCAATTTCTAGAGCTAATAATTCTTTGAAAAGATGACATATGTGTGACCATTCTTTACAGTGGTGTGATAAAAAAATTACTATCTTGTTATGCCTCTATCTGTTTGGTACATCTGCCTGGTTTTTCCCATATGGTAAATTATTTGGGATAGGGAGCTTCACTTCATTGTATTTTGACATGGGTGAAGCTTTGTAGTCTGAAATCTCAGTCCTGAAATTCTACAGTAACACAAACAGTAACAGCAATGTCATAGGAATCATGATTCTCCTTGATATAGGAAATAGGACAATGTATCTCCTTGATTAGGAAATAAGAAAGAAATCTCAAAACATATTTTATGGATATCAACTGCTTTTTTAATCCTCATTATGGTAATATGTGTGTTTTTTGTTGTTTATTTAATTGTGGGTATTTCTACTCTCTATTTGTAAGGCATCATTCTTACTAGGAGTTCATAAAGATGCAAATGGATGCCATGTGGTGTTTCATGTGGAGCTCATAAAAATTAGCAAGTGTGCTCCCCCTGAGTCACTGAAGCTCACATATGTATCCACCTGGGCAGTACGTACACCAAACCAAATTTGATATATCAGCAGTCCCAGAAACTTTAGGCTAGACTTTATGCTCTAAACTGACATGAGAACATGAGCACTTACAGCAAAATCTTCCAAAATAATTTGCAATGCTACCTCAGCTATCCAAAAAAAAAAAAAAACCCAAAAAAACCCCAAAAAACCCTTGAATATAAATAAATAAAGAGAACAAATGTCAAAGCTATGAAAACCACACATACAATTAAAATCAATCAGGCCATAATCAATAGTTAAGATTTTAATATCCTGAGTGTGCATTCATGGGCAGCCAGAGAGAGTTACGGCTGCAGAGACACAGCCCAAATTCTAGCCAGGATCATGCCATAGCTGCCATGCAAAACTGCAGCCCTGAATTAAATTTCATACTGTGTTCAGCTCAAATCAAAATCCAGGTGGGTAACCTAACCATGTTCAAAGGGTTAAACACTTGAAACTGCCTTGTGATGTGGCATGAAGGCAGCCAGCTCACCTGCAGAGGCTGAAGGACTGGGGTGAGCTACATCCAAAGGGTAAATGTAAGAGGTTCTGCTTACTTCCCCCTTTCTGCCTGCTGCACCTCTGTGGGCATTGTCCTTGCCTCTCAGTGCAAGGGAAGATTCACTCCCTCAAAGCACAGGGGAAAAGCTTAGGTCTCCTGATCAGTAAAAAATAACTTTAGAGCATTTTCACAACAGTACATATGTTCACAGTACTATATTTTCACAGTACAGGAAAGCTTCCTATTTGGGAATTTTTCTTTTTGGTATTTTAGTGTAAAAGAGTAAGAGTAAATAAATAAGCAAATAAATAAATAAAAAAAAAGAGTGCAAGAGTAAATTAATCTCTTTTTTTCCCTTTTTAAAATAATGACAGGGCATTTTACTACATTTACATAAAATTTGCTAAAATGATATATTATGAAACAAAGTACTTTTTTGTATGTGAGGGACATGCTTTCAATATATCTGTTTTCTCTTCCTAAACTATCCCAGTGATGTTCTTCATTAAAATCTTGTCTACAACTGCTGAGCTAAGAAATAGCAGCCTATCTTGCACAGATATCTAATAATGTATCAGTTCCTATGTGGCACATAGCTACTCTTCTCCACTAATTCCCAAATAAAATGAGAAACACTGGAAGGGGAATCAGTGTGCGTGCTTGACATACTACCTACAATGCACAAAAATGATTGCTGTCAATTTTCTTTTTTTTTAGTAGACTACAGGTATCTAAAAAAACTAACAAACAAATGCATGTTGAGGAGGTTTTGTGCCTTTTATTTCTATAAAGAAGAAAATTCTTCTAAAAAGGAGGAGATAGAACAGATTCTGGAGGATGTGTATTTGCATGCACTATGCCCTACCACTTACTAATGAAAAAATAACTAATTATGTTTGGTATAATTAAAATTTATGTTAATATTTTTCCTCCAATTAAAACTTTGGAAAACCAGTCTCTGTCATGCAGTTATTTATTAGATCACTTACAGTAGTACACTTAGATAAGATAACAATTAAATGATTTGGGATAGTGGTTTTACTGTTCTGTCCTTATGACTGTCAGCAGCTACAGCATTGTTATCACTTTTAGGGACAAGTATAATCTTATCTTTGAATTATTTTAATTAGCAATTTTTAGAATAACTGAGAAAAAATAAATATGATCTTCATTGGTACCTCTCAGGGGGTCCATTGAGTCCGTTGAGAAGCCATCACCTCACTCATAAAATGGAACCACCTGTAAACTGAAATTGCTGTGTACAGTGTCATGAGGAATGTCCTTTATTTTTTGTGTCACATATTTTTTGTCTCATATCTACAGTACATTGTTCTGACTAACTGGATGGCTCTACTATAATAGCTCTCTTTGGACTTGTGCAAGGCATCTGACACTGTCCCACATGACATAGAATCACAGAATTGATTAGGTTGGAAAAGACCATTAAGATCATCAAGTTCAACCATCAACCCACCACCACTATCCTGTTCATCACTAAACCATGTCCTCAAGTGTCACATCCACAAGTGTTTTTCAACACTTCTGGGGCACTTGGCAGGCCTGAGAAGAGGGCCTGTGTGAAACTCATGAAGTTCAACAAGGTCAAGCGTAAGGTTCCTGCTTTTGGGTTGAAACAAACCCAAGCACAAACACAGGCTCGGGAGGGAAGGGGCTGCGAGCAGCCTTGTCCAGAAGAACTTGAGGGTCTTGGTAGACAGCAACCTCAACGTCACTGGACAATGTGCACTCCCAGCACAGAAAGACAACCATATCCTGGGCTGCATCAAAAGCAGTGTGGCCAGCAGGTCAAAGGAGGTGATTCCACCTCTCGGCTCTGCTCTTGTCCCACCAGCAATAATATGTTTAATTCTTGGGCCACCAATGTAGGAAGGACATGGATTTGCTGGAACAAGTGCAGAGTAGGGCCATGAAAATCATCAGAGGGCTGAAGCACCTCTATGTAAAGACAAGCGGAGAGAGTTGGGGTTGCTCAGCCTGGAAGAGAGAAGGCTTTGGGGAGACCCTATGGCAGCCTTCCAGCACCTAAAAGGAGCCTGCAAGAGAGCTGTAGAGGGAATTCTTACAAGAAGAGATAGCAATAGGACAAGGGGGAATGTCTTTTATCCAGAAGAGAATAGGCTTATATTAGATATTAAAAATAAATTATTTATTATGGAGATAGTCAGATACTGAAATTGTGTAAAGAAATCCTGGAAGTGTCCAACACCAGTCTGGATGAGACTTTAATGGTCTGGTGGAAGGTATTTCTGCCCATGGCAGGGGTGTTGGAACTAGAGGGTCTTTAAGGTTCCTTCCAAACAAAACTAATATGTGAGTCTAAAATATTGCTGCATTTAATCAGTCTGTCTAATATCATCATCATCATCACGTCTTAAGTAAATTTTCTTGAACAAGTAGTGTACGGTCATCTATGCAAATAATTACAATTTCAACAAATAAAAATAACCATATATTGCCATTATGTTGAAAGAATGACTCACTTAACATTCTTACTCTAATGGATACTTGTAAAAGAGGTTTAATATGATATTATTTCTGGGATAGCAGCAGAAAGTGCACATAATTTTAAACCAGGATATTTTAAGACTGTTGCCTGCTCCTTAGAGCAAAAAATTTCATGATAACTGAAGTTAAAATAGGTGATATGTTTTCCTGTGTGTAACTATAGTGCAATAAAATGGAATGTGTAGGAGTTAATCTTTCCAAATAAAGCTGAGGTAAAAGTATGTTAAAGAAGATTTGCTTTGGTAATTTTTACTTGAATTTGTTTTCAGAAATATTTCTATTGACAAAGTGAGATTTTCTTTTCTGAATGTGTTTGTAATAGTGTATTTCAGGCACTGCATATGAATTGCATCCTTCATTTTATATCTAGAAATTGGTTAACTAACAATATAAGCACAACAGTTTTACCTACGTAAATAGATCTTTTATGAAATAGACTTTATGGCTAGATGGGACTTTATTATTAAAATAGGATAACTGGGAAGTAATGATTTTATTTAATGAAATCACAATTTCCATTAATTCCAGCATGCGCATAGTTCATTGGTATTTATTCAAATTATGCCAAGGTATGTGGTGGCTAAATCTGCCCAGATGTACTTTATTATTGGTTCCAAATATAAGGTTCTCTATTAGGAAGACATGTAGTATTGTGTTGATTCATTCTGCACAGAACAGAAGGGAATTTATGAATTAAGTGAACATGTACTTCAGTTTGGATTTGTCTGTGGTGAAGAAACCACTGCTTCTAATCAGGAGTTATACCTGGAAATGTGTGACATAATAAGAGTATGCTATGATCCAAGGCACATAACAGCCCAAAATCTACAATTTGTGTTATTTTTCAAAAGAAAAATAAGGTCACAGATTTCTTCTAATAAAGTTGTGAGCACACATCCTTAGGATATGAAGACACTTGTACAGCTCAAACCTCCTTCTCCAGGTGTTCTGTGCTCCCCCAGCTATGACACTGCAGAAAAGGGCAACACTCTCCTTCTATGTTGTGTCAGGGCCAAGAAAAATAAATATCACAAAACTGAAGGGAGAGCAAAAAGATGAAGGGCAGCTCTAGAAGGCACACAGAAATTGCAGCTGGAGCTCTAGGATTCTACCAACTGTGACTAGGAAAATTAAGACATCATTGTCAGCTTAATACATAAATGCATAAATGTTATATATTAAAGCATTGATTTCAACAGAACAATTGTTAGAACACATAACTGTGATTATAGAAAGGACCTCAGTACTGCTTTGGTTTAATTCCTTTCTAGAACATCTCTAAACCAGGGAAAACTCTCTACTGGTACCCTTGGAATATAAATGTACTTTGTGTTTGCAACTCTGTCAGCACTATTTGTATGTAATTGTTCTTTTTGACTAGTTTCAATTCCCTTGAGACACTATAGGAAAAGAAAAACAAAATTCAATTTACATTAGCAAAATTTGGTTTTATTTTTGAAATAGATTGTATAATACCCATAAGTTTGCTCTAGCCCATGGTGTATCAGGCACCTTTTTTCAAAGAGGGCTCTCTTTGACCTCAGGTAATAAAAAATGCATTTCATGGAAGTGCTGAGTAAGCTATTAGTCTGCAGCACTCCACCCCTTGAGAACATTAATCCTGTTAATAAAGTCATAATACCGCTGTGCACACCACACACCCACACCCGTTTTCTTCACCCTGCCCCCAAGTAATTCTCTATTTGAATTCTTTGCTAAGTATTTGGCCCTTAACAGAATTATTGCCTGTGCTTTTCTTTTCCCCATTGCTGGAATGTATCAGAGGAAGCTTTCTTTGTCCAAAAGCTCTCGGCTGGATAGCCATGTAACTCTGATGCTGCAAGAGCTGAGTGCTTGGCTCTGTGAGAAACTCCAGGGTGTTGGAATCTGAGGTACTGATGATTCCGAGATTGTAGGAAGTCTCTGTCTTTCTGCCCCATTGCCAAAGAAGAAGCCATAATTCGTCTGTTCTGGTTTTCAAGGTTGTTTATTCTTGCTTATCTATAACATGTTCTGCTGCCCTGCCGCAGGTCCGTCCTGCAGGGCAGCGTGTGGGGCTCTGCCCCTCAGTGGGATGTTACAAACATTATATACCAGAAACTACCTGTGCTATATTTACAACAATGTGCCAATATCTGTCACCTACATTGAACAGTGTGTCCCCAGCCTAAACCAATAGAAAAATGCCAACAGTACAGTGAAACATGGAGGGCATGAAGAAAGAGATAAAGGACAAGACACACCCAATTTCTTCCATCTTGTCCCCTTTGGACCCCTAATCTAGAATCCTAAAATTTTATTTTTGCACCCGTGGCACACTTAATTATTACTTATATAAACACTCAGAGCTTGTAATTCATCCTGTAAGATTGAAAACTCTTTTCCATAGACAGAGATCAGAGACAGTGTCTCTGGGGGCTCTGTACAGGGGGATTCCGGACCCCCTGTCAGGGTCCCAGGCCTTCCAGGGCAGCCAGAGGGGAGCTCTGGATTCCCACACCAGGGGAGAGACTTGGACTGTAAAGAGAACAGGGGAAACCTCTGAGGGACACAGTGCCAGAGCACACAAGGAGACCTGCTTTATGTCAAGAACTTCAAATGGACATAGAAACTCTTCTTTTTAATTAGAAAAGATGACCAAACCAACCAACTATACAAAAAACCCCGCAAAACAAAATAAAGATGTTTGGGAGCCTTTGAAGACAGAGTTAAAAGGAGCATGCGAGTCAGGTAGGACAAGTCTACGAACAGTGAAATGTGAGGACAAAGAAAAATTTGGCATATCATAAACTGATAAATCAAATCTAAGGACAATCATTTAGACTATGCATTTCCATTGAATGCCCATTTCCTAAAAGTTTTCTGGAAAATCTGGTAAATCTGCAACGCCATAGGTCATAGAAAGTAGCCTTTTCACTCTTTTAAATCTCAATATACTGGTTTACCAATCCTCTCTGGATTTGTACATGTATTTTTTACATCTAAAACTTGTAGCCCTGACTACCTAGGCATATGTAGAAAATATATAGTGAATGACAAAGCTTACATCAGAGGATAAATATATCACTGATTGTGCCTTCAAATAAAAAAATAAACCTAAAACCAGATTTTAACAGAAATTGTACCATATTTTTTTTAAATTATTCACAGTGTGTTTTTGTGTGTAGCAGAGGGAAACATGCTGTTACAGAACTGGTAATGATTGCAATTGCACCATGACAAGGTAAAGGGATTCCAGTTTAGGCTGCTATAGATACTGAGATTAACCCATCCATGCTGCACTCTCTTCTACACTAAGTGACAGTAGTTTTATCTGATCATCTAACTCTTGCTATGAGTAAAACAAGTTTGTTCAGCAAGCCCACTGTAAAATGCCAGAGTTGTGTTTGTTCAATCATAATTGAAGAGCAGCAAAAGAGCACATGAATTGTTATTTCGATGTCCATTTTCAATTAAACCTTTCTGCCAGGATTATCTTTCCACTTCTCTAGTGACTATAGTTGCCCTATACAGAGTTCCTTCAACTCAGTTTTGACCGTATTACTAGGGCAACCAGTCGTGTACTGCAAGCAGCAGACATTCTTAATCATCCTTTCACCATCAGACTGACAAAACAGTAGTTTTAAAAATCATTTTTCTTTTATTTTTAAGAACTAAGTCCTTAGAGAGTGGTACCAATTTACACCAGTGAAATATTTGGATCAAAGAGCCAAAAAAAAGAAATACCAACAAAGAGCACAGTGAATGACTGATCCATGTACTGAAGGAATCCCCAAAGTCTGAAAATACATCTGATCTTTAATTAGCACCATGGAGTCAGAGTGCCCCACTGTTCCTGGCTGAGGAGAAGGGAACAGAGACTACATCATTTGCTTGCTTTCTGGGGAAGCAGTGGCATCTTCTCCCTCTGTCAGTAACTGCTCCTTTAAGGCATGCACAGTAGGATTTTTCATCCTGCCGGTTGAATCCACTGCAAAATGATAATTTGTGTTCTCTATGTTCAAGGGGAGAATTCACTGTACTTCAGCATTGTCCTTTCCTTAGACATCATGGGGTTGGTATTCTTGCCCTGGGAGAGAGAGATGAATGGACTTTATCACATTACTGTGGCTGGATGTGACGCTGCTTAGATCAAAGAACTGCTACTCTTAAAGCAGCTGCATTAAGAATGTACAGGCTGCCTTTCCTAGGACTGCTTCTAAATTTTCAGAATTTGGCTTTGCAACTCCAAATTTTTGTCCTCATGATTTTTATTTATGCATGATAGGCCCCAGTAAGACTAGCTAGATATTATTTCAGTGTTGCATTCCTTAAAAAATTTCCATAAATTCCAATAAAAACACACCTCTACTTTTAGGAAGAGTGTGCTCCCCTGGGTTGGCCTTCCTCAGGGTAGTGGTGCTCAGCACTTTTGCATGTTGAAAGGCTTTTCTGTGCCACATTCCAAGGCAGACAAACTCAGATCCTGCCAAAATGTGTGTGGGAAGGTGCTGCTTCTCTTCCTGCTCTGCACAGCCTGGAAGCTTTTGGATCTGCAGGGGCTCCCAGCGGGGAGAAGTGAGCCTCTGTCCGGGAGAAGTGGTTTCTGCTAGAGAAAACTGCTTTCACCTTTCCTCCATCCCTGCCACCCCACATACTGCTTGTAGGCTCAGTATGCTTCTCCTTGCCCATGTAATCCTTAAATCCAGCAAGAGACCTGAAACACTGACCTGACTTCTTCCCCTGCACCATGCTGGCAGAAAACGCTGAGCTTGCTGCACCAGCCTCAGTCAGGGAAGCAAGGGGGATGGGACCTGCCTGGTCTGGCCTAACCTCTTCGCCTACTAAGCAGCCTCCTGCCTCACATCTTAGGGCATTTTCCAAATTTTCCAAGTCTAACTTCCCTGCCAAGGCAGGGTCACCTAGAGCAGGTTACACATAAATATGCCCCAGTGGGTTTAGAATGTCTCCAGAGAGGGACACTCCATGATCTGGGCAGCCTGTTCCAGTACTCTGCCACCCTCAGAGGTGGTGGCAAAACTTGTGTTTTAGTTATGGACATTGCTTCTTGTCCTGTCATTGGGCACCACTGAAAAGAGTCTGGCACCACCTTCTTGGACCCCATCTTTGAGATATTTATATGCATTAATGAGATCCCCTCTGAGTCTTCTCTTCTCCAGACCGAAAGGCCCAGCTCCTGCAGTCTCTCCTCACAAGAGATGCTCCAGACCCCACATTGTCTTTGTGGCCTCTGTTGGACCCTCTCCAGTAGCTCCTTGTCTTTCTTGTGCTGAGGAACCCAGAACTGGACACAGTATTCCAGAGGTGGCCTCACCAGGGCTGAGTAGAGGGGCAGGATCATCTCTGTCAACCTGCTGGTCACTCTTCCCGATGCTCCCCAGGACACCATTGGCCCTCCTGGCCATACAGGCACTGCTGGCTCATGGACAACTTGTCACCCACCAGGAGCCCCAGGTCCTTCTCGGCAGAGCTGCTCTGCAGTAGGTCAGTCCCCAATCTGTGCTAGCACTTGGGGTTATTCCTCCCCAATCTGTGCTAGCACTTGGGGTTATTCCTCCCCAGGTGCAGGACCCTGCACTTGCCCTTGTTGGACTTCATCACGTCTCTTTGCACCTCCCTCTCCAGCCTATCCAGGTCCTTCTGAATGTCAGCACAGCCTTCAGGTGCATCAGGTGCCTGTATTATTTTCATTTTGATATATTTTTTGGTATATTGTTGTTGTTTTGAATGTTTTGCTTAGTATTTGGTTGCTGGTTTTGGTTTTTTTTTTTTTTTTTTTTTAATTCTGTATGGACAGAATGATGTATGTTTTTTCCTTAAGTATACTCTTAGAAACAAAAACTCAATTTTAGCTAAAATAATTTTAAAAGAAAACAAAATGAAAACACAGTTTAAGACATATACCAGAAATGGAAAGTTCAGCATAAAATCATAATATTTATGAAGCTTTAAGCAGCAGAAAACAGTGTCATAGGAAGTGGAAAGTGTCAAGCAGCTCCTGTAATAGATGCCAGTGCTCATGTATTCAGTATTTAAATCAGGACATGCAGGATTGAAGGCAAGAGACCCAAAGTGCTCTACAAAGATGATATAGGGGTCTGAAGAAAGAAACAGCAAGTAAATGTCAAAAAGGGTCTGTTCTCACTTGTAACCAGATGACTCAGTTGAATCAGTTTATATTTTTCTCCCCACTAATCAGACACTGAGTGGGATTTGGAAGAGCATAATAAGGAGGTTGATGGTGTAGCTGGAGTAGCCTTGCTCTGACCCGGGTTCCTGCAAGCCAAAGACCACTGAACTTCATACATCTGTACAAACAAGCAGCAATGTCCTGCTTCCCTCTGTTCCTGGGCTAACCCCAGGACAAAGAGCCCAAACCAAATTCTATAGTTAGTGCAGGGTACAACAAAATGAGGGTGAGACTAGCATCATGAGACCCCTGAAAGGGAGACTTTGCCCTGTGCTTCCCTGTAACGACGTTTATTTGTATTCCACGGATGGATACAAGCGAGATCTCTGAGGTTGCTCTTGGGGGATCAGGTTTATTCAGGATGCAGAAAGGCCCTGCCTCGAGCTGCTAGACACAGCACGTGGCTGGGCCTGAGGTGATGGGGGAGGGGAGAGACAAAGAGGGGAGCAGGGACTCCCGGAGGAAGTTCCAGGAGCAGAGGGAAAGATCCAAGAGGGCGTCCGGCCCCCCGGAGACCCTTTATCAAATGGAGCTCCAGGGTGGGCTGGAACAGGACCTGGGCCAATGGGGTCACAGGCACCTGATGGTTCAGGGGAGGGTTACAGATGTGGGGTGAACCATACATTCTGGGGGGTGAGATGGAACAGTCCATTTGGCCTTTGGACCCCTCTGTAGGTGAGGGTAATTGTCCAGCCAGTAGGGGGCGTTATATTCGTCCTGGCTGTACTATTGTGGTTCTTAATCATATTTATCTACCCTTCCCAACACTTCCCATTCCTTCTGGGCTTCCCAGGGCTGACAGCTCCTCAGAGCTCTGGGGACTGTTTCTGCAGATGTAAATGCTGTCTTAGGTACAAAATATTAGAAAGATATTGAAAATATTTTGAGTTTTGAGTCTCAAAATCAGCTTTGAATCTTATCCCTTTGAAAAGAAGCTTTACATGTTGAGTGAGAAATCTTTTTAATCTTCAGTAGTTTAGCTTGTCAAATTACTGAAGAGGATCCAAGCTCATTTTTTCTTTTATTTTTACTGTTAAAAAAATTTTGTCCATCTGTAAGGACTGTTTTGGTCTGATGTTTTGAAGAATTTTGAAAGTAAATACCATGTAAAAAATTAAAATGCTGAAAAAACCTTTATTTTTCAGAGTCCATCTATGCTCTATTTTACATTATCCATCTCTTAACAAAATGACAGCATAGAATGAAATTTTCATCTCCCTTTTCTTAGAGAATAAAAGATTCAGCTTTTTCTATTTTTTTCCATTTTTACATTGGATGAAGTAACTTCAAAAGGATCCAATAATTCTGTTCTTAAAATTGAAAAAAATTATTAATAAGAAATATCATAAATATGTGAGGCAAGAGAAATTCCATTCAGTTCCCATTTTCAAACTGTCAAAATTATTAATTCAATAAAAAAGAAGAAAAAAATATTTTTGCATATTTTTCAGTTCGTAAAATGTTACAGGATAATTTTACTGCAGTTGGAAATCTCTAATCAAAGTTTTTTTTTTATCCCCAGGTATAATGTTGGAGTATTCTAAAACAAAACTCTCAGTGAAAGTCCAGTTGTAGATATTTTTACACTAAGAAAAGTAATCAACATATGAAAGTAATCAACATATGAAAGTAATCAACATATAACATAACATACTAATCAACCTAACTTTTTAACAACTGGTAATCACAAAATAACAGCTTTAACTTAGTTAATATAACTGAGTTAAAATAACTGTTTTTAAGATATGCTTTGCTTTTAAAATAATTCTGTGTATATTCAGGTATTAAAGGCTATCTGAAATAAAGAAGTTGGTGGAAAGCTTAACCAAGGAGACAAAGATCTATGACCACAGTATCTCTATTCTTATTTGATTCTATAAAAGAGTAGTACAATATTTATTCAAAGAAAATCTTTGATACTATTATAATTTTATTAATGCCTTCAGTTTTTGATTTCTGTGAGGAGAAAATGTGTGGTTAAACCTATTTTATTCATTCTGTTTAATCTTTCTCTTTTTCTATTGTGCTCGATTTAATCCTATATTATTAAATATGTATTTTTCCCCTTTTTCTTTCCTTCTAGAAACATATTTTCTACCCTACTTTTTTGCTCTCTGAAGTCAGTGCTGATCTATTGCAAAATAGAAATTAATTATTTTCATGTGAGCAACCATGACTTCATTTATTTATACTTTTCATTGAAGTAATATAGCTGTCATTTCCAGGTAGTTTCTTTAACTAGCTTGAAATCTCTCTTTGCTAAGAAGACTTGAAATTCACAGTGGGTTTTTGTGTTCACCTGGGACAGTCATGGCCCTCTCAGGCTGTGTCAAAAAGCACTTCCCAGAAAGTCTTCTGCTTTGAATTCTGCTTTGACTTTTCTGGAGAAAAATTGAAACATTCAATATGGCAAACTAATTGACACTCTATTTCTCCTATTCATCCTCCTGAAACCCCATAACATGAAATTATATAACTGGAAGATGTGCTGATCTATTGCACTGGCCCCTAGGACTGCTATTCCGTGTATTCTGAGTTAAATCATGATTTAAATAGTGGATCATGAGTTAAAGTCTCAGGGATGCTCCTGAGAGAGTCTCTCCCCAGGTACAAGTGTGTCTGCTGGTCGAGAAAGCAAACTCCAGCTCAATACCTTTTGATTAGAAAGTCAGCTTGAGATGTAATTGGTCAGGTGGACAACCTTTGTGCAGATGTTAAATGCAGGATGATGAAACTTTAGAATCCTTTTAAACCTCATTTGGTACAAAATACCAATTAACACATCAAAGGTTCACAGGAAGCAGTATCACAAAAGCTGTGGAGATGAAAAAAGATAGCTACTGGTGAATTTTGAATATCACATTGACAAAGCAGGACTTTTCTCTGTTCTGTCTCTGTTCCCCAGTGCTTTATCATGGTTGTACTTTTTTCAGCTAAGATACTATTTCTCAGTCTAATTAATATGCTTTAGTAATCTAATTTCAAAAAATCTAGTTTTAAATAATAATTTACTGGATTTCATTTTGCAGCATGCTATAGTATCTTGAGCAATTGTTACACTAGTTTTGCATTTGTCAGCTACTACAAATTTCTTTAAGCAACTCTGCCTATTTTGTGCCTTAATTTTCCCTCATAAATCACCTTTATTTACGGGAAGGTGAACTTCATGTTATAATTCTTCTGGTAGACATAACTTATGCACTAGCAAAAATAAGAAGAATACAATTGAGAAAAAATATCATAGAGAAAAAAACCCTACAATAGAAAATTACTTCTAAAGTGACAAAATTTTTGTAGTGTCTGTGTGTTGCTTTTTGAAAATCAGGGTCCACATTTAAAAGACAAGATAACAGCTACTGGTTGCTTTTGAAAATGTATCTATTATTTTCTAATCAGTAGATGTCTAAATGATAGAGAAGTGTTGTTGCTAAAGGTGCTAAGAGTTTTTAGTTGGGGTCATGGTAAGAGAAAAGAGTTAGTATTGCAAATATCTATTTTATATTATTATTTTGTCAGATTCATCCACTTTAGCTCTTTCATTTAATCTTTCCCATCTCTGAATCGTTTTTCCTGAGCAAAAGAAAGAGCAAATTGCTATCCTAATTTATTCCTGTAGCCACATTCACCGCACTAATATTGAGCTCTGTTACAAAAAATACCTGAAGACAGGAGAACAAATCAAAAAGTAAATTTTGTTGACTGAATTACAAAAAAAGAGTGACCTTGAGAGCATGAACTTTGCTTGAGCTATAATGGGTGCAGTAGTGTATAAAAATTTAAACTTTTCTCTGTGGATGAATGTCAACAGTGGTTTGCTCTTTTCACAAATGATCAAGTAAGTACAATGCTGAATATACAGACAACCATTAAAAAGTACCCTTTTTTCCCCTCAGAATATCCATCAGGCACATCCACAGTGATGACAGTTTTCCACTCGCCTGTATTTGTATAGTATTGTGTTACTTAGAGAACACCTTTCTGACTGAGTTCACTCAGTTGTATCTAAGTTGCAAGGAGTTAGGTCACCCAGGTTTTGGCTTTCTTTGGGAAGCCAGTTTTTTGAGGTTTTCCAGCTGACTTATCTTTCAAAAATACAGTGCCACGAAATAGAACAGATTGTGGGGAAAAAAATACCACCTAGGAGAATTTAATTTTGAAGGGCCAACTTGTAAAAAAACATGCCAAACTATATCAGTTTTGATGAATCTTCTGATCAAAGTTTTAGGTCTTGGCTCTTTTCCCTTGAGCCGCTCCCTTCCCTCCTCTTGGACAGTCAAGTGTTGACTACAGATATGGGATCCCAATGGCCATGGAGATGTAAGGCAGCCTGTTTGCGCTGCCTTGGATTTGAGGTGCCCCACATTACCAGGACCATCCCGTGGGAACAAGATACTGTGAGCCAGGGCGAAAGAGGAAGAAAGGATGAAGGGGGAAAGGGAATTGTGAATTTTCAGGTGTTTTCCCAGAGGGGTGTGAACCAAAAGTGCTGGGTACTGTTGTTATCGCGCTGGCGAAAGCCCCACACGCACTGGCGTGGTAGTGTAGAGAAAGGGTTTTAGAAAGGCCTTGGGAATGGGAAACTGAGGAAAAGATACACTTATGTATGCCCCATTGTTTTGGGAAAGTTTCACTTCAGCATTTTTCTATAAACCCCTTTTTTCCCCACCCCTGAGCAGTTCCCATTGGACCTGACCCCTGGGGTGGTTCTGATGAGCCCATGCTGGACACTGTCTCTATTGTTTAGACTTTATCTCTTAATTTTGCTGTATAAAACTGTATCTGGGCAGTAGCCCAGGGTCTTTTGTCCCTGCAACCGTTCAGGCAATACAATCTCTCTGGACTGGACACAACTGACCTCTCTTCGTCTCTTTATCTCAAATCCTTGCGGCGACCGAGGCGCACCGCCGCTCGGACAGTGCAAACCCAGCTGTTGCCTGGCAAGCCCAGTGCAGCGGGACCGCGGCAAACCCCGGGCCCCTGTGGGGACAGCTAGCCGGAGGGGTCCTGGGGGGCTGGGGAGGGATGGGGGACAGCCGCAAGTGACCCCCAAAAGCCACAGGTACTTCATCCATCTTGTGAGGGAATTGCAGTACTGCAACAGAGGCTGCCTCCAGTGAGATACTAAGTGGGCTTTGTCAAACCTGGGTTGAATTTATCCAGATAACCAACATGTCCGGTTGGTCAAGTCAGCTCCACATCTCCCAGAGCTTGGAAATGACAGCCAGAAAGGCTTGTATCCTGCTCTCTTGGGAACTCATCTTCTGTCTAAATTTGAGATTACTCTTTACAGTAATAAAGAAAGAGATTGAGGCCTATTCAACTAGACTCTTTTGGTTTTTTGGGGGTTTTTTGTTTTTTTTTGTTTTTTTTTGTTTTTAAGTGCACAAATGGCATTTTGAGAGTTTCCCTCTTGACTGCTTCTTTTGTGTATAAATTCTTCACTCCCTCTCTGGACCAAAAAATGTGATTTCCAGGCTGGGACACAGTGCCCTGGAGAGCAAAGGCAGAAGGGGCAGAGGCCACACAGTGAGACCAGATATCAGAGCACGAGGATGGCAGAAGGATGTGGGCTGATACATTACTGGATAGATTTGAAATACCTTACATTATCCTTCTCACATCCCATGGTCTTTCAAAGACAAGATCACATATTTTGTCAAGGTTGCCTACTTAATGCTTCTCACTGTGTTCCCACCATCCTGTAAATATATTCACGAGAGCAAGTTTCTACCCATAACAAAAGCAGACTACAAAGTAATGCAAGATGATGCATATAAAAGCTTTACACAGAATCATACCAGAGTAAAATTCTAGGGCACATTTGGTTTTGTTACAATATTGATTCTATGTTTATTTTCCAGTAGGAGCAGAAAAATTCAATTTGGTCTGTGGCCTGGGAACATTTTATGAACATATATATGTAAATATATAATTTAAAATTAAGAACAAATAATTATGTTATTAGCAGTGACAATAAAATTCCATTCAGTTAAAAATTGGAATTTGATTTACTATAGCTTCATGATTCAGAACACTAAATTTTCATTTATTTTTCTTTAAAAAGAAAGAATAGCCAGTGGGAGAAAAATAGGTATTTGGAGCCAAATTTATCTATCCCCTGCACATATGACTTTTGCAAAAGAGAAAGGCATACCCAGATACTTTAAAAGATTGAGGACTATTCCATGAACAGTTATCTAGAAATATATTCATGGGGGTAAAGAATTTCAAAACAATTTAAACTCTCACCATTTCACAAGGAAAAAAAAATCAATCAGCACTAAGTGCACTTTAAATGCATTTCAAAATTTTATTAGCTAAAAAAATACAGCTGGCTCTAATTAGCACTGTTATATAGGGAGGCTTGAATTAATTTAGTGGAAAGAGGCTGAACTTTTTATTTTCACTTAAATCAGGGGATGCAACTTACAGCTTCATATCCTAATGCTGTAACTGAAAAACACTCTTATTAAACATTTCAGCTGGGTGCCTGGATGGCAAGTTACTTCTTTCTGTGACAGAATCAGAAAATATGAAGGAAGATCTTGCTGATCAAACATTTACTTATTAATTGCAGATAAAGAACTCCCTGGAAAGCAATCAAATCTGCTTTCCCTGTGGTGCTTTAAATCCTTGATGACTGTACATGATACATACATATTGTCCCTTGCACGTGCTGTGTTTATTGCCAATGTTAAGGGAAAGTGGTGACATGTAGTTTCCCCCTCTCCATGCAGCCCCTGGAGAATCTGACTAGCTCAGAGATAAGGGGCTGTGAGGGGAGGAATATCAGGAGAGGGGAAAAATATTCAAAAGAGGCTCTTACCCCAGGGGGTTGGTATTTATTCTGTGGTGTCCATGGGAGAGCGGGGCAAAAGAGGAAGAACAGGAAATGTCAGGGGTCTATGTAGACTTTGGACAGGGTAGGCTTTCCTGGCTCTCTGCCAACCCCGTTGGGGCAGAGAGGAGGGATCCAGGGGTTATCTTGATCAGAGTCACAAGGTCCCGGGAGAAGGGGGGCACAGGGTGCCCATGAGCTCACTGTAACAGTGACATAAAATAGAATAATGTTAGAAAGACAAATTTTTAATTGCAACAGCTATTTTGTAACTAACTAAATGTGAGCTAAAACTTAGTTTTCTTCAAGCAGAAGTTCATAGAGGAAAACTTAGATCTTTTCAGTAGATAATATCTTTAATTTTTTCAGCTCAAACACAGCTGTGACAATTTTACTGAAAGAATATAATAACTGAAAATATTAATACTGTTGTAGAACAAAACTATATTGCTGTAGTGAAAGTAACTTAAAATCTTCAATAACATATATTAAGAATCACAATGTTTTGGTGAAAAATATAGAATTAAATTGAAAATATGAACTATCTCTATTTTCCTCCTAGACTTACAAAACAAAGACTGATAAGATGTCAACCAAAGAGATGTGAAGACACTGATTCTAATGAAAGATGTGTGATATGCATTGAAGTGGGTGATAACATGTAGGAATCCAGAGCTCCCCTCTGGCTGCCCTGGAAGGCCTGGGACCCTGACAGGGGGTCAGGAACCCCCCTGTACAGAGCCCCCAGAGACACTGTCTCTGATCTCTGTCTATGGAAAAGAGTTTTCAATCTTACAGGATGAATTACAAGCTCTGAGTGTTTATATAAGTAATAATTAAGTGTGCCACGGGTGCAAAAATAAAATTTTAGGATTCTAGATTAGGGGTCCAAAGGGGACAAGATGGAAGAAATTGGGTGTGTCTTGTCCTTTATCTCTTTCTTCATGCCCTCCATGTTTCACTGTACTGTTGGCATTTTTCTATTGGTTTAGGCTGGGGACACACTGTTCAATGTAGGTGACAGATATTGGCACATTATTGTAAATATAGCACAGGTAGTTTCTGGTATATAATGTTTGTAACATCCCACTGAGGGGCAGAGCCCCACACGCTGCCCTGCAGGACGGACCTGCGGCAGGGCAGCAGAACATGTTAGAGATAAGCAAGAATAAACAACCTTGAAAACCAGCACAGACGAATCATGACTTCTTTGGCAATGGGGCAGAAAGACAGAGACTTTCTACAATCTCGGAATCATCAATGCAATACCGCGGATTCTAACAGTAACACAAACTAGATTGAAGCAATTCTTGTTCTGAAGCAAGCAGGAGGATGTGGGAGGTGAGGGAAATCTGAAGCCTCTGACTGAGCAGAGTAAAGGTCTGTAAAGTCCAACACAGCACCAAGATTCCCCTTCAATAACAGGTAAGGTGACACCAAACCTTGCTTCACCAACCCATAAAGCCTTTCACCATCACTGCTCATTTACAGCTAATGCTGTACAGTTAATTTGATGTATCTTGAAACTGGATCAGCAATAAAGACACATCTTTGATAAGTGGCAACAGAGCTTGTGTCTCTCTGCTTGGATGTCTCATGGTTGCCAGGACAGCTGTCTGCCCTGCTGTACAGAATCTGTGTCCAGATCTTTTAAAAAAATATTTTGTGCTGGAGTCAGAAGAGTCCTTCATGTTCCTGTCCAGCAATCAGGGACTGTACAAAGCAAGGAGAGCCTGCAGCTTTTGAGATATGAGACAAATGTTTCAAGAAGAAAAGAATAGTGACATCCAAGCACTACAAAGGAGTGATGCTCCAAGTGTACACAAGTGAAAAGAAACTGTGATGAAAACTCAGCCAACTGTTTTGTAGAGCATTTCAAGACCCATAAGCAGGCTGAGGCTCCCCCAACTCCCAGAAGGATCAGAAAGTCAGAAAATGTTTCAGACATATGCATTCATATGTTACTTTGAAAAAGGCAAGCAGTATCCAGAAAATTCATCCCTGTGTTGGTTATTCAACTCTGTAGGATTGCTGCTGTGTGGAAAAAAAAAATGTCTCTGGCTTTCCTTGATCAGATCCACCTATGAACAACGTAGCACAGGTGAAGTGTTTTTATCAGTGTTGCAATAACTTGCCAGAGAAAACTAGCATGAGGCAAACCCCAGTAGCTTTAAGCTAAAAGCCTGTCATGTTTTCAACAAATCTTACTCTCAAGAACTGTCTTCCCTGAAAAAAAAAAGAAAATAAATTTCATTAGACTTCAGGATTTTTATTACGATAGCTGTATTTCAGCTCTTCAAGGAGTCCTGAAAGACACATGAGACTGAAAGTGTGCTCTGGTTGGAAAAGCCCCTGAGAGCACACTGTCAGTCCAATTAGGCTGTGTGAGAAATTTTGAAGCTCAGGCAGTGGATGAAGTTAAGTGACAAAAAGCCTGAAGTGACTTGTCCCATACAAAGCTCTGTGAATGGAAGGAATGATGTTCACTCACCCAGACAGGGAAAAATAGATGTGAAAAATGAGATCTCAAGGATGGCCCTTAATGACATCTTGTGCTGGGGAAGGTGGGTGCACAGGTAGGTAAGAAACACATGAAAATTGAAATTCAATGGGTAAATGAGTCTGAAATTAACTTCTGTGATTATTTGGCTTCTTCTGTAATTGCAAAAAAGGGCCAATGCTGAAGAAAAATGTAATGAATTTCCTGCTCTCAGATTTAAAAAGTCAGATTATTAACCTGTTATCAGATTAAATAGTTCCATGCAAACATGTAGCTGACATATTGGAAATGTAGTGATGTAATACCTTGTGTAGTGACTTTTCCACTCTGCATGCAGAACGTAAATAACAGTAGCTTGGATTTGGCATACTGCTATGAATTCTTGCTTTGATTTCTACTGTTATGAATACATAAAGCAAAAAAACTCTAAAGACGGCTTGTGGTGGATGTCCCTCTTGGGAATACCTTATTAATAGTTTTTCTGCTTGATACATCTGAAAAAAAATCTGTAGATTTTCTTTTTCATATGCAAATAAATATTTAATTGAGGTCACTTATTCTTAACTGATTGCATAATTGTCTTGTATCCGGTCTATAAAGTGCATATTTTCACTGGAAAACTGCACCTGTAAAATAAATTGTTCCTCCTGCAAAGGCAGAGGACATTCAAAAAGGTCACAGTGTCATTGCTGACAGGAGAGTTCATCAGTGCCTTTCAGCCACTAGCAAGAAACAATATTCTGCTCTCAGGTACAGCTCACTCAGAGATGGATTTTTTTTTTTTGAGGGAGTTTTTCTTGTGTGCTTTGCTACTCGATGGAGTGGTTTCAACAGCTGCAGGCTGCTCTGCAGATGTGGGCACGCATTGCCCTGCTGAATGATGCCTGGGGAGCACTCAGTGCCCCAAACCATGCAGCAGCAGGTGGGGTTGTTTGGCCCCTGATGCTTGACCTGGGGACAGCTTGGCCTCTGGACCTTCCAGGATCCCCAGAGGTGGGAGGGGATTGCTCTTATTCAAGTAATGCCACGGCTTGTAAAGAAGACTTGTAGTCATACTTTTCATAAAGGCTTTTAGTCATACTTTCTCATTCAAAGAGGATTCCTGCATAGAAAGCAGTGAGGTCTCAGCACATAAATAACAAAATTTTTCATCAGCTTGTTGTGTGTGTTGGAGGGGTGAGTTGCTTAGAAGTTTTTTTTTAGCTGTCTGCTGTAGCTAGAATAACTCTGTTCACATGTGCAAGAAATGACACATTAATATTGGAATGTTTATCTCTACTTGCCACTGGCAATATCTACTTTTCACCAGTTACCAGACTACGTCAGCAACCTCTCAGATTAAAGAAAAGGTATTATTACCCAGTCCAGTTTGCAGTAGTCATCTGTCCTTTTTCAGTGGAGTTTAAAACTCAGTATAGGGTGTTTCAGATTAGCTTTAGAGTCAAGGCAATTCAGTCACCTCTGTCTGTCCTGATCAGGCTGCTTTAGAAAGCAACTGCTCAAATGCTGAAAGCTGAAAGTTAATCATCAGAGGGTGTTTGATAAAGCCATTTTCACTTCTCTAAGTTGTATATGTTCCTCAGCAGCATCATGTTGGACTGAGGCAAGACAGCATGAACAGAGTTAACTTCTCTGCTGGCACGCTGTGCTGTACACCTGGGGAGAGACAACTAAGCTAAGGCAACTCCTCAAGTAATTCCCTCTGAAATTCTGCTCAAAGAGCTTCTTGCATCTTCTCTCACTCTTTCTTAGCCACGGGATTTAATTTTATGCTGTTGGACTTAATTTTTCTCCACACAGTTTTTGAGATGGTGATACCTTCGCTCAAGTACTTTTTCTTGCTTTTAAGTGGATTTCAACTTTTCAGTAGTCAGCTCATAATGTCTTTCATATTGGTCAAACCAGTTTTCTATATCTTCTACAGATAACTTTAATATTTTTCAAACTCTCCCTTGAAAGAGAAACATTTTAATCACTTCTCATGAATGAAGTTACCTTCTGCACTACCTCCTTCCCTCCCCCTGCTGTGGATCAGTACTTTGCCAGAGGTATTCTTTCAAGATTGCATTTCTGATTCCTTGTGTCTGGGCCACTTATCAGATACATCTTGATACTTCCCAACAATCTGTGGGAAAAACTGAGACAAAAAAAATAATTTCCTAATGATTTGTCTTATAAACTAATTCTAAACCTGAAGATTATTACTTTCACAGGTCGTGTGACTAAATTAATCAGAATTCTTGTCATAATAACACAAAATCCTATGATCTATTTTAGGATGGCACTCATCTATTAAGTATTTATTATTTTATTTTAGATTAAAAAAATATATCATATTTAAGTAAATATAGAAATCACTATAGACTCGTACAGAGAAAATTTTTCCTTTTCCTTTTCCTTTTCCTTTTCCTTTTCCTTTTCCTTTTCCTTTTCCTTTTCCTTTTCCTTTTCCTTTTCCTTTTCCTTTTCCTTTTCCTTTTCCTTTTCCTTTTCCTTTTCCTTTTCCTTTTCCTTTTCCTTTTCCTTCTCCTTCTCCTTCTCCTTCTCCTTCTCCTTCTCCTTCTCCTTCTCCTTCTCCTTCTCCTTCTCCTTCTCCTTCTCCTTCTCCTTCTCCTTCTCCTTCTCCTTCTCCTTCTCCTTTGTTTTCTTTTTCTTTTTATCTTTTTGCTCTTTTATGAAATAGATGCTTCAGTGTTGCTTGTGTATTTCATCTGAAGTTTCTCATTCTAAATTGAAAACGTCTGACCAACAGCCTGGCAAGTCATTGGGACTGAGGGATACAAACAGACATTAGACTCAAAAAAGACATACCTCAGTACAGACAAAATATTTTCATCACAATGATTGTCCTGAAGGAGGCACAAGAAGCAAACAGAAAATAATCTCTTAATAAAACAGAGCATTAATTTTAAATCAATTAGATAGTTTAATCTTTATTACTTGCAGGGACTTCATTAGGCAATTAAATAGGAAAAAGAATTCCCCCTGCCCTTCTTCCTTTTCCTCTTAACTTTAGACTAAGCAAATTAGACAAATGTATCAATATGATTATCTTAACTGGAAGTCATCTTCTCCTGCACTTTGTATACAAACAAACAATGGTTTTCTAAAAATAAAGACTTTTCTTCCAGGCACTATTGGTTTTATTATACACACAGATACAGACTGTTACAGCATTTTTTTGACTTATTATTTAGTTGACTTAGTGATTCTGGTAAGCCTGGTATATCTAGACAGCAGGAGAACTGCTTGTCTGTATTTTGCCTGTAGCCTGTTGTGATGAGGAAGACATTACTATATTATCTCTTGTAGGGGACTTACATTTTACCTGCTGACAGCAAAGAAAATCTGTACAAAGGACCATGTAATTGCTTTGGTTTAAAATACATAGATCCACAGAGGAAAAACAAGGATATTTAGATTCCAGGAAGTGTGTTAAAAGAGGGGAAAAAAAAAAAAAAACCAACCTAACCTGAAACCAAAGAGTAGTGTAGGTTGTAAACTCCAGGGTAAAAATTAGTTTCTTTCAGAAACCATTCACTCAGACTCATGCTTTGTTTTCTTTAATTGTAATTTACCAAAGTCTTTTGGGATTGAAATCCTGTATACCCATGACTGTCCTGCTGGGCAAGGAGAATTGCAAAAATCACACTGAGGTCACTTCTGAGAGGCTGACCCAAGAGATCCCCTTCCCACCCTTCTCTTCAATATTATTTAAAATATGTGTGATTTTATGAATAAGATTATCCTAAGCAGAATTAATTTATTTCTGCACCCTTTTCAGCATTTTGTTGCATAATCCGTGCATGACCACTCAGTGTTTCTAAAATACAGAAGGTTACTGCTGAACCCCAAATATGTTGTTTACACAGAGGCACATGATTATTGTTGGTTCCCCTTTCCACCATTGTTCACAATTTTTTGTGATTCTAAGACTTCTGTGAAAGCCCACTTGCCCCTGGCTGAGGTCAGCTACTGGCATACTGGCACAGTGCAGGAGGGCAAGCAGCCACCATAAATTATTGTGCTGTTACCACTATTTAGAAAAAAGCAGAGAGTATACATGCAGAGCAAATTCGAGTAAAGGCAGGAACAGATATCCACCCTGGTGTTTCAAATATAGCAGGAATATTTTGCTGACAAAAGATAAACTCAGTTACTAAAAGGGCTTAACAACTCCTTATGGTTACTGAATTATTCAATATTAACTGTAGGAGTGGGGATTATAGAAAGGATGCTCCTAAATCATAGAATCTTCAATGGTTTGGGTTGGAAAGGAACTTAAAGATTATCTAATTCCAACCCACCTGCCATGGGCAGGGATACCTTCCACTAGGTCAGACAGACTAAATCCTTAATGCTCCTCACAGACTTCTCTATAATTGGAAGAAATGCCAGTGTTCAGGGCAGAGCAGAGGAATGCCTAGGTCACTAGTTTGTTCCTGGAAGTTGAATGTTTTGGGTGTGGAAAACAAATGGGTTTTGTATTATTTTATAAGATTACAGATTAGATACAGCCAGATGGGACATTACCTACAGCATGCCATACCACGGAAGATCTGGGAATCAGGTAAATTGTCTGGAGAAAAGAATTTATCTGTAAGAAATACAAGCATCATATTTAATATTAAATAGTATTCTGAGAATAATGCTATTAGCTTGCTGAGTAGCCTTCAAAAGGAGGGACATTAAACAGAAAAAGAGAAAATGTACATTTTTTAATATAAAAAGAGTCAAGATCAGTCTCCAAGTGGGTGCCTTTCAAGAATGTGGCAGGCATTTTTCTTTAGGTAATGAAGTGATTTTTGTATTTGTTTCCAAGAAAGAGCTTCTGTGCACGAGTTGTTTCATCCATATTGGAAAAAAACCCCAAAAAACAAAACCCCGAAAAACCCAGCCCTCAACTCTAAAGCTATCTACTTAAGTTTCTCTTCAGATGCTTCTGTAAGATTTAACCTTTAATAACTTAGTCTCCTCCAATGTGACAACTTTTGGACTATCTAATAAATTATCTTTGGTCTGGGAGTGTTTAATGAGTGCTTTATGGAAGATATATGAGGCACTGAAAAAAGGAAGTGAACTTGTAAAAGTATTGCATCCATAATGAGACAACTTAGTATCTTTTGGCCATTTTCTGTCAAACAAAGAGTACTTCTGAATATAAACAGAGCAGAAAAGCTGCAATTTGAGAATTATGGGACTCCCTACTCGTTAAGGGTTGGACACCACATGGATGAGTTTTATAGCTATAGGGAAGTGGAGAAGGAATGAAAGTCTTTGTGCCTCGTTATAAGCATATAAAGCATGAGTTTACAAAAAAAAGTCTTTATAAAAGCAAAGTTTTCTATAATGCTTGGTCAGTGGTATATATGGACATGAAGTCTTGTTTTCAGAGGCCATTCTAATACATTTACAAATGCAGAAGTGCATGTTTTGTGTGGTGGTTGAAGCTTTTGTAGATGTGACTATCCATGAGCTTTGCCTTTTGGCAAAAATTCTTAAATAGATTTGTCATTAAAATATGACATTGTATTCTTTCCCCCTGACCTGAATCCTTTTAAACATTTTCATAAACAGAAATTAAATGCAGAACCATTTCAACATTTATTAGGAGCAATTAAAAAGCATTTAGCATGTTCATGGCTGGACTTCATTGGGTTGGTACAGCTCTGCACTACATCAGCGTTGCAGCACTGGCCATCCCCCTCACTGCAGTTATGCCAACATCATGCTGGCACAGGAGTGAAGAGCCACAGTCTCCCTCTTCACAATATAAAATATTAATTTACTTTAGATTTTAAAAAATCTAAAATAAATTAATTTTTTTTTTAATATTCTGCTCTCAGGTACAGCTCACTAAGAGATGGATTTTTTATGAGGAAATTTTTCTTGTGTTCTTTGCTACTCAGTGGAGTGGTTTCACCAGGGTAGAGCTTTAGGGTTGTTCTCAAATATGTTTTAGACCCCCTAGTCTTTTTTTCTAATTCAAAGCTGTCTCTCCAACTTAGCTAACTGATTCAAATTGTGGTGAATGTTCTATAGGATGTACTAAGCAGGTGTGCCCATAACCTTATCTCCACAGCCTCACTTCATTATACATTTTAACCAGAGCATTTTTCTTAGCTATTCATCTTTCACAATGATGCTATTTAAAGTTTTTCTGTTTTGTCTCACAGTATAATTCCCTTAAGTACTAAATCATGGCCATTTCACTTGTTTCCTACTGTGTACAACTTTGCTATAATACATGGACAGAAATGCAAAAGTAGTGGAATGATAAATCATTTTTGTCATGCACTAAATATCTTGCTTTGGATAACCCATGAATGCCTTTAGCAGTGTGAATTCCATGGCTTTACTCTTTAATATCCACTGTATTAAGACATTGGTATGCAAATCACATCTCATACTAATCACTGTTTATTTAACCCCAGGAACATAAAATAAGCATTAAACTTATTCTTCTATACAAAATTTTGCTTTGTGTAGATTTTTCACTAGTCTAAACTCTTGGGGAACTTCTCAGCTTGGACTTTTGAAAAGTAGAAAGCCCTTTTTTTCTATGCTGGTGAATTCAACTCAGCAGAGCTGCAGCAGAGGGGTTTTCATTAGGCTGGATTTCCCATCTCAGTTCTTGATAACAAACCACCTCCTTTAAAGCTCCAGTGTCTTTCTGACTTCTATGTTACTGTGCTTTAAACAAACAAACAAACAAACAAACAAACAAACAAACCCAACTCCAGATGGATTAGGATAAACACACCCAGAAGGTTTCTCATTGAGAAGTGCAGAAGAACCCTGATTTTTGCAGCTGGATATGAAAATATTTTGATGAGAGAAAATTATTGTTTCAGTCGTGACTCTTCAAAACTCTCAACAGAAATCTTAATAAAGATAAAGAGAAAATAAAATATTAAGAGATGTTATAGTTGAGTAATGAATTTTCCTGAAGGCTACAGCTGGGATCTGAATGAGCTGGAAAGGCAATATTTCACTTTCAGTATGAAAAAAATTCACCTACAGAAAAGTCTTGATCTGCCACTTCAGATAGCAGAGGAATTTAGAATTGCTTACAGAGTTTACTCCCATCTTTATTGTCTACAGATTTTTTTCCAAAGAAGTGGGCTTTTTTATTTTGTAATCCTTCTGTTTTGCTCAGATGGTGATAAGGATCACATTATAAAGAAATCAGGACATATAAAGGAATTATTTTTTACTTAGAGGAAAAAAATATGTTTCTCCAGATTTCACCAAGGCAAAACAAACCTAAACAAAGAAGCTTATGATTCTGCAAACTTGGTTTTCTTCCTTAAGCATAACTACTCCAGAGTGGTGCGGATTTTTTTACACTCCCTTTTTGGGGGTCGATTTCTCTTCAGCTAGAATATGATTAATTGCTGAAAGGCAAGGGAAAAAAAACTGTTTCTCTTTGATTAAAATGGTGTTGAGCATATTTACTATCTTATTTTGAAAATCAGGAAACTTAACATAGACATTTCTGTGATTCTAGTGATTTGTTATCTGGATGTTTTGTTCCTAGAACAGATAGTGAATCAAGTGTTTCACCTTCCCTCCTTAGGGCTTTCACTTTGTTCACATTTCTATTAAATGCACAGATTTATCAGGATTTGTAATGAAAATAAGTACAGAGGATTTTACTGTCTAATGGGCTAGAAAAATACCATCTCTCAATTCTGTGAAGTGACATTTGCCATCATGCAGTGGCCTCTGCAGAGCCTGCAGTCAGATTCTGTTCTCCTTGCTGGGGATCAGTGGGGAATAAGCTACCTTAGGACTGGTGAATGTCACACATGTGAGATGCCTGCTTAATAAGCTCTTTACAGCCTACTCCCTTGGGTAGTTCTCCTTGCTGGGCTCTGAATTGCCTATTCTACAGCTTAAGCTGTTGCTAAAATGAAGGCAGTCTGAGGGACAGTGCAGCTGCCTCTCCACCATGAGCAGTCTCAGGAAAAGCTTTTCAAGTGGATACTGGAGGTGCTGAATAGAATAGAACAGAATAGTTTAATTTTTTTCAGTTGGAAGGGACCTGCAACAATCACCTAGTCTAAATGTTGCTGATGGTACCTTACCTTCTCAAAGTCAATATCTTGGAAGTGCCAAAGAAGTCACAGTGTGTGCAGAGACCCAGCACATCACCAAAGCTGTAAGATTTGAAGGGATATTAAGCCTAGTTTGGTCCTTTGAAAAAATGTGTAATTACCACTGATGGAAAATTGCTCTTTCAAATAGTAGGAAAGAACTTTTATGCTTTACTAGTAGTTCTTTGTCTACTTACACCTCATTTTTACAACATGGAGTGTTACTAATTAATATATTCATGTATTATCAAAATTTGAGAAAAGACGCACTTGTATAAGGAAAGCACTTCTAGGCAATTTAAATTAAGCTGAATACACAGCTTATGTACAGGCTTAAAATTCTGATCTCTTTTTTTCATTTGTCTTTCTGTCTCTACTGATGCCTGTCCTAATTTTTAAGTTTCCATGTAGATATAAAACTTTGTGCTTCATGCTGTGGTTGTGTAATTTGACAGACTTCAAGACCAACTTTCAAAGCCATTTGCTCAAACCTTCTATTTTGAACACCTAGAAATGAACAACTTAGTAATCAGATACAAGTCACGAACATTTTTTTGGTAACTGTTCTCGTTTTCATGTCTTTAGGGGAGATTGTTATTTTTATGAGAAGTTAAACATTAGTTAGTGAGTGCATCAGCATAACTTGATTTGCCATGTGGGTGTAATAAAAGCAGTTCAAAGGCCAAGAAAATTTTCATTTTATGTACACATTAAAAGTTAACCTGCAGCCTTTTCCACTTTGCTAAAAGTCCAGCAAATACAATACATAACTTTGTGCCCTGAGCTTTTAGATGAAACTAATGTAATATTTCTTAGTTGTTTTTCATGGTAGAGTTACCACTCATCACAGCTGAATTCACTCTTTAGGCCAGTAATCATCTGATTTGATCCTTTATCATGAAAACTTGGTGAATATTTATTTTTAAGTTCTTTTTGGTAGTCAAGGAGTCTGAGGAGGGAGAGGAAAATTGCTTGGTTGAGAGTGTTTGGATGAAGGGAGTAGCTGTGTTTAACCAGGGCCAGATTTATGAAGGGGATGCCAGTGTAAAGATTCCTGTTGGAAATGATCCATGTATAACACCATGGTTTGACCCCAGTTAAGTTCACAAGACATGTCTCATCTAGATGGAAATTAGAAAAAATTAAGGTAGTTACATTAAAGCCGGAATAAAGCTGATCTGTGAACACTTGTGGATCTGCTCACTAACTCTTAAATCTGCCTATTGGATTTTTTTTTTCTTAAGGATAATCAAATATTATCACATTTCTCCTGTTGCTTTGTGTCAATAAAAATCTATGCTTTAAAAACAGAAAATCCCTCTCCTGCACTGAGAGTGTGTATTTCCAAATTTCATTATGCCCTTCAATGTCTCATCATGAAATACAGGAAGGAGACCTACTTGGTTTAATTATTATTTATTCGGGCATTCAATCCTAATCCCATCGAGGTATTAAAAAAAAAAACCAAAACAACAGATACAAGGAAAAGATAACTGACTATTCAGGTGTTCATAATGCATGTGAAGTAATTGGCTCTTTCCTGCTTTTCCTTAGCTCTCTGTGATTTTGATTTTGTTTTGGTACAGTGCTTGTTGTAATAACCTATAGACTGCTAGCCTTAGAGGGTGTTCTCATCTACATTTGTGGACTTGCTATAATACTTAGTGCTTTAAGTTTTCTTTGTACTGCTTGCCATGTACACTTATATTCAAAGTTATAAGATGACGTATTTGTCAAAATTGACCATTTAAAACTTTTTACCTTCTGTTTCATGCTGGATTTAGAAATTTTTTGGTTGTTGTTTTTTTTGCTTGTTTGTTTGTTTTGCTAATCTGTAACAAATAATGTTTTCTTCAAAATACTGTATTCAAATTGGGCAAATAGATAATGAAAGGGCTGTTGTCTTTAAATTGAGAAATCCAAGCCAGCATTTTGCAGTCAAATTTCATTTTTTCATGCTGGTTTTACTTTGTGGTTATAACTAGCAATATAAATTATGCAAGGGATTTCTTGTCTGATTAAGGCATCACTAAGGAAGCAGAAGTCTTCCCATTTGACTTCAGAGATCAAAGCCCCAGAAATGTTAATAAACCCATGAGGAATCAGCAGTGTGAAGAAGAATTTGTAAATGAGCAAGAACGAGGAAGTATAGGTTTTTAAAAAAAATTTTGTTTGCCTTTTTTCACTCAGGCTGATGTTTTCTGAATCAGTTTTCTTTAAACAACACAAAACAAAAAAGGAAGGTATATATATAATATATATTGAATCTGCTGAAAATTTCAGATGCAATTGTCTATACCGTGCACCTATTTTCTTATCAAAAGCATGTAGTTCTTAGAATGAACACTGGGCAACTTGCATCGTGTGGTCGTGTGTACTTGTAAATGACTTGATATGAAAGCAAAAGGCCATAAGAAGGCATGCATACGTGGGAATAGTGCAAGGCCAACTGGTGCCATTTTTTTATTAAATGGAACACCACATATGAATACTCTGATTCATGTGCTTCATCGGTTTACAAACATATAAAAGCACTTGGGAGAACAGAGGAATCGTGACTGTGTCCTACATGATTAAACACAGTCAGCTATTTTCTCACACTTGATATTTACCTTTTCAAATCAGATTTTATTATATTATTTTTCATTATATAAGATTTCACTTGTGGAGATTGACAGGAGGGTCACAGGTTTCATTAGAGGAAAATGACAGTTAAGATAAAAATTTGGATTTTATTCTTCTGAGAACCTATTGTGACTTGTAGGTGTCTCTGAAGAAGGCAATGGGTCCTTTAACTTTTCTCTTCTTGCTCTGTATGTCATATCTCCTGCACTCACTTAATAGATAAAGAACAGAAAAAATGAAATTAGAAACAGGAAAATAAATACAGAAACATTCCCCAGTATATATATATTGTGTATATATATAAATATATATACATTAGCTATATATAATCTATACACACACACATATTTAAAGGACCATTTATTAAGAGATTTCTATCATTCCCCTCTGAATAAGATAGTCTGGCACTTTCGTTGGCAAACTCACCTCTGCCATCTCTGCCACTTAAAACCTCTCTTATGAAGATGCTTCATTTAGTGCTTATTTTTCTATTAAAATGTCACCTGTCCAGCTTTATGTAGCAATACCTTCCTGGCTATCTTATGAAACAAATGCAGAAATGTATGCAGAAAAATTAGGTGTCTAAATTTAAAACCCACTTAATTAATGAGGAATTCTTTTTTGCTTGGAAAAAGAGGAGAGGGAGAGGAGGATTATCACCTTTTTCAGAGACACATGACCATCAGCAGAACAAATCAGGATTTACCATGTTACCATCTTGACCTGGCTCTGTGTCTGCAAAGAAGCTGATGTGTGATGCCTTTGTTCTACCTCCTTCTGCATTCATTGTTAGATTTAATGAGTGTATTTATATTCTGTGATAAAGTCTTCCTACTCTGCAAATTCTATTTGAAAGTGAAATAGTGCCAGAGAATCTTCAAGACGTATGCTATATTCTTCAAGGTGTATCCAATGTATTTCAAAGCACCAAAATAATCTTTAATCTAGGTTTACATCCAATGTTAATCCAAAAGTTATTAGTTGTGTTTGTTTTGTTGCCATATTCCCTTTAGTTCCAGAGCAGTGCCACTTTTCATTTCACAAATCTGGACACTTGCTTTTGATGTCAAAAATGCTAATGAATTTTGGAAAAATACCAGGGGAAAAAAAGGATTGGTCTGCTGTTAAACTGAAACCTTTTAGCAGACACTTTAAAATCAAGAGAAAGAGTCTTGCTGATTTCTCAACACAGACGGTAAGTTAAGATTTCAAGTAATTATGGGAGTAGCAATAGTAATAAAGTAATTTAGAAAATTTTTCAGTATAGGATGCTAATTGTGTCTGATACATTTTGGCTTTTGAAAACATGAAGTTCATATGCTGCAAACAATTCAGACATTATTTTCTTGAATATATTTTCTTCTGTGTTTGTTCTTAAGACTTTTTTTAATGAAAGAATAATGTGGAGGTAGATGTGGAAGAAGATGTGAAGGACTTAAAAATATCTTACTGTCAGATTTTAAATTATTTACCAGAGGAGTAAAGAAACTGCACCCCAATGTATGAGGAGGAATAGGTACCAATGAACACATTGCAGGAAATGGAAGCTTGCTATAAAATAAAATTGTGCATGCTGTGAATATATAAAGAACAGGATCTACACTTGAGCTGAACTCAAGTTAATGTGGGCTCACTGTCAAAAACAAGGAGTAAAACACTCTGCTTCTTCCTTCAAACTTGATATTTCTCTGGAAGCTCATGCTGCGCTATGGCAAGATTGCTTCTCATTGACATCAGCAAAACCTCTAGAAACACATACCAAAAATTAATTAAAAATCCCACCAAACTCAAAAGTGTCTTGTATCTCATCTGCTCTATCTACTCTTAAACAGCCTTTATAATTCAACATCAGATTCTGCCTTTTCAACTGTCTCTGAAGGAAAACAAAGAAGATGAATGATTGCTTTAATCCCTGGTTTTGCTTCTGCTGCCTGCAGTGACTTTCCTGGGGAGGTTAGCTGAATGGATGGAGAAGTGATGTTTTCAGCAGAGCCTATAGTGAAAGTAAATTAAACCCCTCACTGTGCCTTCAGTCTTTGTACTGTGCTGTTCACTTCGATCCCATGATTAACATCCTTCAGCCCTAAACACAAATCTGGATTCATAATTTCTGTCCTTAGGCAATTATACAGAATACAATGAATCTAGCAAATTCTCAAGGAAGTGTCCAGCAGGTCAGGCAGAAATGTAGCTAAGGGGAACTTCCAATGGCCGCATGATCATTGGGCTTGCTAGAAATTAATGAGCTCTAAGTAGAATTTTTCAATGACCAAAAAATCCAACCAAAGTACTATTGCAATGTCTGAATGTTTGACAGGTGAATCTTTCCCTAAACGCTTTATCCTGTGAATGAAATAGATTTAAAAATACAATGATAATTTGTGAAACAACCTAGTGTGTTCCATTAGGGTTCCTCCGGCCTTTTTAAGAAGAGCAGGGAGTAGGAGGGCAGGTTACTTCAGATAGCTCATGGAGGTCTGGGACATAAGGCCACAGAGCCAGCTTAACTCTGTGGATGGCAATTTCCAGAGGAAGAAAAAGATGACATGCCAGATCTTCTTCTGCAGAAAGTGTCTCACAGTGGCTGCTGAGAGCTTGTTTGTGTTATTTGGTGTGTGGTAGAGCTCTCCTTGGTTTGGTGCTGTTTTAACACAGTGATTAGTGCTTAGGTCTGTGTATTCACTCATATTTTTAACACTCAGGCTCCAGAGCTTTGGTCACTGTCTTCCAGAAAGGCAAAAGCATGATTGTCTGTTGTACAGAGCAAAATAGCTCAAATGCAGAATTCAAAATTCAAATGAAAGTATGTTTCAAAATATACAGAAAAATATATTTTTACATGTGCAAGTACCTAGTATGTCCTGGTGAAAAAATATCCATCTCTGCAAGTGTTAGGTCTATTCTTAGACTGGAATACCTCATAGCTTGCAAGGGAAACAAGATTTCTTCCTGCTCCATACCTGTCAGGTTTCTTGGTATCCATCTAGCAGGCAAGAAGTCCAAGAAGTTTGGTTTTCCTTTCTTTTTTCCACTTCCTTTTTTCTTCTGGACAGTGTCTGTTAAGCAAAATAGAAAGGCTCTGTTTTCAGTAGCCAGTGAAGCTGATTACATCCAAGCCTGGCCCTGTGCAGCCTTGAGATGGTTCTAGTACTTACAGGTGAAAGTGAGAGCAAAGGAGAGGGAGCTCCCTTGTACTCCATCAGCAATACTCCATATCCATCAGCAATTCCTGCCAGGGCTGCTTCAGCTGCAGTCAGTAACCCCATCATATAATGGCTACACAGCAATTTCTTCTGATCTAATGTACATAAAGCCCTTGAGCACAGTAGTGCTGATTCCCCCTCGCTTCAGAGAAAACTATCATTGCCTATTTGCCCCCATGATCCCTATATGATTGTTGTGCTTCATTACTGACTTTGCAGTTGGAGTTGCAAAGAGATAGCCTCTTAATAAATCTTAATCTAATGAATCATTCAAGTCATCTGGCCACTTGGCTGTTGGCTGACAATTTTGCACAGTAGTATTTTATATAATAAGATATTTTGGTCTTTCAATCATAAAAGGTTGCTAAGCAATGTATTGTATTTCTCCCAGAGGAAAGGGATACTGCCCTAAAATTTAAAAATTTCTTGTCTTTAACAAAGACTAGCAAATAGACAAACAAAAAACCTCTCTTCCGTCTAGTAAAAAAAATTATATTTGATGGTCTGTGATTTATTCTTTCAGCAAAGATTCTTTCAATTTTTTATTTATGTGCTGTTTTTGATCTAATACCTATAAAATAATTATTTCCCCAGACTGGAATGTATTTGCAGGTTAGAAAAAATCTCTAACTTCTTTATTTTCCTTTCTTCTCCCTCCTTTTTTCTTAAGCATGCATTGTGGGAAACAAAAAGTTTTCTGATATTATATTTTATCATGCAAAACCCAAGTGGTACGATCCAACTTTTCAAATACTTAAATAAGTAGTACTCAGTTATTTTTAAGATTATTAGAAATGCAGTATACCCTCCCATATTGGTGTTTGCATTTCGAAATCCTGAAATGCCCCTGGGCATAACTTTGTTAAACAGTAGGGTCCTAAACTGTTTAGAAGAATCAGACCCAGTGGTACATTGGAATGCATCTTTTCATGTTATTCTGTGGAATTTTTTTCTTCATTTTCATTATGTTGTCTTTGGTCTCTCTCATCCTCTGAGATGCTATATCCACTTAGGAACCACAGTTCCTTTTGAGCAAATATTTTTGAAGATTTATAAGTGATGAGCAAGAAAATAGTAGAAACATAGGCAGTTTCTAACAAAAGCAAAAAAAAAACCGAGAGAATTTATAAAGAATTTATAAGAAAGAACTCTCTACCTTGCTTATCTGGACATGCTATGGATTTTGTAGAAGTGCATTGTCTTTTGAAGAGCACTGGCATTAGGTCTCATTGCTGTCTCTACTTTTCACTTTCGTCAAACCTGAGAACTGCAAGAATGACAGTAAAATAAAGCCAAGGACCCATTTGTCATTGTCTCCACTGATAACAGCACATCCCTGCCACCTCTGTGAAGCAGCAGGGCAGGATATGGTGCAGGGAGCCACACAGCTGGGAAAGCACACTTGTCAAGCTTGTCAACAGCCATATACAGGAGGTACATCTGCAGTGTCACTGCTCTTGTGAAGCATCTTGAGGCATTTAAAACCATTTTAAAATGTAATTTTGGAGTTTAATAAAAAAAAAAAAAACAGCTTTCCTGATCAAATGAGGGTGTAGTAAGTAAGGAAAGAGTGGTATTTGACATTTTTTCCACTGAACTTTTATGTATGGGAGGAGCTTCATTTTACAAGAAACCCATTTTTCTTTAAACAAAATATTTTATCCAGCTTCAATCTGATGATGCTGCTATCAGGCCTAATACTATAGGCATAACTGGGACCAGCCACTGGATCACTCTGATCACTCTTACATTAATGTCACACTTAATGAGCAGGATGATTGTGCTGGGTTGTGCAACACAGGAAAACCTGCCAGCCTCTTTTGGGGTGAGCAAAACAGAACATGCAAACATGACAGAGTAATTAACAGCACTTTAATTACAAGTGTAGGATATTTTCAGCAGCTGATTACAAATCCTGTTGTGAGTTATGTGCAAGTGCAAGCATTTTTTGGGCAGCCTAGTAATGTTGAGAAGGAATGAAATGCATTAAGAATGTGATTAGTTAATTTTCTTTGAATTGGATGGACTACTCATTAAAAATTAAAAGCTCCTTTTCAGATAGAAGGGGGAAATGCTCACTAGTGAGTTGCACTGTACTCAGCAGGTCACGTGTTAACAGCATTAACAGAGGTCAAGAGGAAAAGCTGTGGATGGTTTCAGCCCCATCAGCCAGAGGATGGGTGGAGGCAATTTAGACAAGTCATAGAAAGAGAAATACACTATTTTAATAATCCCTAGTAAAAGAGAATACATATGGCCAGGAAGGAATATAATGAATAAATTAAGCTTTATGTCTCTTAAAATCTCTGATTTACACGTGTGTATAAAATATACAGACATGTTCGGCATCTCATTAGAAACTTCCCTAAATTGCAACTTAAGGGATGCTCTACCATCCTGACCAACATCTTGCTGCTACATGCAACTAAACTAAATAATTATTTTCACAATCTGCTCAAATGTTATCTTAAAATTGCAGGGCTGTCTTGTCCCCCGTGCAGATGGAAAAGCTGGGTTTTGGCAGCTCGGTTCAGGCAGGACTGTTCCAATATTCAGAAAGTTCCCAGACTCATTATATTCAATGGGCCTTTGGTGGCCATTTGTAGAACAGTAGTTTTAAGCTTAAATTTTGCTTGTCCCCTTGATTTTTCCTACAATCTTCTCTCATCCTTAATTTTAACAACAAAATAACCCAATTACCTCAATTTAGGCTTTACACATACCTTTATCCACTTCTCTCGTTCCAACCTCCATTGTTTTTCTGTTTCTTGTACTGCTCAGCTTTCTAAGGCTTTTACCTCTGTCAGTCCCATTGTGATTAGAGACAGGAAATATTTTCATACCTGAAGCTGTGGAGTTCCTGGGCTACTCAAAAAACACAGGCCAAAGCAAACCAGACATGCAAGCAACAAGCTTCTAAGCAACAGAAAACAAAACCATTAACTTTTCCCAAGGAGTAAGGGCTGTTCCTTTCTAAGAAAAATGTCCTATGCGTACTTTTCTGTTCAGTGTTTCCAGGGATTCAGTGATAACGTGTCCCTGAGCATTAGGTATGAATTGCACTAAAGTATTTCAGAAATATTTTGGAAAGTCTGCCTTGGTAAACAGGCTTTACACTTCTGCAATATTTATTGATGGATCTTTAAAGAATTATTGATGTGCTTTCATGCTTTGCTATTAATCAGGAAAGTTCACATAACAGGTGCTACAAGGTAATTTAAAATTCCTGATTTCTATAATTAGAAAGAATCTGATCTTTGACTCTATTCAAAATCTACTTTTCAAAATTACAGACAGAGAAACAGGGTCTAACCAAAACCAATACAATCATTTGAACAAAGGTTCTGATACTAGGACTTGAAACTCAAATATTTGTCAGTTATTTCTCTGCCAATAAAGGCCTTTTATTGTTCTATTGACTCTCTCTCTGTTCGTAGTTTTTCAATTAAACCACTGTAGGAAAATAAAGAAAAAATAATTAAAAATTTAAAGTTAATTTCTCAAGCCCTAGTTTAGGTATGTTGTGCCTTATGTAATATTTAATTGCCTTCCTGATTGATTGTTAAAAGTGAAGTTATTAACTTTGAATATTAAAAATATTACAGCAGTATGCAAATTTGAGAAAGTAAATAAAGCCAGGACATGATACACACCTATAAATTTTTTGTCTAACCATGTTCTGACATTGACAAGAGTGTATTTGCTTATTGTTTCAAGCTCTACTTACTTATATAATTTAATTTGAAAAGTGAATGTTTACACTAGTATTTGTTCAGGTATATATTGCCACAGAAAGATGGTGGTTCCCATGGTAGTGTCATAATTAAATTCAGCCACTTTAAATCTGTAGGATAAATTCTGAAGAAATTAATCACAAAACTCAGGGAACTGACTATTACAGTATATACAGGAACCAGTTGAAAACAGTTACTTTAGTTAAAAATGTGGTACTTAAAACTGTAAACTCCTCCTTCTATCTGTGCATCTCCTCTGATACCAGGATACAGCTGATATCACTTAAAGTGTTTTGAACCATAAAGTACAAGACTGAGTCTTTAATACTGATTAGGGATCTTCTATTAGACACTTTTTCTTAGGATTTTTCTAAAGGCAAAAGACAAAAAAGACTACTTTAATGATAACTCTGTGTCTTAACTACCTTGTAATTCTGTTGTAGCAATTTAATACTTATTGCTTCTATCTCCAGTTTGAAAATGTCCTGCCTGGGGCCCATGGTTCATCCTAAGCAGTACCAGCCTTGCTCGCTGCCATTTCCCAATGTGCTCTGAATGACTTCATTAGCACTCAGAGCCCATCACCTTTTCTTATTAGCTGAGCCAGCTGATGACTCTGTTGGCCGAACAGTTTTAACTCCATCTAGTAAAACAGAGTTGACAACTTCTTTTTGAGTCAGTTGCTATGTATATTGAAGAATTAATTTTGTTCTACCTGCCTTCACTGGATGAAGAGGTATACAGGAGGATAGAATTTGGCCTTGAAAAGAGGTCCTTGGGGGGAAAAGCTGATGATTTGTTTAGCCTCATACTGGGGGGTGGCAAGGTGCTGCTACAAAGTGCTTCTGCTCCTGTGACTCCACAGCAGACCAGCTCATTTGCAACCAAGGACAGTATAACCCCTGGCACTGTTGTGAGGCTGAAATTAAATATTGAGTAAACACAGTTTCAGGTTTCTGTCTTCAAGGCAGCTGCAGAGGTGTAAATGTCAATAAGACTTCTCCTTCAAAACTCAGGAGGAGACTCATAAAGAGGTACTGTCAAAAAGATCTTGGCTCTAGTATTGGCAGAGTTGTCAAGATAATGTTCATCACCTGTTCTTTGCCTGTCACTGCTCAACAGCAGAGTTATTTCAAGTGCTTTGCTACCTCCACTGCTGCTCTAAGATCAGTATTTACATCTGAAGTAAACAGCACTTTGTGAGCCTCCACGGATTTTAGCTGGGCATCACTAAAAACCAAACGTGGGTGGTAGCATGAATTGTCAGTATGAGCTCCTCGAGTCTACATGCTCCTATGCAAAATCTCTAACTCTGCTTCAAGAGGGTGAGGCAGCTGGAAGAGGTGCATGCAAGACCTTTTTTTCAAGAGGCTCCGTTTTGCTTTGTATTTCCACAGCAAATGCTCTTGTGCACATGGCAGATGAAGTAACATGCAGAATGAAAAATCATGGTTATTGTTATAATTTTGATATAAGGATAATTCTGTCCTCTTTGCTTATATTGTAAACCTAAACAAATAATTGTTTTATTTCCCTAAAAGTGTTAAAAATTGGTAGAAGATAACAATGCATTTGGTAGGGAAAGGAAACAGGAATTCATACCAGTTCATCTGGATTTTTTTCTTTTATTCCCCAGAGAGATTTGGGAAGAAAGCGGAAGTTTTTGTGAATTCCTGAAATGACAATTTTCACAACACAGAAATATTTCCAGAAAACATGCCACCTGAAAGCCCTGAACTTATAAAATTGATATGTCTTCTTCATTACTACCTAGATTCTGAAGGATATAGGATATATTGCATAAAGGCAGCAGAAAACTATGTGATGAAGATTAAAATGATGTAGTTTGGCAAATGAACCAGGGATTATGGATTAAGCTATGCAGATACTGTGTCCTTTTTCAGATTGTCTTCTTCTATATGCTCTGTATTGCTCCAAGTTTTGGCAGTTGGCAATTTATACTGAATATGAAATTGTTTCAGGGCTCTTGTACAGGCTGAATCAAAGCTATATGTTTAAATAAACTAGTGGATGACTGAATTTCCTGATCCGCTGCATCTAGCCAGTGTGATAATAAACATATTTAAAGTAATATTATTGTTCTTTCCTTGAAATAAAAAAATAATAATAATTCTGGAATTTCTTTAATGAGATTTTTATAGGGCAGTATAAGATCTTGTCCTGGGCTAGCTGCTCAAAACTTTAAGAAAAACATAGGTTCTTGAATATTTGCCTGAAACCCAAATAAAAGCTTGAAACACTACCCATGGCCAAAAGAAATGAATAGTAAATTATTTAGTTTGACCTTTTTTCTTTTTTCCATGAGTTTCATATTTTGAGCTGTTTAGCACCTTCTGGTTTTAGGGAACAGTGCTATGTTTTGTGCAGACTGCAAGAGATACTGATTTAAATAAGTAACACATCCAGTGTAATATATTGAACTGGAATTTTCCTCCTTCATATACAAGTGCACCAAAAGCACTGAGAAATGGGCCCTCAGTAAAGTCTGGTTCTTCCTAATGCATAAAAAAAAAAAAAAAAATTTTAGATTGGATCCAAAAAATGACAGGGTTTATAACAGTTAATTAACATCAGTTTAAAAAGATTAATTAATTCTAACTTTTCATCCAATTTTTTAATGTCAAGCAATGTTGCAGATGTGGTATTCCTGGTCTCAGTGGGCTAGTCTGGACTGCCAGAGCTGATCAGTTCAGCTCCCAATGAATTTAGCAGATAGAGCAGGGTTGCCCTGAAAGGTAATCCAAGAAGTTTGTTCTGAGCAGACTGCCCTCTAGTATCAGTCTTCTGCTTGTGAGCACATGAGAGAGTATGAAACCACCACCGGGTCAGTTTGTGCATGAACAGACAAAGCATTGGTCCCAGCATGAGACCCTCTCCTGTGGAGACAGGCTGAGAGAATTGGGGTTGTTCTGATAGTAAAAGGGTTTAAAATCATGGGGATTTAGGATTAAAAGGAAAATTAAGCTTAGTAGGCCCTGAAAAGATAAATAAATACCCTAAGTACAAGAAGACTTTGTACCTTGCTAGAACTGCACCTGTGTAGCTAGTACATGATAAATTATATAATTGTTAGATGTGATGATTGTTTAGTAATTAAATATAATTACTGTTCAATCGTAAGAATAATAATGAGAAACTGTGGTCAGGGGCCTAAGAAAGATCACAAGAAACTCATGTCAATGTATACAGTAGAACAATATAAGTTTAATAATTAATATGTAAGTTATATAACGATAGAATATAAAATACGTTCAGCTCGAAAGCCGTGTCGGAGTCAGATTTGGGTCTGTACCCCTGATTCCCAGAACTCTCAATAAAAGCACCTGCATATAATCATATCCTGTGATTCTGTGTGTTCCTGAACACTAACAGTTCAGCCTGGAGAAGAGAAGGCTACAAGGAGACCTCACTTATGCCTTCCAGTACCTAAAGGGGGCCTACAAGAAAGCTGGAGGGGGACTTTGGACAAGGGTGTGTGGTGACAGGACAAGGGGAAATGGATTAAAGTTGAAGAAAGATAAATTTAGGTTGGATGTTAGGAAGAAATTTTTATAAGGGTGAGGAGATGCTGGAACAGGTTGTCTAGATAAATTGTGGATACCCCATCCCTGGAAGTATCCAAGACAAAGTTGGATGGGGCTCAGGGCAGCCTGGTCTACTGGAAGGTGTCCCTGTCCACAGAAGAGCGGTTAGAGCTAGATGCTCTTTAAGGTCTCTTTTGACCCAATTCATTCTATGATGACTCTGAGATTTAGACAGAGGGTTACCTGAACTCCAGAACACACCAAATCCTGGCTTGAATTTAGGGTCTATGTGTCACAGGCAGACTACAATTTGCTCTACCTGAATAGCTACATGTGGGTTTCTAGAAAAGTCTCATGCCATATTTCAGGCATTAAGATTTATGCAACATTAGAAGGTCACCTTCCTGCATTAATCTCTTGGACATAACAAAATGTATCACTTTTGAATTTTGTAAGTCACTTTTTTAAAATTTTTTGCTCCAAATGCATTTGAAATGAAAAAATAATGAGAGCTCTTGACTATTTCCTGAGCTTTTCTATTGCAGTGACAAAAATATTTGATTAAATAAAACCAACTCAATATGATTTTGATAAAAGTACCTCCACAAATGCATTCTAGCCCTTTAATGATGGTATATAAGTCCGTTCATATAATGTTTATGTTTGCAACATTTTCAAAAGCCCTAGTAAGACCACTTACAGTACTGTTATGTTTGTATCACTGACAGGACACGAGTGTCCTGATGTGATTGAGATATGATTTGTGCCAGATGTGATTTCATGTGAAGTGTTTGTACAGAATCACATCTGTCAGTATATTCTACAGCTACACAATTTCTATCTATGTCAACAAAACCCACTTCATAATATAACTTTCAGGCATCTTTCAAGCTTAAGAATAATTATCTACTAGCATAAGCACTTAAGTGAATAATTTGTATGCAGTAAAAAACAGATTCTCTGGAGGCAAAAGTGATTTACTCCTAAAGTAAAAGTTCAGAAACATTAGTGAAGAAAGATAGTGTTTTTCTGTAACTGCAATCCCACTATGATACAAAAGTACTCTTCTGGGACAGCTTACAATTTAAACCCACAGATTTCTTGGCTTTTATCTTCATAAATATTCTCTTTCTTTTTAATATCTTTTGAAGACTAAATGAAAAAAGAAAAAAAGGGAGATATTAGATTGACATGATGATCTCTGCTAATTTAAATGTGACATTTTGGTTTCTCCTGGTTTAGTGTAAAACCCATCCTGGCATGATTAAGACTGAAACTGAAATTTTTAAGTGGGAAAATATATTCTTTATAAAACTGAACTTGCCAGTTATATTCTAAATATTTGGTTTACTTTGAAGCATATGCTAGTGTTAAAGATACACAAGAAAGACTTTGACCTGTTGGAACAAGTCCAGAGAAGAACCACTAAGCTGATCAGAGGACTGGAGCTCCTCTTGTATGAGGTAGACTGAGAAAGCTTTTCAGCCTGGAGAAGAGAAGGTCTGGGGAGGTCTTATTGCAGCCTTCCAATACCTAAAGGGGACCTAGGTGAGAGCTGGAAAGGGACTTTGTAGAACATCATGGAGCGGCGGGAGAAAGGGCAATGGCTTTAAGCTAAAGGAGGGTAGATTTAGATTAAGTATTAGGAAGAAATTCTTTGCTGTGAGCATGGCAAGATGCTGGAACAGGGTGCCCAGGCAGGTTATGAACTCATTGTCCCTGAAAATGCTCAAGAGCAGGCTGGATGGGTCTCTGAATAACCTCATCTATTGAAAGGTGCTCATGCTCATGGCAGGGCAGCTGGAACTAAATAATCTTTAAGGATCCTTCCAACTCTAAATATTGTATGATTCTGTGATTCCATACTATGATATTCCATATACTTCCACTGGATAATTTTATTAAAAACAATACCATACTTCAAACCAGTGGGAGAACAAATGGTTAAGAGCTGTAAAGATGGCATGCTCTTGGCTGACATGAATCAGAGTGCAAACAATGATACCAGTGTAACTTGGTTGATTATTTTTGCAATTAGATATCTCAGAGAATAAGAACAGGGAGTAGCTTGTGGCATACATAAAGAAGCACATGATTGTGCATGTCTGTTTAAAAAAATTTACCTTAATATTCTATTTTCTTCCAGCTTTGGTCTGTTTCCAGTTTGTGGGGAGTTTTATTCAGGTTTTGAGGGTTTTTTTGAGGGGGGTGTGTGCCCTCTATTTTTGAGGGGGGTGTGTGGCTTTTTTTTTTTTTTGTTGCCTATGCCCCAGCATAGGCATTTGCAAAAGTGCATATTTTTATGGTTTTGTATCTCCTTAAAACATGGTATGACAATACTTGGTCTCTCCTCTACTGAAGTGACAGAGTACCAGGAAAAACACTTTTGCTATTAATTTTGCAGGAGTTGATGTCTGCTAAGATATATGATTCCTGTCTAACTGTTCCCTTTCAGCAATAGGGTAGACCAAAAATGGCATTTCATAAAATGAACTCTAGAGACGCCTCAGTTTTACCATACACATGATGACGTTGGCCAAACACAGCAATGAATTTAAAAAATGTAATGGGCTTTCACAAAACCCCACAGGATTAGATTTTCATCTGAGACTTCAGTGAAAACACATTTGAAGTCTAATTACCTGAGTTTCTAGGTTGATGTAGGTGATGCCAAAATAATAGTGCAATTCTGTCTGACAAAAATATCACAGAATAATGATAGCTGAGACTACTGAGTTTACATTTGCCCCTTTAGTATCAACAAAGCATGAAAGCTGCTGTGTCAATAATGTTAGATGAATATGTTATCTGCTTATGAAATTATTAATCTTTGTTGCAGTGTGCCTAGTTCAGTCAACACAATCTTTTCACTGAAAGAATTTTTGTTGCCAAATAAAATCTGGTAATGCACATTAACAAATCATTTTTCCATTAAAGATAATGCAATTAAAGTTGATTTCTCAGTAAATTATCTTTCTTTTCAAATATCAGCAAGAAAAGCCCCGCAGGTTCAAACTTTAATTATTTAAATGCTTATAAACAATACAGCTTGTGAGGTCTGGATGAGTAAATAAACTGAGGGAGTGATGAGCCCAAGCATTTCAAAACTCTTAAGCATTTAGAATAATTACTATTTAAACCTGGAAAGCACTTATAAAAAGGTAAGAAATGCCAAAGGGAGGTGTCAGAAACAAGGAATCATCATCTAATCTTACTACTTATATATTTTCTTAGTTCAAAACAATAGGGAAAGGTAATTAAAGTCACGTTTGAGATTGTTGATTCTGTAAAGTAATGAGAAATTCTGTAAGATAATCAGGAACAAGTTTATGCTGATGTAAATACAGACAAGTATCATAATAGCTGTGAGATTTTTAGACAGTTTTAGTGTATCAACACTGGCTTCATCAGTGGTATACAACTCATGTGCAAATCGTTGCCTGAAAGCACACATTCTAAGATAAAGTTAATGACAGTAACTCCTCTGAAGAATGGAGATCTTAATCTGAAATCTGTCCTCAATGATAAAGTTATTCCTAGATCTGGATCCAAGTATATTATTGTGTATTCCTTGCCTCCTCCCAACTTGCTGTTTAGTCTAGTTGTTTTTCTGTCCCTATTTCTTCGCTCTCCACAACAGACAATCTCAAGCCTACCTTAGGGCTGTTTGAGTTTGAAACAGATGACTTAAATCTTCAACAAGCCTCCGCATATCTCTCAAACTGATTCCTGAGCAGATAGTCTCCAAAATTAAAAAGGCTTCTGGTCTTGTCAGCAGTCCATCATATTTTCACAGTGATAGGACTTATTACTGCTGTTTAAAGAGCTAAAGAAAGGAATTTTAACTTTACTTTCACAGGCACAATCGGTGGAAAAACACCATAGAGATATATATGTAGGGGAACTCAGATAATTTGGCAAGAGGCAATTCCCTGAATTTTACTCTTATCACCTAGGAATCAATTGGGTCTAAAATGTAGCTATAAAAAAATATACATTTTGTCTTGGTGCTTTACTGTGAGCATGACATGGGGCTTGGTGTTAGAAAAGGCATCCCAGGTCTGGAGAAGCACCTTGGCCAAATATGAGCCAGCTACAGGCTGAGACCCAAGATCTGTGGAGGGAGGCAGGCTGGACCGCCGAACGCCTCTGTGGGGACAGAGAGTTTTGTATCCAATGGAGGATTCCCAACCCCTGAGCAGGGGAATGTCTATCACTGCACATCTTGACATATTCCTCAGATCCATGTGCACCTGGGATGTGGCCTATCACTAGGTGTTGTTTTTGGTTCATGCCCTGTATTTTAACCCAGGATTAAGAGAGACAACTGGATGATGAAAATTATGCAGATGTGGAAAAAAACCCAAACAAAATAAAATGAGGGCTAGCTGATCAAGCTGTTGTCTGAAGCTACAAAGCTGTGTGCAGATAAACTTCACAGCCTGGGACAGGAGTAGGTTCAAACCAGCACAGCATGTGAACACCCTGAATTTCTCCTGCTGTGCTGAGGCAGCATTGGTACCTGCTGGGTTTGTTACAGCTTTCTCTGGCAGTGCTGTGTTCCTGCTTTGATTGTACTATGCTACAGATCATGAAGCAGCATTATAAATAATGCATCATAATTAAGTCACATGAAGGAAGGTACAGAATCAGTATCCTTGAATGTAATCTAATGGATAAATTAATGGGGACTGTGTAGGAAATTATGAAAACCAAATTTTACTAGTGAAGGTAGACAGAGTAAATTGCCCAAGAGATTATCCTAGCTCTATTCTCTAATATCCATGGATATTAAGTGCTGGCAGAAAGAAAAAAAACTCTGATCCAAAGCACGAAAACACAGTTCATTATGTTTAATGTTCAAAAAGCAATTGACTGAATTCTGCTATCAGTTACAATGTCAGGGTGTGTAGGGGAGAGGGAAGTCCTGGCCATCCATGATTTTACTCATTTGCAGGGGTTTATTTCCCAAAATTTCCCCATTTCTTCCTTACAGTTGTGTCCAGTAAATGTACCAAAATAACTGTGTTTTGATATATATCTTGTGTGGCTATTGCATGCAAACACACAAAGTACATATGGAGCTTTAATGAGGTTCTGTTCAGGATCTTCACCTAGATAGAAGTGATCCCAAGGGCTAATCTGGCATTACTTTTTCAGGAATTTATAATGATGTTTCTACTTCCTAAGACAGGAATAACAGCTGTGAAAGCATACTACAGAAATATGTGTTTGAAAATTAAAACTTTAAAAAATGAAGAAAACATACATGATATTCCTCAAATCTTCTTCTCATGATTTAATTCTGTGTTGAAAGTTATATTTAGTTCTAAGAAATATCTTGTATTGCACCTGTAATGGATTCTGCTTAAGAGACTAGACTCCACTCCTGAAAAGTTGTCCTATCTACTGTTTGGTGTGCCCTACCTCCTAGTCCGAGTGCACCAAGGTACACGAGGAGATATCTTTGCTTAGCCTCTAGTGAAATTACATATTAATTTAAAACATCTTACCAAGGAAAAATAGTGTTCAATTACCATTAAAATTTAATGTACTTGCATAAGCATTTCCTGGCAGTGTCAGGCTGAGGATACAGAAAGCACAGTGCAAACTATTCAAATATGAAAGCTCATTATTACTTCTTTTCTCTCTTGAACAAAAATGAATAATTAACCTTTAGGTTGGAGGCTTGCTATTACTTTATATTCATTTTTTCATTTCTCTACATTAAAATATATATAAGGACACATCTATATGTGTATAATGCATTGTGCTCATGTATTTAAAGAGCATCAGGTGCAGAGCTGGGGTTTATAAAAGACTTAAGTAACTCAAAAGTCTCCCTGCCATTGCTTTTTAAAAGCACTTTGAGATCTCAGTAACCTAGGTCCTCTGAAATATTTGCTCTTCAGTCCCTTGGTAGCCCAGCAGCATGAAGTGCAGTGTGGTGGTTGGTGTTACGAGTTCACCCCAGAGCTCTGCTTTGACAAGCTGCTGCCTGAAGTGAAAACAGAATTGCCTTGACTTCTCTTCAGAGTCACTCCTTGGTGTTGCATCCCTTCCTCTTTTTTAGGGTCCAGAAACTTGATTTGCAAAAAGAACTGGATATGTACAAAAATAACTGTACCATATTTTGTGGTCTCTGCTGAATATGAAGAGATGTGGCTGAGAAATTAGAAACCTAAACAACTACTCTGGAAATAGTAGGCCTTTATTGTGAGCCTGCATCAAGCACAGTCTTTGAAAGCAATTTCCTACTATTACCTGAGTCCTTAGGTTATGTGGTTTCTTGTAGTTTAGTTGTTTTTTGGTGTTTTGGCTTTTGGTGGGTTTTTTTGTTGTTTTGTTTTTGGTTTTTTTGTTTGTTTGTTTGTTTTTTCCCCCTTCAATTAAATATTTTTATGTGACACTGAAACTAATTCTTTTCAATAGATGCTTCCTTCAGTTCCTGAGATTCCAGCAGAATTTCTGGTGTGAGAGGAGACAGGAAGTGCATTCTTAATTATAACTTGGAAATAACAAAATATAGGAGATCCATATTCATATTCTCTGTCCTAGAAGTCATTGACTGCTCTCCATCTGTAATATATTGGTCTTGGAGTTGGTTTGGTATTGGTTCCATGACTTTTAAGGTCTCCATTTTACTCTGAATGGGAAAGATAGCAAAGCTTGTGGAATATGAAAACATTCTCTTCCCACTCCCCTGCCTTTCTTAAAAGTGTCTTGTAGTAAGACAAAGAAGACCAACATTCCTGATATTCAGCAGAGGGTATTCCAGCTAGGAGCTGGGCTCTAGAAACCCCCCATATTCCTCACTGCTTAATTTTCCCTCACTGCTGGGATTTTTATCAGAATTCTGCCTGCTAAGGAAGCCCTGTGTACGGCTCTCTTAGGTGTAGTTGCACCAACAGATAGGAGGGATTTTTCCTTGAAGATCTGATTGCTTTAAAGGCACTGTGTATGTCATATTAATTAATAAATGTTATATAATCAGATATTTTTTCAGAAAAAAAAGAAGCCTGACTTCTTTTTCAATAGGAAAACAAGCCTATGTATAAAGCATTATTACTGAAAAATACGCTGGACCTTTAACTTGTTGTGATAAATATTCAGGATCAGAGGGCTGAAAGAAAGTTCCATTTTACTTTATTTCAGGAATCTCCAGGGGCACAAATATCAGAAGGGATCCAAGATTGATAAAATTAGAAATACCGATACAGAATTCTAGATTTCCTCTGTGAGTTCACTCACTCATGTATACTTCAATTAAAAAAAATATTTTCATTTCTATAGCCTCGATTCCTGTTCCTTCTTAACAAACAGAACCCATTACAAAACTAAACAAAACAAAACAAAACAAAAACATCAAAAACCTCTCAAATCACTTTTTTGGCAATTTTTACTCCTTATTCAGAGAATTCAGCCAAAGGTTATCTTCACCTGCCTTATAAATTTCTTGGGAAAAAACAGTGACTCCGGTGAATGCATCAGAGAAAAGCAAGCTGTGAAATTTCTCCCTCAGCTCAGGAGGAGAGGATCCCTTTCACATCCCACAGACAAATCTCAAAATTTACTAGGCTCTCCCAGAACACATGCAATTCTCAAGACAGGGTGTGAAAATATGGCAAAATGTAAAGAACAGTGGGAAAGGTTTGCAAAGCTTAAGAGAGACTGGCATGAAAAAGTGGGATAGCAGAGAAGTTCTTATTCCTAGAGTTAAAAACAAATAAACAAAAAAGCATAATACTGTAAGTGTAGCAATCATAGTGTTGCTGTATCAAAGAAACTGTAAAATAAATCATTCATACGAAATATATAGCTATAAAGTCAAGGCATAGCAAAGGCATGGCATGAAAAGGTCATGGTTCTTGTTTGAAGGGAAGACTCAGTAGAAAGAATGTTATGCAGGCTGGAAATTATAAGGAAATTTATTTAGGCTGAGATTCATAAGGGTGGCACAAATGCTTCCCCTCCTTAGCTGAAGGATTTCTATAATGAGCACAGGATCTTCAGGGCACATAGGGTTCGATTTCCTCACTCGACTTGTGATGCACAGACTTCAGAAATTTTGTGTCAGTCTAGCATCTCATCAAAACAGTGAAAAACACCCTGATAATTTGTGTCCTGTGTAGTGATCATGTGTAGTATATTACATTTCCTTTGGGGAGATGGCGTTTTTTCATTTTAGGGCATCTCATATTTTTCCAATAAATAACAAAATTATATGTGTAAATGCTGAAACAGTAGAGCCTTGACAGCAAGTTCAACGAGTTTATCTATTTTTGTCTGAGGCAATTGCTGTCAGTTCCTATTGCAGCTCTCCAGGTTGAAAAAGCATCTTTCTTCATGGTGAGATCCTCATGGTGCTTTTCTTATATGTCAGTTCAGAGCTGTTCTTTTGACTGAGGTGAAACAACTGTGACACTCCTGTACTGGAAGAAAATTCAGATTCTATCCCCAGCAATTTGCACAAATTTTTATTTTTCCCTCTGTGCAAGAACAAAAGCCTTATATTTTAGATTTGGTGGTTTGTTTGTTTTTTTGGGGTTTTTTTTCAGTCGATTAAAGGACTGAAAAATCTTATTCTCACAAGAGTGAATGTACATTAGTATTCACAATTCAAAAAAGCCCTAACCAGTTTCCCATTCATTCACTGTATGTTTGGAAAGTTTAATGCACTCCTTTAAGCAGTGAATTCCTCTTTACATCTGACATAAAGAGATTTCAGCTGGTAATCTTGAGACTGAAGATCTAAATTTTTTAGGATGTTAGTCACTTACTTAAAGGTAGGAGATAATTCTAAACGTCCTCTTTTCCTTAGCTGCAGAACTGAGATAATTAATGGATTTTTTTATTGTTCCATAGATTTTTGAAGAAGAATCAATTCCTGTCTGACAAAAGAAATTATTTTTGAAAAAAAAAAAAAAAAAACAAACTAGAAGAGGTTTGTGCCACTTTAAAATCCAGGTAAAATAAAAAAAGGTTCAAAGTCCTCTGGAAAAATTCTGAGCAAAGTCAGAGGAATACGTCTGATATCAAAGACTGAAGTTAAAAACCTTTGGCTAATGTTCAGCTGCCATTCTTTACTGAACTAATTAAATAAAGATAGTCTTATGTAGGCAAAGGTTGGTTTTCATATGCTTGAAATGTGAAAACAGGGCTTCGAAAAACAGCACCATGAGGGACTGAAAACTGGTGTAGTGTGCCTCAGGGATTTTTTTAAGGGATTTATTTTCCTATATTTTACAGCCAATTTTTTTTTAATTATTCAGTGACTTAAACCTAGCTCTCTGTGTCAGACATCAAACTTGCACTGATTTCAGACCTCTCATGTTCATATCTAGATAAAAGTTATTTGCTGCAGATAAGCATCCAAACATTGACATACTTCTCTGCGTCAAAACTCAACTCTAGAACTTTTGAACTTCCCTCAGTACTACTACAAATCGAATCCATTCATGAATATTCATCCAAGGTAACAGTAATTGTGATGCTATTGTGTCACTTCAACATAATTGAAGGCTCTTCAGCAACACCTGTGAAACCTGTCTGACTTTTAAACTAAGCACAGCTATCTTCTTTTATGTTTATGTTTTATTATACCACAAATACCACCCTGGGAACATGGTCAAACCGATTATTTTGAGAGTTGCCCTCTAAAGAAATGAGGAAAACATAAAAGCATTCTGCAGGGAAAAGTAAATTAGAAGGATTGGTTTCATTATAAGGCACATAAGCTTTTGTGATCCATCTGTTGGCAGTAGTTCTCCTTACAAAACAGACATGGATAGTAAAGAAAAAAAAAGAAAAAAACCATGCAAATTATAAAAAAAAAAACACCTATGGGAGTTAAAAGTTAGGCAGAAATCGCTGTTCCAAGCTCTTAGAATTGTCCCAGGGAGAGTGAAAATAGGATCTGTCCTGTGCAGAGCATGTGGCATTGTCTCAGGCTACAGATGTCCTGAAATTGGGGGCAAATACCTGACAGACTGCTGAAGGACATGAGGCATTAATGCAGACCTTCTCCGTCTTCATGCCTCAACACTGCCAGGGGTTCTTTGTCCACATCTGGGACAAAGTCATTCAGAAGGAACCTGTACTGATAATTACTCTGGCAAAGGGACTCAGACAGGTTCCCTTGCTTTTCTCTGACCCTTGAGGCAGCCTTTTGGTGAAATTTTGGTGCTTTTAGTGAAGCTTATGCTCTCTTTTCCTGCCATTGGCTGCTCTCAAAGGTAGCAACTCTAATTCTTGCATTGGGTGGGCCAGTGGCTGGCTTTAGGCTGTGTTCTCTGCCAGGACTATTGTATCCACCTTTCCCTTAGAAGAAAGTGCTGCCTTGGCTCAGTTTTTCCTGGTTTTGGAATACTTTTTCCTTTCTGGATGCTACAAGCTCCCTTCTGATCACTAAGAGCATTGCTATTTCTATAGGCCTGAAATTGGTGCGCAAAATCTCCATCCCCATTACCAGCCAACCCTTTTCTCATGGTTTTAAGCCACCATGGAAGCTGCCTCCAATTGTCTGGTTAGGTACAGCTTTAGCAGATAATGAGGCCATTTATCAATTTTATCAAATTGCTACCCTGTGGGACATTTTTTCTTGGCTTCACTCTTTGTTAGCCTTATTTTCTCTGTCTGTGAGCCACAAACCTGAAATTTAATGAATTTGTATAATATTGTGTACAGAAATCTTTCAGAGAACTGCACTAGTTCAAGGCAAGAGAGGTACATTCTTCAGGACTAGAGTGAAATATTTAGATTCATAGAAAATTCCCATCCAGTGATAGTAAAGTTTTTGGCTGGAACACCTGAAAATCGACTTGTTCCTTCAATTTACCATATATGAAATGGTGCTTTGGAAAACTGTTTAGAGGGCATGATAATTAGAGTGATACCAACTGTAATGTCTGAGGAATATTTGAAGAACAGAGGTAAACAATATCATCTGGAACACAGAAGACTTGTCTAAAGGTATTTCAGGTGGTTTTCCACTGGGTGTGGGGTAGAAGTAGACTGAAAAAACCCAGAAATTATCTGAAAGTGCTGAAAGTGATCAGAAGAGCATTAGTTTGGCATTTCTGCATGCTCTGCGGGTGTCCAGAGGCCAGTTTAAGTTCAATGCTTTAGAACTTTAATTAATCTTAACAAAATTAATCTTGAAACCCTGTGAAAACACTTTTCTTCACCATCCTTGTGTTAGGCTCAGTATAGAGTTTTCAAGGTCTCCAAGATACAGAGTCAGAAAATTAGCTTTAAATTAGCCTGTAGTCCTATCCTCACTCATTTATGGTTAGCCTGACCTCATGTCCCTATCTTAAACATCCAGCCCCAAATGTCAGCACAGGCAGAGGCAGGGGCCACAGAGAAGCCCTTGCTGCAAAAAAATCCACTCTACCATGGCTCTGTATGGAGGAAAGGGAAGGAGCCTTTCTTCAGCTTTGCAGAATACACACAAATATTCTGGCCCCAGACTGTGTTTAATCTACTAGTTCTGCTTGTGCAGAACAAACAGTTGACTGGGGACTCTTCTCAAGCCAAAAAACCTAAAAAAACAGTGCAGGACATTATGCTGGGCTAAAGGAACAAGTAAAATGTAAAATAGCCACTCCTAAATTCCTAATTAGAAACACTAGGATAATGCTTTCTATCCTTCCCTTGCAATCTTTTCTAAAATGGACATCATGAAGGTAACTGTTAATATTTTACACTTCAGTAATATTTCAGGCAATGTCACAGGAGAATAAAGTAAAAATGCACATCTGAGCTACTTTAGTGACATCTCTCTAACATGCAAGACACAGATTCATCTTTTAGATTATTAGATAACTGGATTCTTTTCCCCCTTTGATGTCTAACATCTTCTTGCTCCCTTTTTGAGTCCTAGATGCATAATGTATAGATTCTTTATTTAGTTCAGTGGTAAATTCTGAATTGCTTCCTAGTCTTCCATCAAACATGAGTCATGGGCCAAGTCTGCCTCAGAGAATCTCTGCAGAGATTGAAGTATATAGTCCAGTGTGAATCCAGTGAGGAATATTTCTCTTCAGTTCAATAAAACCCTTATGGATTTTTTTATTTTCTTTTTTTTTTCTTATTCACCTCCACAAATCTCTAGAACTCAAAGAAAAATTAATGTATCCCTGACAAGCCTATGTTAAACCTTTCAGTCTTGTGTAGCTTTTTCCAATATCTTCAGAAGGAGGAAATTCTTCCAAAGCACAAGTAGTGTTTTGAGTTGTAATAGGTGTAATATTAACACTGTTATGGTATTATTTCAGCAGTCATGTTCATAACAGGGCTCTATAGATCAAAGCATTTTTTCCTTGTCTATTTTTATTCTCTCTGAAACAGCAAACAGATGTTAAAACAAATAGAAAACATTTGTTTCAATTGTTATTTTGCCTTTCAAATGGAGCAACTGAATAGACTGACTATTTAATTAAACATTGCTATAGACTATTAAAACACTGCCTATTTAATGCTGCACAATACTGAAATGGCAAATAATCATTGTTTTTACATACATGTCCATGCATACCTTCTTGCAATGTAATCAGGTAGATTTCTGGCAGCTGCATCTCATTATAATGCACAGATTTAGTTCAGTGCCATATCTTTTAAGATTTTGTCCCTTTCCAGTGTAGAATGATTTCTTTTTTCATCCAGTCTACATCATGAAAACTGGCTAAGCAGACCTGATTGTTTGGCCAATCATTTAATTTTCTGCAATTCTTCTCTTCTATTATACATGATTGAAGCAATTTTAACATCCCTGAATACTTTCCAAATACTGTGCATCTGAATGTTGGATTCATTCTCATCTGTTCCTTGAAGGCATAGGAACAAAAAAGTTAGATTGGGCTTTTATAAGAGGATCCTGACAATTATGTTTGTTACTAAATACATCCAGGTAAGATCTCTCCAATTTCAAGATATTTGCTTGGAGTAAGACTTACGCTATCCATACCAGTGTTACCAATGCACACATACTGCTAGTCCAAACATGAATGTTTGCTTTTGAGCATTACATTTTCCAGGTCAGTATGGGTTAGCTAGGAGTTATGCAGAGCTAAACATGTTTCTTCTGCATTTGTGCTGTGGGCTAAAACAAAGGCTGAACATCTCAGATTCCTAAGAGTTAAAACATTTACAATTAAACCTAAACTGAGTAGACCTATCTCTTGCAAAATACACCATCTGCATCTTAGTCTAAATCCAGCACTTTAGATAGACCAATGTTGGAAATTATGTATAAGCCGACATAGTCTATTCTAATCAAATAAAGTCATAGGTCATAGCTTCCTCCAGCAAAAAAAAAAAAAAAAAAAAAAAAAGCTTTTTCAAAAAAATGGAATTTTTGTGTTGAAAAACCCCTATATTTTAATGTCTTTTCTGTAATCTACAGTATTTATGCTAGTGCTTTATATAAATGAAAATAAAGTCATAAAACTATATCAGGCATGTGTGTAAGTCAGCGCAGACAGGCAATCTCTTCGCAGAGAGTGAATTTATTGCCATTATCATGCTAAGCATGGGATCCTAAAGATGCACCATGGCAGAGTTGAAAATACAGACACCATAAACTCAATTCCTGCTAGAGGATCACCAGCCTGTTGACTACATCTGATTATCAAGGGTTATTCCCAGCTACAAGGTCACTTGAGCATATTTACAATCTTACTTACAAATCTGCAGCTTTTAACCTATCCCTCCCTGCAGGGCAATAACATAAGAAACACACTTGTAAAAATCAAGTGCAGTCATTCTCTAGCTGATTAAAAATAATTAAATCCTGCTTGGTTTAGAAAGCTTTGATCTGGTTAGAAACTTCTGAAGTATCAGTTCTATCTCAAAGTCCTACTGTAAAATGTAATGTTTCCAGTGTTTTAATTTGACCAAATGCACCATACTATTTCCTTCTCTGAACATCAAGTTTTCAAGCCATATTCATGCTACTTGCTTTGGATATCACCACTACATTTTCTTTGAAGCCATATTTGGAGGAGCAACTCAAACTGTGTTCAGATATCACTGTCTTAAATTGTTTAGAGGTTGAATGGTAGCTGAAGCAGTAAGCTAGGAAGAGAATAGCAAACCAGCTGTCTTGAGGACCAAGTCTTTTAATGTGAGACTGTTAAGGCTATTATTTTGTAATTAATTTTGTCCATTCATTCTCCATCCACTGAATCTTCTACAGAGTGGATGGGGATGGAGGTTAAAATCCCAGCACATCACATTACAGGCTGCATAATGCCTTTATGACATCACCACAGATTCACAGAGCATCATTAGAGAAAGAAAAATATCATAGTTTGGTTTGGGTTTAAATGTTAATTTTTAAATTTATTTTTATTTCATTTTGGCAAAAATTCCAGTATCTTTTTTCATCAGTAATGAAATTTATTTTGTCTTATCCTTCACTTGTCATTACATTAAACATGGAAATGTAAAAGAAGCAACAGGTTCATTGGGCATTGACAGTCACTCAGTAGAAGGTGATAAGTATAGGGTTTCTTTATTGTTGTTCATTGTGTTTTTCTTTGGATAAACTACTTTCACTTTGGGGAAAACAAAAGTGTGTTTTCATCTAACTCAGACATGTGGGACAGAGTCTTATTTTACATAATTTCATATTGGTGCAATATTGGCATTTATTTTGCCATCATTTCATATTGGTGCAAACTTTCATTTTGCATAATGGTATGCAAAAAGAATGATATCAAAATCCCATCATCTGTGATGTCATTTAACCAGTTTTGCTCTAATTTAAGAGCATTTCAAGATGAAATTCACTCTGGAATAGAACTGTCTTGAATTCTGTAGTCAATTTTAGTCACTTCTTTAACTAAATCAATTTAAACACAAGATATGCCTGAGCAGGAACTGAACAAAAGCTAACTGATGAATTTAAGTATTTGCTCTGTGATATGTAGAAGTACTTCCAATTTCTTTGCACAAAGAGGGTAGATTTAGGTATGCAATTAAATCACCTATAAGGAGGAATTCTCAGTGATGAGACATCCATATTCTTGTAACATAATGCAGAGAATAAAGTAAACTGCCTTGCTGCAGAGAAAAATGTTCCCTACATATTTTTTTTTCCAATAATGGAGCCATCCACAGTGCCACTAGGCATTCTTTATGTTAGAATCAGCAACTGCATATTTGACCTGGTCAATATGTAGAATCATAGAATCATTTAGGTGGAAAAAGACTCTTAAGTCCCATTGTAAAGCTGCCACTGTTATTGTCACAAAGTTATTCTAGCAGTGCCATACCTTTCTCAGAAACATATGATTTAGACATAGTAGTTTTTTGAAGTATTTGATTTCATATGTGTTAGTTCAACAATCCCTCCCCACAAAATTAAACAAAATATTGTTGCATGTGGTTTTAAACAAAAAGCAGTAAATAAATAAAATAAGACAGAAAACATTGTGTAGTCCATTAGATCTTTTTCGTAGAAGTAATTTTATTATTTCATTATTTTTTCCCTACAAAAAATATAGTTAATGTCCGCTTGTCTTTCTTGTCAAGCTTTAAAAAATAGTGCCCATATGAAATCACAGGTTTACTTCAAGCACTCCAGTAAAAATAGATAAGGAATACATTTAAAACCCCAACTCATGGCGTGTCTTTCAGATGGATTAGCACAAATATCATTTAGCAGTAAATTTACTTTTCAGACTTGTAATTATTGTCCAAACCCAAGTGCCACAGTCCTTATTTCTGTATCCTCAACCAGCACATTATTGCAGCATTCTGGCAGCACTGTATTCCCTAGTCATTATCTAATAATTAGGGGTATTGCAAGATAGGCACATATTCTTTCAAATTCTAGAGAAGAAATGTACAAAGAGTAGAAATTACATTGGCATCAATAATAACTGAAGGATTTGTTCTGATGGAATGATAACAAGTAACTGGATATCATTTAAGGATTAATAAAAAAAGCAGTAGAAAATTATCTTTCCAACTTGTTTGACAAAGCATTTTCTAGACAGGACTGATCGATGAGCAAATGTTGCAGATAATACGATTTAAGGAGCACAGGCCCTCTGATGATGCAAAAATGGCAGGCATAATAAACAATACTCTATTTCCTGTAGTGATATGCATCTTTTATAGGCATTTGTTGCAATTCGATATACCTAAAAAAAACATTTCTCGTTTTTCTCTTTTCATTTTATAGATTTTTTTACATCATCTTCATAGTACTTCCATACACACAAAAGAAAAAAAATCTGCAAAACCAAGCTGAATAGAATGAAGTTCCTGAATAAATGAAAATCTTCTTCATTTTTAGAGCAATATTTTAGATTTTCAAACTCCTTGAAAAGAGATTTAAAATGTGAAGAGCATATGATTGTCGCTAGCTTTAACATTCTTTTAAAAGGAAAGTTTTGTTTGGTGAAACACTTTTTGTTTTACACAATCTTCTTTCAGCTGTCTTTTTTTCTTTTGAAACTTTTTAATTAGATCCTTCTATTAATATTAAAATCAATTAAATGAAACTCAGTTAATTTTCTCCATTGAGACTATTATATTGACATTTTCCTCATAGAAAGAAAATCATTCCCACTATGTACTTCAATTATTTACCCACATCTCTTGATATTATTTCATTGTTTCTATTTTCTGGTCTAATTTGATTTTTAAGAAATCTGGTTTTATTTCTACCTAAACCAAGGGAGAAGCATGTTTCATTATATGCAACTAATAAGTACTATTAGCTTTGGGTTAATATATAAATATGTGCATTTAAAGCCAAATTGTCTTGTATTTCTGCATATAAGGCAGGGTAGTATTTGTTATATAATAATTTCTTTACCTATTTTTTTCCAAAAGAAGTTCAGTGTATTTATTCAGTCTTAATTGCCCAGTAAATATAGTAATTTCATTTATATGTGCACTGCTGTCCTTCAAACTTTCTATTTTCCTGTTTGGTGTTTCAGAGTCATGGATGTGAGGGATATTACAAGTTTAGTCTCTAGAACTAAAGACAGTAAGATGTCACAGAACTACATCATAATATGCTTCACGTTTGAACAAACACAAGATGGTAAAACACCAAAGTACTGAGTTACAAGGTCTATGCTTGGGAAGAGCCTTTAAAAAACAATCTTTTTGTTTCATTATCAGAGATACCATATGGGGTGGGGAGATGTTGTGGTTTGACATGGAAAAAGAATTCTTCTCGGAAGGAAGAGGTCTATTTGGATATTGTCCAATTGAAGGTGGACACGCCTCTGAGAACACAGAGGGGTTAAAAGCAGAATTCCCAGGAGAACTTGCTCTTTTTGGTTCTGTCAGCATGCAGTGCAGACTCTCCCCTGCCCAGCCCGTGGCTGGGTGGGGGAGGGGAAGGCCCATGGCCTGACTGAGGTAGGCCAAAGGGTAGAGGGGACTGGACCCCCCCTTGCAGATGGAAGGGTGGAGAAAATCTGGGATGTCTCCGTTCCCCCACAGAGTCTCTCGTCTCTCTCTCTCTCTCTCTCTCTCTCTAGAGAGAGAGAGAGAGAGAGAAAGAGAGAGACAGAGAGACAGAGAAAGAGACAGCAGCAGTTTTGTCAGCAGTTCACCACGGGGAAGGAGAAGAGCGGGTGGGCCACAAGGTGCCCAGCTGCCTGTGGGAGCTGGAGTCTGGGCAGTGAGCCATCCTTGGGAGTTGGGACTTTTAACCCTTCCTGAGAAATGAAAGCTTTGTGAAATTTTTCTCCTCCTTGGTTTGAAAGAGAGGAAGAGAGACAGCTTGGACCCTGGGATGTTAGAAGGAGAAATTCTAGGTGGGAGATGATGATGGAGTGTCTTTTGACTGGACTTTTTCTTGGTAGCCACAGACTGAACTGATCTTCTCCTCCAAGAGAGACTGTATTTTAGGAGGATGCTGGTGAGCCAAAGAGACCATGCTTCAGCTGGGAAAAGACAGGAGTGGAGCGAACAGAGAAAAGTTAAGGAGGTTTGTGGTGGTGCCCCCTGTCTTCAGAGAAGAAGAAGAGAAGAAGATCTCTCTTCTTGGACCCTTGGCCCCAGGGGAAAATGTGGGGGACTGTGGTCCCAAAAATGAAAAACTGAACTGTTGTTTTTTCCCCTCTTGGCAGGGCATCCTTGAAAGGAAAAATCCTAAAAGCAGTCTATCCATCCATGCATTGGTGGTGAGAGCACAGAAAGGAAAGGTTCACCATTGGCAAACTTTTTTTCTCTGGGTGGTGCCATGTGGTGACATGGAAGCACAGGATGTGGCAGCTGTGTTTCTTGGGGGGTCTGTGGCACAGGAGGGGCTCCTCTCTCCCTCAATGGACTGCGTATCAATTGTCTGGAGGGTGGAAACCTGATTGGGGTCCAGATTGTGTCTCACTGTGGTTTGTTAGAGTTGGGTGGTGGGAGGAGGAATGCTTTGGAAGGTTTTAATTTTGAATTTTGTGTGTGTTTTTTTTCCCATTCTTTTTCCTTTTATAGTAGCATAGTAGTAGTAGCTTAATAAAGGTTTTTTTCCTTGTTATTAAGCTTGGGCCTGCTTTGCTCTGTTCTCGATCACATTTCACAGCATTCAATTGAGAGATCGCATTTTCATGGGGGCACTGGCATTGTGCCAGTGTCAAACCATGACAGGAGAGTTGGTGGGTATTCATACAGAAGTATTTGCTTATGTTGCACTTCCAGAAAATATTAAAATGTTATTTACCCACTTACCTCAAACTTACAATTTGGGAAATACTGATAGTTGCACTCTTGTCTAATACAACTCTGTGATGTTCTTTATTCTTTTACTTTTTCTCTTATTTTAATGTAAATACTCTTCTATGTTGTTCTGACACACACACACACACACACACACACATACACAATAAACCCATTCCTGTTTATGTGCTCTTACAAAAGGAACAGTCAGGATGCAAACAACTACAGGACAACTTCTACTGGAAGTTCTGTGACACAGAAGTCTCTGCCCCATGTCTAAAAACTACCACTTATGTTTCTTGATATGTGTGTTTGCTTTCCACAGGGGAGAAGGAAGAGGACAGATACCAAAGGAAATGAAAGAGGGGAAGCAGCAGTAGAGTTATTACAGTTAATTGAAACTCTATAACATTTGTACAAAAGAAAAATTTCAGATATTCAACAGCTATAAATCAGCACTGGCTTTTGTCACATAAATAAATTACACTGATAACAGAATGTATAGAGGCTTCATTATTTCATTGTTATGGCGACAAAGATGTTCATGTGAGGGTGGGAGTGCAAAAGACACATCTTTTGTCAGATGAGCAGCTCAGTAAAACTCCTCTGAAGGCAGTAAATTCCCCTGGAACTCAACAGAATCCTGTAAGTTGCAGTAGTTTTGAGGTCCCTGCAGAGGTTAACATGAACAATTTCATTCACCCCTGCCAAACGAGAGCCATGCCTTAATCTAAGCGCATGCAGCGCTGGAAGCAAACCAACAGAACCCCTATCAGACATATTGAAGAAGCTACAGCACTTTACAGTAGTTTGTCCATAGTAGCAACACTTAATTTTCCTTTGCTGTTGTTCATCTGACCTTGCATAAGTATGCAACTACTGGAAATCTGCTTTAAAGAAGAATTATTGTTGCATATTTCTAATGGTCCCAGGAATCCCACTTCTAACCACATTTCTACCTACTCTCTACCTAAACTCATGTAACTCAAAGACTTCAGGGTGGTACTTTACACTTTACTGCCAGTTAAGTGAAGAGATGAACTTTCAGTGCCGGGGAATGGGAATTCTGTGTGCAGAGTAAAACCCTGAATCCAAAGGAATAAACACAGCAAAATCTCCTGTGAAGCTATGGCTGTCCCCAGGAGCTGAGGATGCTTTGAGCTTTTCAGATTCAGCCTTTCAGGACCATGTCCTGGTACTGATAGGCAAAGTTTTCTCAGCACTGGTACCCATGGAACTGCTGAAAAGAGAGGTGATATGCCATCAGAGATTTTACTGTGAATATTAAAGCAATTTTATGAGACTCATCCTCAGATAAGTCATGTATATGGTTAACAAAAAAGAGGAATACAAGCAGATTGTATCAGAGAAGGGAAAAATACCTTCTCAAAATCAAACAGAATATTCCTGTGATTATTTAGTGGTCTATTTTACCCCTATGACAGACTTCAAAAATTAATTGATGCCTCCAAGCATTCAAGTAACGGTGCTCTCAAAGCTGTGTTAGCCACATAATTCAGTGATATCCAGGGGGATCCTTAATACAAACAGAACCCTGGAAAACGTTGTGGTCAGCATCAGAACACCAAGTAACTGCAATAAAAATGGTCAGAATTTATGGTATAGAGTGTTTCAGCTTAGAGTTAGCTATTTCATGGGATTGTTTGCATTGCCTTCTTCAGTGCAGCATAAAATAAGTCGGCATTCTATTTACATCTGTATGAGAGAAATATCATTTGGGGAGTAGCTTGTTAAATAGCTGTAAATAGCAGTTTTATTACTCCCTTTGCACTGCTTTGTATCATTTGGTTTTGGTGGAAAAGAGTGAGCCCATGCTGCTCTGCTGACTCCTGGCCCTGCAGCTGCAGAATCCATACCACAGTTTCTGGAAAAGGGTGGAGGAGCAGGGCTCTCCATGCCTCTACCACATTTCTATTCATATTGACGTGCCAGGTCCTAAGACAGCTAGAGAAGTAGAGTTGCTGAATACTTTCCTCCCTTTCACTCCTGCTTCCTTTTTGGTGCTCAGTTTCCCCAGGATCTAAGCATACCTGAGCTCTTAAGGCTCAGCTATATCTTATCCCTTGATTTTCTGTTTCTCCCCCCATTTCCAGATGAGCCTTGTTGCCGTGCGAGATCGGCTCCAGACGGACGCCTGTGGACACGGCGAGGAGGGAAGGAGAGAGTGGTGGCTGCTTTTCCCCTTCGGCTCTGCGAGGCTCAGTTCGCGCGGGAACAGATGAAATGGCGACACGGGGTTCGGGTGCAAACAGGTGTTTATTGTGTGAGCATGTTCCCCGAGACCCTGGGGGCATCGAGCGGGGCTTGGTTATACCCCGTGCCGGGGGCGGGGGGGAACCTGAGCCGTGGCCAGTGGGACGGGGGCAGGGGACAGGGGCAGGGGACAGGGGCAGGGGACAGGGGCAGGGAAACCCCGGGGACCGCGACGGGAAAGCCGCGGGGGGAGGCAGGGACAGCCCGCGTGGTGAGGGGAAAGGCGGCGGGGGCAGGGGACAGGGACCGGACCACGGTGAGAGGGAGAGATAAGGGAACGCAGGGTCGGGACAAGGGACCGCGGGGGGAAGGGGGAGTGAGACGGGAATGCAGGACAAAGGGGGAATGCGAGGGAAGGGGGGAAGGGGAATGGGGGGGGGGGGAAGAAGAGAAAATTACAAATCCTACAGCTCACTCTTTTGAAATTACATAAAGGAAAGGGAGTTCTGAGGTAAAAACAAATTAGCAACGTTACAAATTCGAGAGACATCAGAAAGTTATACACCAATCATAGTTACAATGAATTCGGGCAAAAATCTTTTCCACATTACAATTTAAGATAAAGGGTACAAAATTATCATAAACACATTCTGTATCAAGGATGAAAGCAGGATTCATGACGCGATGCTTGTGGTTTTTCAAATTCTAGCAGAGCAGAAGCAGGCAGCAAACAGAGATGTGGTTTCTCCAATTTGATTGCGAAGTTGGCCTAGCATTGTGAGCAGTAATTAGAGAGGATGATCTTTCCTTCTGTAAGATATAACTCAATCCAAGAAGTTATTTCCAAATTATCACAAGTAATGGGGAAAATTTGTATTGAAATAACAAGGGAATTTATGGCAAGGTACATTTAGGAGATGGGATAAAGGGGTGAACCTGGGCGCCACTGTTTCAGGGGAAGGAAAACAGTGGAGCCCCGGTACAGGTTTCCAGCTCCACTCCCTTCGAAGGGGGCCCAACCCACACAGCAAAGGGGAAAGCTCTCTTACAAAGGGAGGTCCTCTAACGGAGGGACCCCTCCGGCGATCCCTCCCATCAGAGGGGGAGCCAGAAGAAGGACTGAGGGATTAATCCAACCTCACCTCCCCCTCAATAGGGGCTGGCTCGCTGCAGGATGGTGCAGTGCCATTGGGGGAAGGGTGGGGTGGGCGGGAAAACGTGGGCAGAAGAGAAGGATCAAGGCGGGAAAATGGGGTCCCTGTAGCATGGCCAGCGCCATCTTGGGAGGGGTTGCCAGGTGCACTGCATCTCGCCTGGGGAGGCACGGCCAATGTCACCCTAAGGGAGGATAACAGTGTCCGGCAGGGCGCTTGGGGTGGCTCAGCCGCTTCCATCCCCAAGGGAGAAAGTTTGGGGAAGTCTGTGGGGAAAAGGGAAGGGGGAGCTTCACAGAAGCCGAGGGGAAAATCTACAGGAGAGGGGCCCGACGTGGCTGGAAGCCGATGAAATGCGTGGATGTGAAGGGCCTCTCTTAGAATGTTAACAAGTCTCCCATAGCTGATGTGTCGCCGTTTACAATTCTGTCCCATTGGTGTTCTTTCGACCCCCCCTGCCCCCATAGCCCAGAATAGGAAGGAGAGAGTAGAAAAGGCAGCTTTCCGAGAAAGAGAAGGAGCTTTCCAGTATGAGTTACTCCAAAAAGACCGAGCGAGGTTGCGTCCTCCTCGGAAAAGAAAAAGCCTCCCGGCCGCCAGGGACATGCAAGCCTACAGCCCCCGTATGGACGCAGACGGTGGTTAAAACGCAGAAAAGAAAAAAAGGTAGCCCAGCCACCCGCCAGGGTCTCCACCCTGCTCTGACCCAACTTACCCTCCGGGCTCGGATGGGGAAATCTCTATCTCTCTCCTCAGTGGTGGAAAATCGCGTTGAACTGAGAACATATTCTTTCGCAGTTTGGCTCTGCCAAAAGTCTGGGTTTTCCCATTAACCAGAGTTCGCCCTTGAAACCCTGGGTTCGGCCACTGTCAACTTCTGGTTCCCGTTCAAATACCGTCCCCCTGACAGGCCACTCTTCAAGCTCAGTCCATCGAGCCACTGCCAAACTGTCCTCTTTGTCCTCGGGTAAGTCTACCTGGGTCCCGGCCCCTGCAGTCCAGCTTCCCCCGCAGTGCGGCTGCTCCCAGGCGGGTTAGAGAGCATGCCGGCGAGGACCGAAGAGGGTCCCGGAGCTTCGAGTTTGTTTTCCGCCTGACGAATCCACTCCTCTTAGAGTCTGCAGAGCTCTTGTGGCGGAAGAGTTCCTTTCTCTCTCCCCCCTTGCACAAATCGATGGAAATAGCCATCTTCTGCTACCATTTGTTGCTGTGAGAGATCGGCTCCGGGCGGACACCTGTGGGCACAGCGAGGAGGGAAGGAGAGAGTGGTGGCTGCTTTTCCCCTTCGGCTCTGCGAGGCTCAGTTCGCGCGGGAACAGACAAAATGGCAACATGGGGCTCGGGTGCAAACACGTGTTTATTGTGTGAGCATGTTCCCCGAGACCCTGGGGGCATCGAGCGGGTCTCGGTTATACCCCGTGCCGGGGGCGGGGGGGAACCTGAGCTGCGGCCAATGGGACATGGGGGCAGGGGACAGGGGCAGGGAAACCCTGGGGACCGCGATGGGAAAGCCGCGGGGGGAGGCAGGGACAGCCCGCGTGGTGAGGGGAAAGGTGGCGGGGGCGGGGGACAGGGACCGGACCACGGTGAGATTGAGAGATAAGGGAACGCAGGGTCGGGACAAGGGACCGTGGGGGGAAGGGGGAGTGAGACGGGAATGCAGGACAAAGGGGGAATGCGAGGGAAGGGGGGAAGGGGAATGGGGGGGGAAGAAGAGAAAATTACAAATCCTACAGAGCCTTATGGCTGTATTCCAGATATGCATTATTTGCCTTTCATTTTATTTCCATCTTACTTTCAATTACACAGCCTTTCAGTCTCCGTGTTATAGATCTGTCTTCTCTGCTTTTTCCATTGTGATACCAAATCTCCCAGTGGGCTGCTCTTCAGTACAGTATACAATTTGTTACACACATGCATAAATTGTTCTTCCCTGCTGCAAAAAAAAAAAAAAAAAAAAAAAAGTAATAAAAATTACAGTAAATTTTTAACAAGGGGTGAAATCCATTTGTGGTGGTCATTGGAGTTCCCTGAAAAAAGTACCAGTATCTGCAGCCTGATTCAACCACTGGATGGTCTCTTCACAAGAACCTTACAGACATGCAAAGAGACTTGGGATTGACGCCATAAAATTAATCCTCTTTAAATTTGGTTACAGAATATGTGTATATATACATATTTTTTAATTAGTCATTCTAGTGCTCCTTAGTTTCGTAATAATGACAGCACAGCTGAAATGTGTCTCCCCTCTCAAAATGGAAAAACTCATATGCTCAGAGGCTCCTCTCTCAAAGGTGCAGCAGCTTTGCCATAACATCTTTTTTCCTCTGACATGTTGCTTTGCAGCACTCTCCAGTTTTTGTATTGGCCTCCTGAGCTTTATAGTAATGAAAATCTAGACTAGTTTATAACAAATAGTATAAATTTTATATATTACATGGTCCTGTATCATACGACTACCTAGAGTTCACAGCCTACTCTGTATCCTCTTCTGCCATGGACTGTACAAATGGCTAAAATGTACCCATTGACCATGAGATTTAAAATAAGCAAGATACAGTGTGAAGGAGGAAAGATGCTGAAGCCCTATTTACATGCAAAGAACTGAGAAATTAAGAGGCATACCAAGGCAGAAATATTGTCCCCAGAGAAGTCTGGAATGGCATCAAGTTTTAGAAAAACTACTTTTCTTCTTGATGACATGTTAAATATGTTTGAATATTTTGTTTTTGAAAAGATAAAAATAAATAAAAATTGAATGACAATATGAGAAGACATGTATATATATTAGAGTAGCAAATAATAAAGCAAAAATATACAAGTTTCTGAGTAAACAATGGTTTAAATTATCAGGCACTCTACTCAAAATATGTCAGGGAGATTTAATCCTCTGAGCTTCTGATGAACTACTGTCACTATAGGACACGTGAAAGCATGACGCGAGCCACTGCTATTGCAAAGGTGAAAAAGAGGAAGTTTATTTTCTGACTTCAGCATTTATACTTTTCCAAAGGTGACAGTGGATTGGAGGGTGAAGGTGCCACCTCTCCAATGACATTGGACAAACTACTAGCACATCAAGTTTCTCCACCTCTATGAAGGAATGCAAAACAATAGGTTGTTTACAGAAGGTTGTGTGAGAAAGTTCTCTAAAAAAAATGTAAACTCAGAAGGCTTTAGAAAATCTTAAGAATCAGGGCGACAGACTAGAGTTTAAAAATCAGTAGGTTTTGGAGCAGGACAAATGTCAGTTATTTTCATATTTGGTAAAGGACACAATAGTTTCAGTTTTTCTTTAATTCAGCCTGGGGAGAGAGAACTGAGTCGTGAACTTCAGCCATCTGAAAGGCTTAGTTAAAGCAAAACTGATAAACTGCAACTGAAAAAAAATATAACAACTGCAGTACACACTTCAATACCCCCCTGCCCCTGTGGGGAATCGATAGGACATCACACCATGTGTGCACAGCATATCTGCTAAACATGCAGATAAAGAGGTCAGATATGGAATAGGGCATCAGCACCAAATTCTTCTAGAAGACAAAACATTGACATTTTGCAGAAACTGATGGGTATACAAATACCAAACAGAAATGGAAGCATGAAGCAAGAGCAGATGCCTTGAATGACAGTAGGGAGTCTCCACTCTCTCGTCATTTTTCAAGCTGACAGGGAGAACTGACTCTATCTGGATCAGATGTCACCCAGAATTACCAACCAGAAACCAGAGCCGATGCAGCTGCCCAGACTTCACCAATAAAGGTATGAAGGAAATATTAGGCAAACCTGCTGCAAGTGGCAATGGCAAGGTGGGGAGGTGTAGCTTTCTGCCTATTCAACTATATGCCATTAATACCTGCATTGGTAAAGTTAATTACAGATGCTAATGACAAAAATTTTCAACTTAGAGCCCCTGACACCAATCATGTGCAAATATTTTGTGACAAAAATTCAGCACAGTCTGTGCCTCATCTGTGGGCCAGCCCTGCTTTGTCTTGCCTCTGCTTGTAGAAGATTTGGAAAAGGCCAGCTGGAGTATTGCTGTGGCTCACACATGTGAACTCCTGCCTATGTAGATCATGGATATTTGGCCACAGATATCCATGTCTCCTCCCACACTGAAATATTTGACTCTCCAGGCCTCAGGCTTGAGAAATGTTTCCAAATCTCACAGGATATCCATAATTTTATGTGCTTTACTGAGATGTAGTTATCTCAAAGGAAACTGCTCTAACAAAGAAAAACAACTGCTTTTTAAAATGTAATTTTAACATGATCTACAAATAGCAAATTGCCTGAGCACCAATGTGTAACTGACCATGGTCCAGGGACACTCCTCCTCCAATCTGCAGGGCTGAGGACAGAGTGACATGAGGTGCTTAAACACATGCAAGGTGTTTTAATTTAAAGCTATTAAGAAGATTAAAATATTAAAAATTAGTAAAAGATTAAAAATTATCTGTAGGATTTGTTTTTCCAGAGAGGTGTTATTCCACAGAATTGTTCCATAGAGTTTTCATCAAGAGCAAGAAACTAACATCAAGACATTCTCTATTTCATTCCCCAGCAGTGAAGGAGCTCTGACAAGGATTCTGGTTATAATGTAGACCCTGCCATCACTTATATCCATAGAGAACTATTAAGTTTAGTGGGACTGTATGAAATTAACTGGGGTCAAAATTTGGCCATATTAATTTTCTACATATGTCCACAGTTTTAGCCTGTTAATGCTGTATGCATTATGCATAATTTTTGCATTCATAGCTTTTGCTTCCTTACAAAAGTGCTAATTTAGATACATGGCTAAGAAGTTGTTTAGCCTCATTTTTACTCTTTATCTTAAACATGAATAAATGTCCGTTCTGAGGGACAGAAGCTGGAGTTTATTAAGTTTTTCTGTAAGAAATCAGCCAAAGACTTGTGTCTCTTGTTACTACAAAAAGTTACTGACTGTCCTTGCTGTGTGTTTTGTAGATGTGACCAATTTGTAACCAAATTCAAGGAAAGAGGCAATGGTTGTATTTCTTTATTTGAGATCTTACTTAATTTATTAAAAAAAAAAAATCAGGCCGAAAGAATATGTCTGACTAAAGATTTATTGATTGATTGGTGAAGTGTGTCCTTGGTTTGCTATCTGCATTTTAACAGCGGTAAATCAATGTAATATCCTCTTATGCAGCCTAATTTTCTCATTAAAGAAACAAACTTGCTTTGCTTACTTTGTGCTATGATGTATTTATTAAAATTGCAGAAATTTCTTTTACAACCACAGTAAAATAAGAAAAAAGACCCTTGTACTTTAACATTTCTCATCTGACACTGGATATATTTCAGCAGCTTTATGTATTTATGAACTGTGTTGTCCAAAATCTCCTAAATTTTTAGTCAAAACTGGTTTTGCAAACTTGCATAAGTAATTTGAAAATATGAAAGTACTCAATCTCAGGTTCTAATGACGACATTCTCAAAACCTAAAAGACTCTAAAATAACTCACAGAAATATGATGATAAAATATTTTGCCATTAATAATCCATCAAGGGTGAAAAATGATCAAGAAAATAGCTTTGACAAAGCACTAATACAAAGTGAGGAAGACCTCTGCAGTAACAGTATGAATGATGACACTCAGAGACACCTTTTGCAATTTTCTATTTTTTCTTCGATTTATATATTAAAATATATTGACATCAAGAAATTAATATTTTCCCACCAAGGCATTTAAAAATATATATATTAAAAAATACCTCATATTTAAGGCTCCCAGGCAACTGCCTATGGAAGCAATTGCAAGGAAAATTGTGGGGCAATATTAAATCAATGATGAAAGATGACAATCACCCAGTTTCAGAGAACCAAGAAAAAAAATTGTGATATCATATGGAGATAATGAATTCCTTGTTATCTTATGTGATGGGATAATGAAAAGGCAGATGTATGAATAAAAGTGGACCAGTACATAGTTATATGGATTTTACTCTTCCTTCTCATTGTTTTAACATTACTTTCCACATGGACTTTTTTTCTGCCAATATTTTTAAGCAGATAGACTTACAACAAGCATGAAGTAATGAATATTCAGAGTAAAGAGTAATGTTTTCACAGGTCTGATTTTTTACTTGTACTTAAGTAATATGTTTTATGTTATAATATCTGTATGATATTGCAAAACTTACTACCTCAAGGAAGCTAACTTGTGTAATATTAGGGTTTGTCTTCCTTTGTTTACATGACAATTTTTAAATTGGTCTGATGATCTGCTTGCCACCAAGAGTTAGTAATAATGGAAAGCAATAAAAGATATCCTCAACTGTCACTATAGGGCACGTGAAAGCACAACGCGAGCCACCTGCTATTTTGCAAGGTAAAAGAGAAAGTTTATTTTCTGACTCCAACTTTTATACTTTTCCAAAGGTGACAGTGGATTGGACAAACCACTAGTACATCAAGTTTTCCATCCCCATGAAGGAATGCAAAACAATATGTTGTTTACAGAAATGGTGTGGGAAAGTTTTCTAACAGAATGTAAACTCAGAAGGCTTTAGAAAAACTTAAGAATCAGGGCGACATCTCAAACTTCATAGTTTAAAAGAAAAGGAAAAATGAATAAGGTTCAGTGTCTGTTCATGGAGGAATCATCAGAGTGATCACCCGCCATCGTCTTCAACTGAGTCATCACTTGATGATCCATCCATTTGATGCCTTTCAATTTGGTCACGGATTCTGCCTATGTGGCTGACATTGCACAGCGGTTGGGTCACTGAGTTTTGAAGGAGGTCAGTAACCCTGCCTTGTTTCATTTACTGAAGACCTTGTGGTGTGCTATTTAGGCCCGGGTTCATCCGTTTTACGTTCTGCATGTGAGAAGTCACACCAATTTACCAGGGTTTGTAGCAGAAGGTAACGCGAGGGCTGACAAGTTGGCTAATCCGGTGTGGGTAGCACCCCAGGCTGATACACTCGCACAGGCCAAGGCATCGCATGGGTTTTTCCATCAGAATGCACATACTTTGCAGAAGCAGTTTCAGCTGACGCCAACAGAGGCTCGTGGCATTGTTGAGTCCTGTGATGACTGCCATGCACTTGCTCCGCCTCTACCAGCAGGGGTAAACCCTAGAGACCTTAGGGCCTTGGAGCTTTGGCAGACCGATGTCACCCAGATTGCCGAGTTTGGCCGGCTCAAGTATGTGCATGTCACAGTGGACACGTTCTCCTCTGCAATGTGGGCTTCCGCTCACACTGGAGAAAAGGCTCATGATGTCATTGCCCACTGGAGGCAGGCCTTTGCCGTTCTGGGCATACCTTCTGCTGTGAAAACTGACAATGGTCCTGCTTATGCATCGCAGCAGGTGCGGCAGTTCCTGCAGTTGTGGGGGGTGTCACACAAGTTTGGTATCCCCCATTCTCCAACTGGCCAAGCTATTGTAGAACGCGCTCATGGTACTCTGAAGCGGGTTCTTCAAAAACAAAAACGGGAATGCAGGGTGAGACCCTGCACAGTCGGTTGGAGAAAGCATTGTACACCATCAATCATCTTACGGTGCAGCAGAATTCAAATAACCCTGTCATTTTAAATCATCACTCAACCATCAGCTGAGACTATGACCTTAGGAAAAATTATGTTAAATTCTAAATATCCTGCTATCTCTTCTACCTTACATTTATAGCACTTCTGCTTACATGTAATGATAAAATCCCTGCTTTGTTTATTTATTCTTTGGAACAACCAAAAATATAGGCTCCTGGACTTACATGTGAAAAAACATTCAAAATTGTCAATAAATCCTCACACTGAGTCTAGCAGACTGTTTCATTGATTCCACCAGGCCATTGGTATCTTGTTGAAAAACATGGTCATTTTCTGTTCCAACGAATCCATAACAGTGCCTCTGTTCATTTCTGCTGCCTACTTTATCCCCTCTTTTGCTGCTGCCACCTTCATTGGGATAGTCTGTCCACCTCAGACACCATCCTCCTGAATCCTTTTCTGGCCTTGAAGAATGAAAACTGCCAATGGGGCAAATGGCTGTACAGCACAGTTTACTCATGTCAATGTTCAACTTAAGAACCATATATTTTATACTTCTGAACCTATGAAAAAAATTCATGTCTCAGAAATTTAACTGCAAAGAAAAAAACCAGGAAAAAACCCCCAACTCCAAAGCCTAAAATATTTTGAAATGCTATCTGAGGTTAATTATGACAAGGTGATTTGGCAATAAATTAATTTTCAACCTAATGAGAATATATTTATGCAGGGTTTATTAACTGCCAGATTCTAGTGAACTTTTCCCTAATCTTTTCTTCTTGTTGGTTGTCTAAATAAAAATCTCCACTGGAAAATCATCTGGGATGTCCTTTGACCTCTGAAGACATCAAAATGAAAGCTGCATCTCTGAGAGGTCAACTACTCTGTAAAAGTACAGGCATTTTTTTTTTTTTAATACACATTACACAGCCTGCATGTAAACCTCTATGGGTTTATTAATCAATCATAATTCATTGCTAATTAAGGGTTAGGCATACCATCAACAGTTCTGACAGCTGATATGCTACAGGTAATTAAGTTGTTCTAATTCTTTTTTAACATTAAATTCATTCTCATATGACAGTCTTAGAATGCTTTTTTAAAAGGCCTTCTCTTCCTAAAGAGCTTGCTTTTAGTTAAGAATAGGGAAAAAAATAGAGTTTACCTCAAGATTAATCAAATTATATTTTAATTATTTTTTTCCTTCAATTTTTATATATTCTCTTTTGCTGCCACTCTTTAACTGGAGTTTTATTCTGAAGAAAGTTGATTATAGAGGAGAAGAATTTGATACTACAAAGTGTTATTTTACATTGTCTTATTTATAATACTTTTATCTAATTGTAGCATATCATGCCAAGAGAAAAATGAGTAGGGAGGCCTCTAAAAGAGCAGATATTTTACTTCCTATATGGGGGTACTTTTACTAGTTTTGTGGTGCTAATAATTATAGAAGAGGCTGGGTAAAAACCCCAAAAGCTTCATCCAAATTTGGTGCTTTTCATGAGCTTGAGGAATGTGGTTGACCTCATTAAAATTAAAACACAAGAGGCCAAATGTGACAATTTTCTCTCCCTCACATCACCTGAAGTTGTTCTGATTCAGTGTTTTCGTTAGGGTTCTAACTTATTTGCGTAGGATTAAAATCAGATTTACTTGAATTTTAATTGTAGAGAAAAGGTCTGTAACCGAGGAACAGAACCAATGAAATTACAATCCCTCCTGTTTCCTGTCCCCTAAAATATGTGAAGAAAGGAGAGGGAAGGAGGGGAGGGGAAGTAAAGGAGGGGAGGGGAAAAGAGAAAGATGAGGATGAGGTGAGGATGAGGATGAGAGGGGAGGGGAGGGGAGGGGAGGGGAGGGGAGGGGAGGGGAGGGGAGGGGAGGGGAGGGGAGGGGAGGGGAGGGGAGGGGAGGGGAGGGGAGGGGAGGGGAGGGGAGGGGAGGGGAGGGGAGGGGAGGGGAGGGGAGGGGAGGGGAGGGGAGGGGAGGGGAGGGGAGGGGAGAGGAGAGGAGAGGAGAGGAGAGGAGAGGAGAGGAGAGGAGAGGAGAGGAGAGGAGAGGAGAGGAGAGGAGAGGAGAGGAGAGGAGAGGAGAGGAGAGGAGAGGAGAGGAGAGGAGAGGAGAGGAGAGGAGAGGAGAGGAGAGGAGAGGAGAGGAGAGGAGAGGAGAGGAGAGGAGAGGAGAGGAGAGGAGAGGAGAGGAGAGGAGAGGAGAGGAGAGGAGAGGAGAGGAGAGGAGAGGAGAGGAGAGGAGAGGAGAGGAGAGGAGAGGAGAGGAGAGGAGAGGAGAGGAGAGGAGAGGAGAGGAGAGGAGAGGAGAGGAGAGGAGAGGAGAGGAGAGGAGAGGAGAGGAGAGGAGAGGAGAGGAGAGGAGAGGAGAGGAGAGGAGAGGAGAGGAGAGGAGAGGAGAGGAGAGGAGAGGAGAGGAGAGGAGAGGAGAGGAGAGGAGAGGAGAGGAGAGGAGAGGAGAGGAGAGGAGAGGAGAGGAGAGGAGAGGAGAGGAGAGGAGAGGAGAGGAGAGGAGAGGAGAGGAGAGGAGAGGAGAGGAGAGGAGAGGAGAGGAGAGGAGAGGAGAGGAGAGGAGAGGAGAGGAGAGGAGAGGAGAGGAGAGGAGAGGAGAGGAGAGGAGAGGAGAGGAGAGGAGAGGAGAGGAGAGGAGAGGAGAGGAGAGGAGAGGAGAGGAGAGGAGAGGAGAGGAGAGGAGAGGAGAGGAGAGGAGAGAGGAGAGGAGAGGAGAGGAGAGGAGAGGAGAGGAGAGGAGAGGAGAGGAGAGGAGAGGAGAGGAGAGGAGAGGAGAGGAGAGGAGAGGAGAGGAGAGGAGAGGAGAGGAGAGGAGAGGAGAGGAGAGGAGAGGAGAGGAGAGGAGAGGAGAGGAGAGGAGAGGAGAGGAGAGGAGAGGAGAGGAGAGGAGAGGAGAGGAGAGGAGAGGAGAGGAGAGGAGAGGAGAGGAGAGGAGAGGAGAGGAGAGGAGAGGAGAGGAGAGGAGAGGAGAGGAGAGGAGAGGAGAGGAGAGGAGAGGAGAGGAGAGGAGAGGAGAGGAGAGGAGAGGAGAGGAGAGGAGAGGAGAGGAGAGGAGAGGAGAGGAGAGGAGAGGAGAGGAGAGGCTCCACATTTTTTAATTGTAAACCTGTCATTTTTGCATACTGCTAAGTGGAGACACTAATAAGCTTGTTTGAAATATATTCTACAAAATATAATCAAAATCTCACTATTTTCAATTAAAAAAAAAATCTATGTGGACTTCCTTATTTAGTTTGGTTTAATTTTTCAAGGTTTTTGAGGAATTAGAGAAGAAAGGTCTCTGGATAACTGAATGAATCTAAAGCTACCCACCCACATCAAATACAAAAGGGATAAAAACCCATCAACAGAAGAAAAGAAAAACATAATTGCTGGATGCTCTGGGACAGCTATTAATTTGATTCTTATATTAATCATCAGAGCAGCAGGTTGCCAGTTTCCAGCTGTTTGCAGTGTTATGTGGTGGTTTATGAGCATGTATGTAAATATTTTTGTAAGTGCTAGCTTTAGAAAGAATTAAATATTCATCTTCTCTTTTGAAAAATTAAAATAACATATTGACAAAATGGCAGATTCTGCACTCGCTCCATCTGAAAACAATGAGCCTATCTAAGCTATTAGTCAAGTATTTGAAGCACACTCCTATGTTTAATTCCATCTTTTTTCTCAATACAGCATCATAAATTGTAAGTGAGAGAAATGCCTCAGCACACAATAACTTGCCAGGCAATGAATTTGAGACAGTCAGCAATTCATCATCTACTCCTTCAGTTCTTCCTCTTAAATGCTTTTAATGTGCCTGTAAAGATCTTTAAATTGCTGGTGTCTATGGGCCATTCTCCCTGGTCCATCTCCGTATTTCTGCTGGAGTTGATTTTCATGTTTCCTTACCTGTGCTATCTTGATTGCCTCATGCTCAGTTAATGCAATTTCAGCAATTTCATTCCAGTGGGGTTTACTTGAGTTTTTGAGTTTGGGTTTTTTTGTGGTTTTTTTTGGTGGTGGGTTTTTGGGTTTTTTTCAGAAAAAGTAATAAACCTCAACTTCTTATCTGGAGATAGCACCAGCTTTTTCTTTTAGGAGTTAGGGCATTCTTACTATTTCAAAGTGTAAAACTTTTTAACCAATCATTTGATCACTGAACCTGCTTGTCATGTTGATTTCCAATATTAAGACACTACAGTAGCTAGAGACAAAGTGTTTCATAGTCAAGTCAAACTGTTCCAAGTCTGCATAAGGCCCCAGTTCAATGCAGAACCTAAACACACACCTGACCTCAGAGACTCCAGCACCTTGCCCTAAGCTACTTTCAAAACTAAGCTCAGTCACATGTCTAAATCTTGTGATGAATCAGATTTAACTGCAACTCATCAGTCTCATTGAACACACAGGCTTGTTGAGTATTCAGCCCAGTGGACTCTGCTGAGAAACCTTGTTTGTGTAATTAACAACGGCACAGGATTATTCCCACGGGTCTCTGTTTTGTGACTAATGTTACGCATGCAAGTCCCTGTTAGTGCAATTCATCTTCCTTTAATCTTTCAATCCAAGAATTAGCTTAGTCTAACATGATTTTCTAGGCTGCTTCTTCAGTCAATGAAAAGTGATGGGTGTTTAGAGAGAAAGCTGGATGAGTAGCTTGGATTAGGTTTTACCAACATTAGGTAATAAGGATCCTACTTCATGCATCAATTAACTCTATATTCTAAAGTGTTTATTTCAGAGTGTGATTCTAGAATCATATTTTTAAACATTGGAACATAGTATTTCTTAGAATTAATAAAGAGCAACATTCCTTCAAATTGTCTTTCGTATTCTGTAATCAAATGTATGCTCAGAAAGGCTTATTTTTAAATAAAAAATGTGCATAAGGGCATAAAGAGACAGAACGATTTATATATGTCACAATTTGCAGCACATGGATGGGAAAAGTGAACTTACATTAGATGCTGATGCATACAGAGAAGGATGCAAAACATGTCAGAAACTGAGCAAAAATTGCTGACTTCCACAAGAAATATACTGCTGTCCCTGATGGGTTGTCAGTTAAACCTAACACCTCTCTCTCTGGAGAAGCTGTTGGCTCAGAGTGTGTGGAAAAGGAAAAAGGAACCTAGGAGAAGGGCAGCTGCTGCCTTATCCAGAGATACTTCTTGCCTTGGAAACCAAATATGAAATCCTTATCAGTCAGTTTATATCAAAAAGATAGAGTAGTAACAGAGGCAGATCAGCAATAGGCCTGACCAAATCTGTATGACAGATATAGATGTCTAATATATCTTTTATTAATATCGTTGAAGTCAATGATGACTTACTTAGATATTATTATTATGAGTTCAAAAACTAAGCAAGGATTTCTTGTGTGAATGTGTGAAACACTTTCATACTCCAGAATTTTTACTATATTTTATAATGCCAAAGTATAATGGGGGGTGGGGGTGGGGGCGGATGAAGAGCTTCATGTAGTTCCTCTTATATCCTTACTTTTCAAATTCCAGCTTTAAAATTTAAAAACGAAAAGTTACTGCCAGGGGTGGGGTAGAAGGAAGTGGGAATGTCCCTGTTATGAAACAACAAGGGGTTTAGGGATTTTAGAAATGTTGAATCTATTACTTCAGCACATGGTCAGACAGTTTCAATTCTGTAATAATGATATGTTTTGCAGTCCCCTGACAAAAGTCCCCTGTTAGTGACAATAACATTCCATGCCTGGCAAAATGAGTAAATGTTTTAGGACTTTTTCCAAACTAGATCAGAGTACACCTCCCAAAGACATGGTAATAGTTTTGTCATGGTTGACAGTAAAGTGTTTGTCAACAGTAGCAGAATATGTAAAGCCTGAGAGTAACCTCTTCTTTTTAAGTCTGAATAAAAAATAATTTTTCAGATTTAAAGAAATGCAAAAAAAGAAAAGAAAAAATAGTTGAACAAAAACCACATTAATTCCCCATATTTGTCTTTTTGTTCTGGACACATAACCTCTTTGTCTTGAAGCAGAGATGATAATAGTAATCTCTGTGTTCTGAAACTGCCACATGCAGAAATGCAATCACAGTACCTGGCCTAATTTAGATGCATAAGGCATTAAATATCTGGCTGATTTTCTGTCAGTTCCACTGGAGTTCCTCCAGATTAACAAAAATGTAACAATTTCACTCGCTCCTTATCTGCATCCTGGGTGATGTGTTGAATCCTCTCGAGTATTATTTGCATTATTGCCTTGACTTAGGGCTAAGGATCCTGTAGCCAGGATAGATTAACCAGGTTTATCCTGGAGGTGATACTGAAGCTCATCTACGTAATTTGCCATTTTCCTTCATTTAACTGTAGCAAGCTGCCACTGAAAATGCCATTAAATTGTCCTGTGGATATACACTCACACCTTCTTTGCTCTCAGGCACAAAATAGACCCTCTGTCCCTCAACCGTATTTTTCTGTGGTTTAAAAGCTGGTATATACAAGCACTTAATCTGTGAAAGGGTCATACAGACACAAAATCTCTGTAAATGAGAGCTGTATTTCTCCATCATGAGGATGTACTTTGTTCATGCTTTGGTACTTACAGCACCTTCTGCTATGTCTTTCTATAAACACAGTCCCCAATTCAGGGCACAGTGTCATAAATGCTTCAGAAGCAGCCGGGACCTTCCTAGTGTAGATGGCTTTGGAATGCTATGCTCCAGTCTCTAAAAGTATTTGCAAATGTTTGAAGTGTGGTTGCATTTCAATTAGCATTTCCATACTGAGTGCCCTGAAGGCTCCCTTTTCTGTACGATGCTGCTGCCCCGTACTTGGAGCAGCTGGGAAGGCAATGCCTGTGGAATGCATGTCAGGCTGGATGTACACACTGGGTAACCATACAAGGTGTGTCTATTTTTCAGAAGTGTTGCCTGTGTGCAGGTAATCTGCCTGTTTGCAGAGGTAATCTTGTCTTTAAACTAGTCCAGCTCTATTCATGTTTCAGTGTCATTGCTAACATGAGCCCTTCAATTTCTGTCTCCTGTTGCCTTTATGAAAGACAACCAGGAGCCTGGTTCAGATGGCAGCACGGCGGCCTGGTCTCGTCCAAGCCACTCGGGCTAATCAACACACGCAGACACCAATATGGCAGACGGTTGAAAAGCGTTTATTATCCTATTTCGTGGGTTTATATAGGTTTAGGAGTCTTTGCTACGTCAGAGAGGGGTTTGGGGTCTCGGAGGATAGTGGGTAGTGGAATTTTACCAGGACAGGTGTGGCTACATTCTTTTCTGACTCCTGGGGTTAGCAGATAAGCAGGGGAGAGAGAGGGGGGGAAGGGGTCTATCTTTCCGTGACATTCCGTGATCTTCCGCTTCGCCTGTCCCTATCTACCACACCTCCCCACTCCTTATCATATACAAAATGAGGTAGCTGTAGATAGAGGCATTGGAGTGAGGTACAGACTTGTAACTTGTTAAGGAAAGGGTGGTTTAGTAGATCAGGGTAGATTTTTTAAGGCAGGTGCTGAAGGCTTTAGCTACTGACTGTGTTTGCAGTTTTTTGGTTTATAGCATTTGTTGGTGGCCTACGAACAGAATGTTTGCCCTTTCCAGACGGGCTTGAGCAAACGAGACTAGTTTGTTCAGCAGGCATGGTCCTATGGTGATAGCCAAAAGCAGTATTGCCAGTGGACCTACCAGGGCGGAAATTAAAGTGGTGAGCCAAGGTGATTGATTGAACCAGGATTCAAACCAGCTCTGCTGGGTCTCCCTGTCTCTCTTTCTCTGAGCCAGTCTGTCTCGGAGTTCTGCCATGGAGTCTTTAACGACTCCTGTATGATCTGCATAAAAGCAGCATTCCTCCTTCAAAGCTGCACACAGTCCTCCCTGCTGCATAAACAAAAGGTCAAGTCCCCGCCTATTTTGTAAAACTACTTCTGAAAGTGAAGAGACTGACTTCTCTAGATAGGAGATGGATTTCTCGATCCTCTGCAGGTCCTCGTCGATGGTCATTTGCAGCTGGGAGAGTCCGTGTTGCTGGGTTGCGATGGCTGAGACGCCCGTGGCGGTGCCAGCTGCTCCCAGGCCGAGCAGCATTGCGATAGTTATACCTGTGATGATTTCCCTTTTGTGGAGTCTGTCAGGTTCCTCGAGAAGATGGTATATTTCTTCGTCTGAGTGGTACAAGACCCTGGGGACAATCAGAACTTGGACACAGAAATCAGTAGAATCATTGAATTTGTCAAGGAACACACAAGGACTCACTCCGGACCTTTGGCAAACCCACATCCCAGACGCAGACGGGATCACCCACTTGCTAGTTTTTCTGTTAGGTTTGACAACTTTAGTGCAGAAGTTGCCTTTCTGCTTCGCTAAGGTTGCACTCCCAAAACATCTGCCCTGTCCTGTGATTTGACTCAGGGTGATTCCTCTGCGGGGAGTGTCCCATCTGCACTGGTGGGGGGCGCTGGCCGAGGAGTAACTGAAGGGGGTGTCCAAAGCAATGCCTTCATAAAAAGGGGGTTTGATATCATAGTAAAGCCAACAGGGGTTAGTTAGGTTCGGTTTGGTTTCGTTTAGGGTTAAAAAGGTAGCTTCTAGCATACGAAAGATTGGGTTTGGGTCTGACTCAGCCATGCGGCCTATCTGGGGGGTATCTGCAAGGCCGGTCGGGGTGTCAGTGGCTTTTGGGGTCAGGGTTTTGAGGTGGGTTGTGTTTTTCCCTCCCAGCACATTCCTGATAATTTTGTTGGGTCCCACTGGTCGAGGCGTTGGCGGCTGGAGCCTGATAATTCTCACATTCACCCACCTCCTTGGTCCTTTGAGGACCACTGTCCATGTTCTACCCGTGGCCCAGCTAGGGTGATCTGGCTGTAGGACAGTCATGTTATAACTTACGCATGCCCGTTGTCTAGGCTGTGCAGTGTGGTCTCCGCAGCCAAAGGGTGCCCAGGTGAACTGTAAGAATTTGTCGGGCTCCTGTGGTTGCCACCCGTCTGCCCATGGTCTGGCATCTGTAACAATGGTTTCGCAACCCCAATACCCACAATGTCCCCATCCCGGGTAGTCACAGTACCTTTTCCCTGGGTTGGACGCTGGGCACCAATAGGATACGTACATGAGTACGATACGTGGGTTTATGGGCCGTGTTTTCGGTTGCCCTGGAAACAGATCGGCTATGTGGAATACGAAGGATGGAGCGTTTGCGGTGGTGACCTCTTTGAACACCTTGTCGCTTGAGAGATGTTGCATGACCCATCTGAACGGCTGGTGAGGGTAGTGGCCTGGGTCGGCTTGCCCCCCGGCCACAAACCCCATCAGCAGGATTGCACAGAGACACTGTGCGAGTCTGGGTCTCACCGCCGTGGGACGCTCAGGCTCTGTCTGGTGGCTTGGTGGTCCGTTGTCTCCCTCTGGAGCAGGTGTGTGTGTGTGGCGGGGACGGTCCACGAGCGTGTCCTGCGAACGAAAACTCACAGTTTTCCATTAGTTTCATTCTTAAGGTCAGGTTTGATCGACCTGAGTGGACACCACCTGATCTTGCCCTCCTTTTTAACTGCCGCGTACCCCCGTCCCGTAAGCACCAGTCTCCAGCCCCGTTCCCACTCGCCTAGCTCGTTTTTGACCATGACCTGTGGGCCCTCTTCTAGTGTCTGGGTGGCCCAGTGTTTTCGAATGGGACTGTTTGCTTCATCTCCCCTAGGAAATTGGTTCAGTGCTAGCAGCGCGGTTGCTAGCATGCGCGTGTGGTCTCCTGAGGGGATGGAATTGGCAAAGCCCTCTGCCTTTGCCAACACTTCTAACTTGGCTTTTAGGGTCTGATTTGCTCGCTCGACAATGGCCTGTCCGGTGCTGTTATATGGGATTCCCTGTGCTAAGGTGATACCCCACACTGAGGCGAATTCTCGCACTGATTTAGAGATAAAATTGGAAGCATTGTCAGTTTTAATTTGCTTGGGGATACCAAGCCATGCCATAACTGTCAGCCAGTGCTGGATCGTGGCCTTCGAGTTGGGTTTGAGATGCTGTGTCGCTATGATCACTCCGCTGTAGGTGTCCACTGTCACTGCAAGCCATGCTCGGGGCTTCAGCAGTTCGCAGAGGGTGAAGTCTGACTGCCAGATTTCTGATGCCTTGAGGCCTCTCGGGTTGACTCCACCGGTCCATAGGGGTGACTTCTGGCAGTGAGGGCAGGTGGCCACTACGTGCCTCGCGTCTGCTGTCGAGATCCCGCATCTTTTTGCCAGTGCTTTGGCCCCTATGTGGAGTGACTCGTGCAGCTGACGAGCTTCCTGCAGTGTCCACACTCCCTTCGCTGCGGCATCTGCTTTGTCGTTGCCAGTCTGGAAGAAGCCCTTGACTGGGTTATGGCTGTTGACGTGGATGACGGACACGGTGCCCTGGCGTGAGGAGAGTGCCTCTTCAAGCATGGAGGCCGTCGTGGATGTTGACACACCTGGTCTTGACATGGCTAGGCAGAGCTTTGCCACGAATATAGAGTCTGTCACGATGTTGAGGTGTTCGTCCTGGAAAAGTCCGCATGCCAAGACCACTGCTGCTGCTTCCAGCTGTTGCACTGACAGCGTGGGGTCACACGTTTTGACACAATGCCATGTTTCTCCTGCCTGCCATACTGCTGCTGCGGTAGAAGTCATGGAGGAGGCGTCTGTAAAGACCGTTGGTCCTGGTTGCGGTCGGTCCATGACCTTCGGTGGCACATCTATGTCGACGATGGTCAGTAGCTGGGTCCAGGGTGGTTTGGTGGCGTAGGAGATTTCTCCTCCGAAGCCGGTGAGAGCGAGGGCCAGGTGCTCCGATATTGCAGTTGACTCCGTGGTCGGTCGCTTGCGAAAGGGGAGGTGGATCCTTGCCGGCTCGGTTCCCAGGTGTCTCAGGGCGAGTCTCCTGCCTTTCGTGATGAGGTTAGCAATGCACTCGACTCCTGGGGAGAATGCGTGAGTCGGTCTTCCGAGGACCACCCACTGGATCGGCTGGGATTTCTCGGAAGGTCCTTGGGCAAGTGCTCTCACTCCTCCCTTCTGCGTGAAGTGGACGTATAAGTCCAGTGGTACGCCCGGGTTCCACCTGGCAAGCAGGCTAGTGGACATCTGGCGTTCGATGAAGTCGAGGGATTTCGTTGCTTGCGGCGTCAGCTCCTTGGGGTCCCACGGGTGTTTTCCTTTCAGGAGGTCATACAGGGGGTCCATGACCTCTGGCGGAACTAGGATGATGTTGCGGAGCCACTGCAGAGATCCTACGAGTCGTTGCATGTCGTGGAGGGTCTTGATGTCTCGGCGGACTTTTATCCTGGGTGGGGTCACGTAGGAGTTTGTGATCCCCACTCCCAGGAAGGTCACGCACGGTCCTCTCTTGATCTTCGTGTTCGCGATCTCGAAGCCGTTGGCCTGGAGGGTTTCCGTGATCGTGGACACTAGGTGATCCACTTGGCCTGCCGATGGTGCGGCGACGAGGATGTCGTCCATGTACTGAATGATGGTCGCAGCAGGGTGGGAGTGTCGGACTGGCATCAGTGCCCTGTCCACGGTGATCTGGCATATGGTCGGGCTGTCCACAAGGCCTTGAGGTAGCACCTTCCATTGGAAGCGGAGGTTAGGTCGCTCGCCGTTCGGGAACACGATGGAGAAGGCGAACCGTTCTTTGTCCTCGGCATGCAGGGGTATTGAAAAGAAGCAGTCTTTGATGTCCAGCACTGCGCACGGCTGCCCTTCGGGGATGGCTGAGTTCGCGGGCAGTAGTGTCTGAACTGGACCCATGGGCTGAATTGTTTTGTTTACTTCCCTCAGGTCGTGGACGAGGCGGTAGCCTTCTCCTGATCTCTTGGGGATTACAAACACAGGGGTGTTCCACGGGCTGGTGGAGGGTTCGATGTGGCCCTTTTGTAGCTTGCGGTCGACCAGTTCCGGCAAGGCTGTCATTCGAGGCTTTGACAGGGGCCACTGCTCGACCCATACGGGGTCTGGTGATTTCCAAGTGAGTTTGATTGGCAGCAGTGGGTGCACAGCAGTGGCCCTCATCATAAATTTGTAATCCTGACTCCTAGCATGGCGAGAACGTCCCTTCCTATCAGGGGTGGGGAGTTTTGCAAGATATAGGGGTGGATTGCTACTGTTTGTTCTGGTCCTTTCTTTGTATGGAGCGTTATAGCTACCAATTGGGTGCTTTTCCAAGCCCGGGACAGCCCCCCCACCCCGTTCACTGGGGATACTTCCTTGTACGGCCAGTGTCGGGGCCACAGGGCTTGGGGTAGGATTGTGCAGTCTGCTCCTGTGTCTGCCCAAAACTGAAGTCCTATTACATGAGGGTCCTGACTGTCATAAAGGCGGCATGTCCCCCAGATTTTCGGGGGTTCCCTCCCTATTTTTAGGGCCAGGGCCACCCAGGGGTTGTCCTGTTCTGAGGCGCCCCCTGCTGACCCTGTGGCACAGGCGCTGCTTGCGGTGGCGGTGGGTACGAAGGCGCCGCAGGCTGTGCCGTGATACTCGCTGGCAGGGGTATGAAGTTGGTTGCTTCCTGTGGGAGAATGGGGTACGAGGGCTCCCCGCCCCATTGGGGGTTGGCATGGATGGGCCGCCTCATATTCGCAGCGGGAGGGGGCTGGGTGCGGCCCGCTGGCCCTCTCCCCTTTCCGTTTCCCTGGGCCCGGGACCTGCATTCCCTAGCCAGATGTCCCTTCCTCCCGCAGCCCCAACAGGATCCCCGCGGGCGCGTTTGGGGCGGAGGTGCTGCGGCGGGCCGCCGTGCCGGCTGTGGGCAGCTCACCGCGATGTGACCCGCCTCCCCGCACTTGAAACACGCCATGGCATTGGTCAGGGTGTGGACAGCTGCCTGAATGGGCGTCAGGTGTTCCTCCCTCACTACATGTCTGATCATGTCCGCCAGGCTAGCCCCGGCTGGCAGGGAACGTAAGATATCCTTAGTGACGGAGTTGCACTGCTGACGCAGGCAGTCGGCCACCACGGGGCCCCTTGCCTCTGCCGGCAGGGTAGAGGAATCTATCGCTGCCTGCAGGCGATCCACAAACTGTGTGAAGCTTTCGCTCTCTGCCTGCCTCACGGTGGACCATGGTGCTGGCTTAGCCACGACTCGGGAGGCGGCACGAATTGCCTCTCTAGCAGCCCGAGTGGTCGCTCTGACCTCCTCAGCCTGCATCTGTGCGGCTTGCTGCTGTGGTGTGATCATATCATCATGCTTTCCTATCAGCCTGGATAAGCTCGATCTGTGTAGAGGCTGCCGCGCGCCGGACGCCTGGGCTAGCTGCTTTCTGCAATTATCCTCCCACTCCTGCCTAAAGACGATCATTCCCGCCCCGTCTAATAACATCCGCCCTATCCGTTCGATATCAAAGGGAAGCAAGTCATCGTTGCTAAAAAGACCATCGATCAATGTAGTAACTATAGCCGAGTTGATCCCCTTTTCCGCAATGGCTTTGACAATTGACTGTATATCTTTTGGGTTTATCGGGGTATAGACCCTTTGTTGGTTCCTTTCCGGACCGGTAAGCCGGACTGGGAAGGCTTGTATGGCTGCCGCTGGGGACCATTCAGCACAAGCTATCTTTATTTTCCCCCAGTCAGTAAACTGGGCTGATTCGTATTGTATTTGTTTTTCGGCGCGGCTTAGAGCTTTACCCGGCTTTGTTTCAAGCCGTGCCGGTTCCGTTTCGTCTGAATCGGAGCCATCGCTAGCTTCCGTCAGCTCCCCTGAGCTGCTGGAGCTGTTGCTGGACTCTGAGCCGGAAGACGAGTGCCAGCGTACTTCCGGGGCTCCCTGCCGTTTTGTTCGGCCCCGGGCTCGCTCCCCCCCTCGGGGGAGGGGCCGTTCCCGCCCCCCCGGCTCGCCGCGCCCCTCGCGGGGGGTGGTTTCTCCCTTATACGGTGGCGGCTCCCGGCGCAGCTGCCGATTGGCTCTGTGTCCCGTGCCGCCCTCCGCCCCTTTCTCCCGCGTGCGCGCATTCCCGAGATCGCGCTCCCCCCCTCGGGTGTTCGCGCCGGGACCGCCCGAGCCCCGCCCCTCCCCGCCGCTCGCGGCGCCATTTTCAAACGGGTATGGGGGTGGCGTGGCCACGCCGTCTTCCCAAGCCGCCGTTTCGGCGGCTCTGGCTTCTTTTAGCAGCCCTTGCCAGAAGCGCTCCGCGTGCTCTTGCGTCTCCGGTATCGGATCGCGGGCGGGCGGCAGCGGCGGGACGGAGGAATTTGCGGTCTCTCGGGGGATATGAGCGGGGGGGGGTTTTTGGGGATTTTCGGCGGCGGGGGTGTCGCGGGGGGTTCCTGCGGGGGGGGGTGGGCTCTGATCTGGGGGAGTGGGTGTCGCGCTGAGCCCCCCTGGGTCCCCGCTGCCGGGCAGATCGCTCTCAGGGGCAGTCTGCGTCCCCGCCCCCACCCCGAGTTTAGGAGTAACTAATAAACACGTGCGCGCCGCGCTCCATGTCTCCTGCTCCTCTATCGCTTTGCGTAGGGCTTTTTCTACTCTGCCCCATGCTTTAAGATTTCTGCCGCTGCCGGAGGATTTTGTGTCTTCGGCTAGCGCGGCAGTGCATTTGTCCCATATTTCCGGATGTAATACATCCACGGGACGCTCGATTGCCCCTAGCTCAAGCAATCTCGCCATGGCAAGATGAAAATCCTTGAGCTTACACCCAATACCCCACTGTGAATAAATAGCACTCACGATCCTGGCCATTGCGTCCATGACGCCCGCGGATCCTAGGGGGACGTCTCCCCTTACGCCTGGGTACGGTCCCGCCGTCCTGGCCGCTGCTTCTGTCCAGGTGAAACCCGTCAGCCGGGCAAATTTTTCTTCTTTTGTCCCGGGTTTTCGGCACCAGTATGTTGCCTTTATGAAAGACAACCAGGAGCCTGGTTCAGATGGCAGCACGGCGGCCTGGTCTCGTCCAAGCCACTCGGGCTAATCAACACACGCAGACACCAATATGGCAGACGGTTGAAAAGCGTTTATTATCCTATTTCGTGGGTTTATATAGGTTTAGGAGTCTTTGCTACGTCAGAGAGGGGTTTGGGGTCTCGGAGGATAGTGGGTAGTGGAATTTTACCAGGACAGGTGTGGCTACATTCTTTTCTGACTCCTGGGGTTAGCAGATAAGCAGGGGAGAGAGAGGGGGGAAGGGGTCTATCTTTCCGTGACATTCCGTGATCTTCCGCTTCGCCTGTCCCTATCTACCACAGTCTCCCACCTAAAGCTTCTCTTTTCCTTGCTCATTTGCTTCACCACAATATATATGCCATACACAACTGCCAGTAAAGTGAAAAATTAGCTTTTGATGCAAGTTAAATCTATGTTACTGTCTTCATGTGGTTTATGCTACCATAACTCAAATTCAATTTTGAAGCTGTGACTTTCAAAATAATTGCAATTTAGACTAGTGTTTCTTAATCTGTACTACGAATAATAACTCATGCTACTGTATAACACACAGCAGTTAAAATTGATTAGTTACATGATGTCTTTTGATTTGTAGTTTCGAAAAAAAAAGCAGTCATGTGGGATTTGAATGTGAAAATAAAAAGGACCCATGATTTGTATATCTTTAGACAGGATATTGATGTAGAATGAAGATCCAGATTTCTGCAAGCTTTTTATTTCTTTGCTATTCTTGTCATGTATATACTTGGAATATCTGAAGGCTATGTTTTAAATGTCAGGGTTAAGTTTTCTCTTTCTGGTTCAGAAGGCATGCAATGACACACAAAACCTGTTTTATTTCCAGGCTTAAAAACATTTAAAAGTTTCATCATGTTGAAGGTTTGCTGTTTTTTTTTTTTTTACTTGCAGTAACAACTCAATATTATATACCCCGAGGCCTTGAAAATGTGTGTAAATAGTATGACTAAAATAATTATTTTTGATCATGCAATTGGTTGCTTGCCTTAATGTGATTCTGTCTGCAAAAGACATAAAATTTTTAAACATAGTCATAACTAGCTAAATAATATTGACCCTAACTGGAATACCTTGTACATTATATAGTACTTATACATTATACATAGTGTGTACACCTATATAAGTACACATATGTGCTGGCTTTGGTTTGGGGTAGAGTTAATTTTCTTCCCAGTGGCTAGTATGGGCCTGTGCTTCAAATTTGTGCTGAAGACAATGGTGATGATACAGAGGTGGGTTTTTTTTGTTATTTTCAAGGTATTTTCTGCTTTTCCTACAGCCACACTGGTGAGGAGGCTGGGGGTGCATGTTGGGAAGAGATGCAGCCAGGAGAGGTGACCCAGACTGACCAAAGGGATATTCCAGACTGAATGATATCATGCTCAGTATATAAAGTAGAGGGAAGAAGGAGGAAGGGATGGATATTTGGAATGATGGTGTTTGTCTTTCCAGCTCACCATTATATGTGATGGGGCCCAGCTCTCCTGGGGATGGCAGAACACCTGCCTGCCCATGGGAAGCAGTGAAAAAATCCCTTGTTTTGTTTTGTTTTGTTTTCTGTTTTCTTTTGCAGGGATTTTGCTTTCCCCATTAAACTGTCTTTACATCAATATACAAGTTTTCTTTTACTCTTCCTATTCACTCCCCAGTTTCACTAGTGGGGGCATGAGTGAGTGACTGGCTGGGGTTAAATCACAACAAATGGCTTTGGATGCTGTGCTGAGAATAGTGCTGAGCACACAGAGCTGCTATCCTGACCAAGAAGGCCAACAAACCCTTCTTGGAAATTCTCAGCTATCTCTAAGGTCACACCTAACCTCAAGAGCTCAGCCATGGAAGTGAGGTACTGTATGAGGAGTCTGCAGCCCACCATGAGAACAGCAAAAAGCATCCACCTCTGCATGTCAGGAATTCTGTCTGGGACCACAAATGTCTTTATGTTCCACTAATGGTCTCAGGGCCACATCACATGTATAGAAATGGAAAAGCCATTATATTCCTCCTGGGAAAAAAAATGGTTTCCCTTTTTTTTTTTTTCTTTTCAGATACACCGCATTTAAGCATTTCCTCTGATTTTTATCCCAAGCATCATTTTATATTTAGTTACACTGAATTTCAGATGACATTTTATCACCTATCATTTAGTCTCTTTGAATTCTGTCTTTTACAGCAAGAGGCTTAGCCCTGTGGGTCACACTCAGTGAGCAAACCTCAAAGAGCAGCACGCAGCTGCATTTCTGCAGCTTGAACCAACCCTGACACAAACTGGCTCGAGTCCTGCGGCCACCAGGGGTGCCAAGGACTGTCACCTGCATCTCCCATCACTGGCACTAGGGCTTTCTAACCAGGTTCAAGCACTCAGGAAATGCTCCTATTCCACACAAAGACAGCAAAGGGAGGTTCAGGGTCCAGCCTGCTGACCTGCCAGTGCTCCACGGTTACCTGCGCTCTCACAGGGAGAAGCCCAGAGGTAACAGAGCAGCTCCATTCAGCAGCTCTGCCTGGATGCTTTTTGTGAATTGTACAGCTCTACTACATTGGCAAAAAAATCACTGATTGGGTAGAGGGAAGAAGCTTTGGTTGTTGATTTTTGTTTTTGGTTTGGGGTTTTGGTTTGTTTGTTTGTTTTAGAGGAAAAAACCACCAAACATCTAATCAAACAATTCCTAACCAGAGCTAGTCACAACAAGATCACATTTTTTTCTAAGTTAATTTGTGAAGATTTGGGACACAGTTAATAATTTTACCTATTTCTGCCTTGTATCTGTGTGATTTCATTAACTGATAATTGCTTTTGATGTGGATTGCAGAAGGAGATAAATGACTTGTGAATCAATAAGTGATGAGGTTTCAGAGTAACTTAACGATTTTTATCTCCAACTTCTCTGCATTGAATTTAATTATAGGCATTACACTCGATTTGTTTGAAAACATTGCATGCAAATATTTGCATGAGGCTTGTTAGGTGAAATTATATTTCAGTTGTTTTAAAATAAGTAGGGACTTTTGAGCAGAAAAAAGTCACTGAGTTGAGAAAATATCCAAATATGTCAACCCTTAATCACTATCTGGAAGCCTTTGAAGAGATTCATGGATACTTAAAACTTAAAACCTTGTCTGTGTAAAAGTTTTCATTACCACAATGGGAATTCTAGGTGATTTTTTATTTCAATACTTTGCTCACCTGAAAATGTATTTTAAGTCAAACAGATGTAAATAAATGTTCGTATGAACTACAATGGAACTATTTGTTCCTACATTTAAAAAGTAAAACATTATGATTTTTCATTCCATATTTTAAGACTAAATTTGCTTATATTTCTATTCATACTGTAAATAGATGTCTTAAATTGAGACTTCTATTTTGAGTTTCAAAGCATGTTTAATTCATCTAAAACAATTTTCTTCAAGTATTTGGGTTGGTAAGAAAACTGAAATATTTTCATTCTGCTGTGATAATGCATTTTTGCATACAAAACCGAAAGAACACTGTGAAGCATAGTGATATAAAGTTCTATCTATAAAGATCCAAGTGTTTTTTTAAGAAAATTGATATTTCTGCTGTCATGTGAAGCATATTAGTGTTACAGCTAGTTTTCTGCTAAACCTAATTTTGGTGCTATTTATACCTTCCACTTAGAAACATCAGCTTAATATAGTGATTTAGTACTTTTTATTAGAGATTTAATACAGGAATCTGTTTTATGTAATGCTACTCATATATATTTTCTGATGTAGGAAATCCTTCATGGAGGGCCTCTGGTAAAGGAAAACTGTCAAAATTATGATATAATTATATTCATTGAATTTCTTGAGAATCATAGAAATAACAGCCCATAAAGAGGTCTAGTCTCAAGACACAGGGTATCACAAAAAAAAAAAAAAGAAATTTGGGAACACTGATATCTTCTTTGATTTCTGAAAACAAGGCTACTATGAATTGTAAACTTTAAAATACATTGATACATTTTTGGGCAATCTTCTCTCTAGCCTTTAATCTGTTTGTTTGGTTTTTGTTTCTTCTTTCATGCTTTTATACTCATACAGTCTTTGATAGCAACTTTGTGCGGCTAAGTTTTTCTCCAGAATATCCCAGCCCCAGCATATTTAGTACTCAAGTTTATGCATAAGGGTCCTCCATCAGGAAATGCAGAATCCAGCTTTTAGCCCTGTCATGGGAATGGGAATTTAAAACAGAGTATATATTTAACATCTATTAGTAAGACATATTTCAAAGTGAATTAAGATCAATTAGAGTACTTCCATTAATTTAATTTGGCTGTGAAAGAGTTCTATGAGCTGATAGTTATGTTAAACACCCATGTGTTAAACTTTCTATGTTTACAGAATTATATAATATGTTTAAATATGTTTTAGTTATTTTCTAGTAATAAGAAAATAAGAAAAAGTAGATATGTTGGGTTTTCTTTTAGATTAGAAGGTGATATTTATCAGAATACAAGATTATTAAGGGGTGTTAAGTATTTTAACATACTTAAATGGTAGGTTGAAAATTTTGTATTTCTATTAAAAAAATTCTCCCCACCAAGTTATGTAGGCAAACCCTTGAATATGTAAACAATAAAATTCTGTACAGTCCCACTTTTTCTTCAAAGTGTTTCTAAGGGAATTTTTTTTCCTGAGCAACCCTGGCAACATATTTTACTGTACTTAGAGCAAGTAAAAGAGTAAATTAATTGCTTTACAAAATATGGGAAGAAAGAAATATTAAGATTTTAGTTAATAAAATTTCACAGATTATACTAGTTTCTGTGAAGAGCCAAATACAAATTACATACATGAATTTGATTCAAATGAAATAATACGGAAGATTCAAATAGAATAAGGTGTGGTGACATGTTCTTTTCTAGATTAGGTTTGTTATGGCATCTTTTCAGTTCATTCCTCAAACTGTAATAAGATTTTGATCTCATTCCTAAAAAACGGAGTAATGACATTTCTCCACCTAATGTGAGGCAAAAAAATTGTGCTTAAAATAATTAATTTTCTTTTTTTCTATGCCCTCATCCTCTCTAACTGCATCTGTTATTCTTGACTGCTTCCTGGGATTCACCTACTTTCCTCAGGATATCTATGTCTCCTATATTAAATTATTTTGTAATTTTTGTCACTTTCTGTCTGTTTACAAATTCCTTCCTACCTACCCTGTATTTCTCTTATACTTTATTACTGTTGACACTCTGTGTCCCTTCCTAGTTTCTATTTCAGAATTGATTTAGCCAGGTTTCAAGCCAGTGACTAGTTTTTCCAGGCTTTCTGAAAATAATTTAATATTTTTCAGCTTTTTCTATGTTTTTTTCTCAAGAAACTGGATATGCGCACTTCCCAAATCCAGACTTTTCTGGTTATGCAATTCCAACAATCTCGAGAATATAGTTAAATGTTGTTTTGGGGCTTTTTTCTGTCACAGTTATTTACCTTCCTTTTTTCTTCCTTGTGTTCAGGAGTAGAATCACAATCACTAATTTGGCTTGTGCTATAATTTTCTGCTGCTAAATTCAAGCAAACTGTTGATTCCATCTGTAATTGCTTTTTAAATCAATGTCTGTGTCATTTTGGACTGAGAAGAATTACATCTCACATAGAGCAAAGCTATTTGTTCCCAAGTGATTGTTTAAGCTGCTGAGACAGTGTTTCTCCAAACAATTTTCTGCTATAATAATTGGCCTGTTTCTATGCATGCAGTTGTTTCCCTGTACCGTTCTATTGTTCAGTTTAGCTGTGTGGTCTCCTATAGCAGAGATTCAATATTCTCATAATTGTCACAAAATCAGGAATCCAGCTCTGCTAATATGTTTGAATTCTGAGAAAAAGAATTAGCAATTTTCTGTAAGATCCTTCTTTGTAATCACAAATGCATTTCTTGATAGCTGAACTAGCTATTTTTGAAAGCCAGAGAATGGAAATCTTTGCCACTTTGTGAACTGCAGTGTTTCAGCCTTTCCATGTTCATTGCCCCGAGCATCTGCCTTTCCAGCAGGCAGGGAGCCTGACACCAGTCTCTTGGACCATATCAGAAAATTTTGTGGGTTTTGGGTGGGAAGAATAGTATGAAACCCTAAAACTTGCCTGTTTGGACGTGACCTGCTGCAATTTCATCCTTCAGCCGACAGTGGCCCGGCTCCTAGTCTTCTTTCCCATCTCCCTGCCCACTGTCCTGCCATCACCAGGCCGAGGGCCATACTAGAGCTGCCCAGGGACCACAGTCAGGGTAACTGGGTGAGTGGCAAACACAAAAACTTGTTAGCCGTGTCTGAATTCTGCCTGGATCTCTGTCACCTGCCCAGGTATTGATTTCTTCTCTGCTTTCCAAGTTGTTTTGAAGCAGTCAACAGAGTTCAAGAAGCCATTGAGAACGGATGCTATCAACGGCAGGTAGGTGTCAAACAGGTCTCATGAACCTCCTTTCACTAGGAAATAAGACTAAAGTAGGGGTGGGAAGAGATGAGTCAGGGTTAAAATTCTTAATTTTGAAATATTTATTTGTAAACTATAATTGTAATGAACTCTGTAAGGTCAGTTAGTCCATCCCTCTCACAAAAAATAAGTAAATATGTGCTGTTCCTGATCAATGGTTTAAACTCAAGAAAATGTCCAGCTTAGGTGATCCCACAATTCCTGTTTTGGTGCATTAAAACACGGGTTGCATCTACATAATATCTAATCAATTCACGTCCAGGACTGTCATGCAGGTTATGTCAAAAGCCTTACTAAGTCCAGGTGTGTCACATACTCCTTCTCAGCTTTCAAATAGGACAGCTACTTTGCCAAAATGACTGTGTCTTCTTACGCTTCAATTAATCTTCAAAAATTCACAGTAAGTATTCTTTCTCCGCTTTATTACATTGCAGATGCTTCAAAATAGATTTTATTTACTTGTTCTAGTTTTTTTTCTAGCTTTTGAGTTTGTGTTGAAAGAGTATAGGCTCCTTCTTTTTCCCCTTTCAGTTTTCTGAGATCTTGCCCAGAGGTGACAAGTGTGCAGAGATAATTGCTGCTAATGCAGGCAAGTACATGCACATCTAGAGGGTGGCGTTAAACACACAGCACTATGGACAACACTTCCGCATAATGTCAACTGCCATTGATAACCCATACTTGGCTTCTGCAAATACCAAACAGGTACTTAACATTTTCACTGGTTTGGTAACCACATCTCATACAAAAATTACATAAATTATCTACAGAAAAATGGGCATACCCCTTCAAGCTGTAAAGCTGGTCTGCCCACATTCCACTTTTGCAGCACTGGGCTGCTAATCACCAGTCCAATGAGGACATGTTTATGCTGTTGACAAAACGAGAAAACTGTTGGAATCCTGGATGCTGAGAATTTTAGACTTTCTGTGCTGAAAGGCACAGACTCACAAGAGAATTTCACCTGAAGCTGTGGAGAAGACTTTAAAAATTTATTGATAGTACTGGGATTACTGGGTATGTAGATAGTTAGAAGTGTGTAATAACACAAGGTGGAAAATTTAGAGTTTGGTGTTTTAGAATATAGAAATAAATATGAAGAAAGATGGAGGTTTTAGAGCAGAGGCAGGTTGCTCTTCTTTACCTTCTTCTTCCTTCTTCATGGGTTTGGGTGATGATTTGTGATTGGACAGAAAGGTCCACATTGTGGGCTTCAGAGGATCAGTTATTGTGTTAAAAGGGAAAATAATCTAGGTGTCCTTTCTTAATTGGATAGTTTAGTCTTAAAAGACCTTGTAATGAGTTAGTTAGCAATTTTGTGCCCTGCTAATAAAAAGCTGCCGAACTCATGGTTATGAAACTGTTTCACTGATAAATAATAAACATCTGAGTACGAACATGGAATGCCATCTCAAATACCTTCAATCCCGACCTCAAGAAGCCAATAGAAAATCATCATTAAGGAAGCTGCATCTGCATTTATTTTGTCCTTTTATAAATTCTTAAACAAGAAAATTTCCTTATGTAAGAAATGATCGTATGGTTATACAATCACCTTCCAGCATGTATTGAAGTCCCATAGAAAACCAGTCTGTACTTAAAAGCTTTCATACAGTAGGATCTAATAATGTGAATGGTTAATCAGTAAGGGAGTTTTCTACAGTGACTTTCTGAAAGTGGAGTATTCTGAGCTTAGTTTTTCATAAAAGAGAAATGGCCTGCAATTTCCCCATGGAATAGTCCCACCAGCAGACTGGAGATTTAGAACCAGCTTGAATTCAACAAGGAATAGCATGTGGTATTTCAATATTTTCACAAAGATTTAAAGTCACATTAAGACTTAAGTAGCTTTCCAAAACCAATCATAATTCTTTATTACTAACAGAAGTAGTATATCAAATTACTAAACTCTGAATTTTAACATCTATAAATATCTTGGTAATCATGAACTTTCATAATATGATCTCAGCCTCACAAATAATTTCACAAAGGTTTAAATCCCATGATAGATCATGAATACGCAATGTGTAGGCATGGCTATAAGTCCTATCAAGATACTTCCTATGAGATTTCACTTTTTTACATCTGCAACATTAATTCAGTGACTGAACTCTAAATCCTAAATGAGATTTATTTGTATGCATATTCAGCCAAGCTGCTTTTGTTGTTGTTATTGTTATTACTGATATTATTACTAGAGTGTGTGTGTGTGTGTGTGTGTGTGTGTGTGTGTGTGTGTGTGTGTGTATGTGCACAACTTACTGGAACTTGCTGTCAGCTGCTGCATTCATGTTTTCAGGTTTCTGTTGAGAAACTTGCTATTAATGCATTTACACTTTAGGAAGTTTTTCTATTTAAGCTAAAGATTCTGGCTTAAAAATGGCATCCAAAGAGAAACCTGTTTTACTAACCCTTGAAAGACAGGAGTAAAAAGGCTGAAACAGTGTAGGAGGCAGAAGCAGGAAACCACATGAGAAAAAAAAAAGGAAATACATAATTTGAGGCTGTAGAGCAGAGGAAGGGGCAGGGGGAGGAAGTCTCAACACCAAAGAGGCTCATCAAAGCAAAAATGGAAACCAAGTAGTATGGGAAGACCCTTGAATCCAAACTCATAAATCCTGTGATGCATTTGTCACAACAATGGTAATCTACTCTGATTGACACACTTGGTCAAATTTCTGCACTTGATTTGTAAGACCTGTCTTCAACCATCTTTTCTACTAAGACCAGACGAGCTTGAGCTCGTGTTCTTGCTTTGGAACACTGTGAACCTGAACTTGGCTGAATCCACCAGGTAAAATTGTCATGCAAATCAATAAGAAAATCCTGTCATTTTCTGGATGTTTCTAGTTTAGTATTTCTATTTTTCTTCTGGCATTGAGTCTGTGAAATCATGCTTTAATCACTTCACATGAAAAAATTGAATTTGGCATTTTAAAAACAGCCAGCCAAAAGGATTCCAATAGATCCAATAATGAGAGCCCATTTATTAATAATTAGTTTTATTCCTTTCTTTGTTGTACCCATCAGTCCTACAAACACTAATTGAACACTAATAGAACACTAATTGAAAACCTGGAGTTGAGACTATGAGGATTCTTCCTTATGAAATGTTCAAATACTTGTAAATTCAATGGGTGTTGGAAGAAGGGACTTCATAACAAACTAAAAACAAGATTTTAATCCTTCTTTTCCATTAATAGCTGCTGCAGGGTGTCTGTCACATTAGGAAGGAAAAATTGTATCATTTGGAGACCCTTATGACAGTATCTTACACTAGATTTGTGTGAATCCCTTTCTAAGAGTGTTGATAGCCTTCTGTAAAAGTTAATGATGTCTGTGTTTCTTAAACTTTCAAAGGAAATCTGGAAAAGGCAGAGTTTATCTGAGGAAATTAAATTATTCTCAGCTAGAGTCTGGAGATTCTTGTAGTGCTTTATGGCAGTGTAAAAGAGTATCATAGGATTTAATTAAATAAAAGCTATGACAGTCTTGCTTATGAAATTTTAAAGGAAGCCCTGTAGAGTTGTTTATCTACTGGAGATTCTTTAGGTTGTTTCCAAATGGGTCATCATTTCCTATTATATTAAAAGGGATCAATTTTTAAAAATCACTTTAAACTTGGTTGTGTTTATTAAAAAAGCAGCTCTGGGGCTGCAGTTTTTCAGAACTGCATCATTCAAAGAGATTATTTCTACTCATTTCAATGGGAGTGATGTCCAGCTGCCACTGGGAAAGTTTGAAGGTCACAGCTGAAGGTTAAAAGTTTCAAAAATAGTTTTTTGGGGGTTTGACTCTTAAAATTAACATATTAGAGTGTCCTACACTGATGCTTCTGATTTTTGTCCTAGCAGGTCTGATGTTCAATTAATTGCAAGCACATAACCTGTATGAGTCTTCTCCCTTTATCATTCCAAAATCAATGGGCAGCAAGTCCACATGCCTTCTAGGGATCTGAAATCAAAATGTCCCATCAACCTTGGAGCTTCTGAAGATACCAGAGAAATATTTAGCTTGTCAGCTTTGTTTCTTTGCTGTCTTTGTGAAATAGAGTGTGCCATTACAGCAAGGGCAGACCCATCCTTTGATATGTCTTTGCTGAAGCTTTCTTCAGTTTTTAAAAGGTGCCTTCATTGCTGCTGTAAGAAGTTTATTTGCCTTTATTTCTTTCAGGTAGTACTGCTGGTATATTGACTTCCATCAAACACAGGCAATGCCCACTTAAAATGGGGGTAAAGTTTCCCTTGGAGCAGACAGTGAAGGAATGAGACCTGCCCATGGTAGGAATGGATTGCATGAATGGTTAGCAGGAAAAGACTGACATACAGGGGCTGTGGAAAAAAACTCTTTAAAAAAATTATCTTTATGAATATGTCCTATTACTCACAGCCTGTGTCGAGGCTCCCTGAACCAGGATGTGTCATCCAGCTCCCAGAGACAGGGCTCTAGGGCTATTGGACCCCACTGCTTAGCATCCACCTTACCACACTCTTTTCCTGTTTTTAGTAACTATGTGAATCTCTGGAGGTTCACAATATCTGTCTGCAGCCAAAAATGCCATGGCTGGGAGCAGAGCACACACATGGCAAACAAAAGCAGTGTGCTCCAACAGGAGCACACTGAATGGAGAGAGCACTGCAGCCTGCCACCAAGATGGTCCGTAGCTCCTCAGATGGTAGGAGCTTATTTCTGGGTACAGATGATGAAAAAAAGCTGAAAGAAATATAAAGGTGTTCATTGGGAAGTACTAGGTAGAAACAAAGAATGTGAATCAACAATTTTTTCTCTCAAAAAAAGATTTGCCTCAGAAAAATGTTTAGCATCAAAGAAATTTCTGATTTTCACAAAAAAATTCTATGCTGTTCACTTCATAAAAAACATGACTATATGTCATATCCATGGGGTTGTCAATTTCACACTGTGTTGTGGAAAAAAAATACAGAGGAAAATGCAAAGAAATATTTCAGTTTGCTTGATACCTCAAAAAACTCATTGGATCAAACCAACAGTATATATTTATGTGGTTTTCTCTCCTCCACCCTCCTTGTGCCACCCAAGCCTCGACCCTGCTCTCTCTGTCATCTCAAAAAGGATTGATATGACTATTTAATTCAGTGTAAAACTTTGCAGGTAATTTAAAATCATTTATTTCATGTTATGAATCTGTTACAATTCAGTTCACATATTAGTCAGAAGAAAAGGAATAGCTCTACCTCTGTTACCCAGTCCCTTCATGATTGGAATTTCTCTGAGAAAGATAAAAATATAGGTTTGATACCCACACTGGCATATATGAGGAGGGTACTGTTCTGGTTGAAGTGATAGTAAAACTTTCAGCAAACCTCCACTCTGAGTGAGGCAAAGGTAATTTTAAACATCCAAATCTCATTAGTGTCTTTACCTTGAGGTATTTTAGCATTGGCAGGTGCTGCTGACAGCCTTTTAATATCCTTCTGCAATCAGTGGGATGAAGAGGAGTTAGGAATGGCTTTCCATCTCACACAGCAATGGTACTAACTAGAGAAATGAAAGTGTCTGTCACATTTGTCAGTAGGTTGGTGACTTGGCACATTTACAGGGAGCCTATAAATGTGGGTTTCAGCCTGTATTACTGTGGGTACGAAACATTAAATAATGGGGAAAAAATCCTGTCGAGTTGTTAGTTAAGCCTATACATTTTCATGCAGTGGATGTGTCACTTGAGGATATGATTTAGTGGTGAACGTGGTGATGCTGGGTCAATGTTTGAGCATCCACTGCCCTCAGAGCCTGAAAACTGTCACGGTGGGAACTGCACTGGGGATACACATGATTTACATAAGAATTTATCCATATGTGTTCACTGTTCACTGATCTGGGAAGAGTAGAGGATCTCAGAAAATTTTCTTAGTAAAAACATTAGCTGGGAACAAGTTTGTTAAAGCTGCCCTAATAATAGCTTTATTCAGTGAAGGGGGTAGTGAGGAGACCAGTGTTTTTCCCAGCCTTCCAGGAATAATTTTAGGTTGCCTGTAGCAGCCCTGTGTGGCACCCAGCACCCAGGCTGGTTGGCAGCATTGCAGAGGGAGCTGCAAAATGACCCCAGACCCTTGCCAGCCCCGTCACCTGCCCTGGCAACCCTTCTGTGCCAAATACTGCATCATCCCTGCCAGGGAGTCCCCAAAGGCACTTGGCACACTCACCTGGGTGCCTCTGGCACCCAGCACAGGTGGTGGTTGTGGTAGCAAAGTTATGTTTACCACAGCTCTTGGCAGAGGAGCTTGTAGGGCCTGGGATGTGTTCTCTGTGATGGGCGGACCTGCATCCCCTGCCCTTCCGACTTCTCCTTTCTTGTGACCCGTTCAAATTTCATATTAGACCATTTGTGCTGTCTGTCACTTTTGATAACCTGACTACTGCTACATCCACTTGCTTTTAATTACTTTGCCATTCACTTTGTTTTAAACATTTGTGTCCATTTTCTATCTGGGGTCATTTTAATTGTTTGTGGCTAATAGAATTTGAAAGGAATATAATTTTCTTATATTTCATTCTAAGATTATCTATTGTGGTTTGCTACAGTCATCTGCTGCTGTTGATTTGCTGCCATACAGATGATTTAATTACCTAGAAATCATTGTTATTACCATAAAATCCCCATTTATTAACTACCACATCAATTATCCACCCTTTTGCTTATTGATCTGAAGTCTCCTGAGCAACTGATCTCCTGGGGCACATTTCAACCCAAGCACAAATTCAGCAAGTTCACTGGAGTAATGTAAAAGATAAACCTGGCTCCTTTGGCATTCTGATTCCCTGCCAGTACTTTTATTGAGATGCCCACTCACTGTGCAATCATCTGACAGATTTGGTACTGCAGTGGTTTACAGGTCTGATGAATCATGATTCTGCTGCTACTGATTGGCCATTTGTCTCCATTATTTTTACTGTCTTCCTTCTCCCCTGTGATTGACACATTTCTGGGGGTTTTGTTTTTGTTTTTGGGGTTTTTGTTATTGTTTTGGTTTTTGGGGGTTTTTTGGGGTTTTTTGTTTGTTTGTTTTTGTTTTTGTTTTGTTGGTTTTTTTTTTTTCTTCAGTTTCCATCTTCCTGTTCAATTTTTCTTTTGTCTTCCTTCCTCTTCTCTTAAGCTCCTCTGCTTGGGTACCTGTCCTCCTGTATGCTTCTGAGTTGTGTTACCACCTTTTCTGGGTTTCTGTTATTCTGAATGGAAGTCCCTAAGATGTCTTCCTTCTTCTTACTTCAGATATTGATAATCTAATGTTCACTTTCTTTGCTTATACTTTGTTATCTAGTAGCAATTTGCATTTTGCACTTACTGCCAGGGGTTCTCTCTCCTTGCTCCTTTCTGGCCCTCTGGGAACCTTATTGTAATTCACCTTCTTCCTGATTATTTCAGGTAATGTGGGAGGGGGTGTGGTTGGTGACCTCCCTGCATTGCCATGGGAGGCCACAGATGTGTAGTTTTCCCGCCTCCCGTGTTGTCAGTTATCTGTTCTCCCTTCCCCCAGTTTATGTCAATCATTTTGTACTCCTTCCCTTTGTTCTGGAAAGTTCTCGGTTCTTTGTAACCCCATTGGTTCTTCCCCCGAAACCACTCCTTCTCTCTATCCCAGTTGGCCGTTGCCATGTCACTCTCCGTTGACTCCAGCCTCATACCCTCACCCGTTTGGATGCTCTGTACCCTGACCCTCCTTCCCTGCAACTGTTATATACCCTGTCCCGCCCTTGGTTCGGGGCTCTCAGAGCTGGCTCGCCCTCTGAGTGGCTGTGTCCCTTCACCACCCTCGCCTTCCCTCACCTAAGCCCTCAGAATAAAGCCGCCTGAGAGACTCTCGCCTGGTGGAAGACTCTCTCTTTACAACCATCGTCGCGTCCCCGAAGTCCCCGACCCAGTCGGAGTGACCGAGGCACGCGATAAGGTAAAAAGCATAGACCAAGCATACATACAGTATTAATATACGGAGATTCTCTCTAACTGTCTTGGCAAGTCCAGTATATCCTCCCTGCTGGGATATAATAACACTCTTCCCTTATATAAGACTTTTAGATGATAATTTAAGAAACATTCTAATTAGTAGGAAGTATTGACTTTATGGATGTGGTCTGTCACTCAAATTTGGACTATACTAGTGAATATACTGTTAAAAATTGCAGTAATTTTCTGAAAAAATATGTAAAGTACAGATAAATATCTATAATTGCACACTTTACTAAGAATGCTAGTATAACTGACTGAATTTGAGCTACAATACAAGCCTTTGAGATCTACATCGTGCTCTTTGGAGACACCTGATCAATAAGTTCAAAAGAAATATTTGTGCTCTTCAGGAATTAATGCTCATGCTAAGCATAGGCTCCAGCAGCAAAACCTTCACCTGGCTCCAGATCCAAGACACCTCTACACCATTGGATACTCTTAGGATGGAAATTTGTTTCCCTCCTCTCAGGAAGTATCTTGGGCCCTGATTTGCATGAGCTCCACAGCAAAATGGCCATGGCCTGTGTGTGAGTTTCTTTCTCAGTCTGGACTTTGGTTTATGAGTTCTTTGTTCAAAAGCTGGCAATAATTCAAATAATTCAAATGAAGAGTAACTTAGGTTATCCTGGAATTTAAGCAACCTCATCTTTTCATGTGTAAAATCTAGAAAATAATAGCTCTGTCTGTGACTAGAATAAATGTCTCTTGCATAGCAGACTGCAATTGCTGTAATCACTAGTATTAGAGTTTCCCTCAGACCTGTTAAAGTAAGGAAAAAGAAGAATGATAAAATAACCTGAATGAATTTTCCACTCTTACAAAAATGCTTAGAGAATCCAGGGATTGTTTCTTTTTACTTAACCATGTAAATGCACTAAAAATTTCATTTTGAGAAGACAAACAGTTATCACTATTGAATTTAAAATTATTTTGTTCTTCTTTTTTTTTTTAACTTTTTAAAGAAAGGTCCTCATTTTAGCTGGCTTTGCTGCATTCATGTTACTGAACCAAAATAGGTGACAATGACTGCTGTGAATATTTAATTAAAGGGGTAACTGATAGAGACTTGATATTTGCTCTGACCTTTGGTCTGCTGGGTACAGGTCAGAAGGACTGAAGCTGAGCAGAGTGCACTGAGGAAGGCTGTCTGATGCTTCCTGTGAGCTCTTTGTGTACAGAGAAGAGGGGCACAGAGTCCTATTATCACTCATGACTGCTGTGGGTTGGGTGGGGAGAGGGTGGCTGAGTGCTGCTTCACTGCTCTTCATTAATGCTGCTTGGTTATTATCCTGGAAAAGCAGTTTAAAATCTGTGGACAGCTCTGCCCTTACATATCTCTCACCAGTGAAGAAGCAGACATAAAGAAAGCACAGAGTAAAGGGTTAGGAAAATATGAGTACCAAAGAAAGACTCACATCCAATTTAGAGCTGTTTTGACCCAAGTGTATGAGGATGAGGTGCAGGGTAAGTGCCAACTCAGCCAGTACTGCCTGGCCAGCAGTGACCTGGCTGCAAGGCTGGCCAGGGCTGCACCTGAGAACTGACTGCTCCCCACATGTTTTTACCAAGCGGTTTAGGAAGGGTTTGACCTAAGGTTTATGATCACAAACTCCTAGATTGCTGGGAAGTTAATGAGGACTAAGCAGCTTCACCTTGATACATCTCTACTTCCTAAACAGCACTTTAAAACTTGCCCCAACTTGTATTTGCTGACCAGGAGCTGTTATTTAAGTGCACTGACCAGAATTCAAGCTTCACCTATGATTGACTGGGGAGATGTACTTACACTGACAGCATGACACTGAGGCTGTGGAAAGTAGGATAAAATCTGAGAGGAGAAGGATGTGATGATGCAGGGTTAGATATCTACAGAAATTGCTGAACATCCCGGGCTGAGCAAGTCAGATATCACCAGAGATATTGCTGTCACATAAAGATTATTATAATTTATTGTTTCATGTCAGTGTCTCTGGTCTTTGAAGTCCAGGATGAGACATGATAAGACAGAGGTTGCACCTGTGACTAGAAATGGCTGATAGCACAGGTTGCTCCTGGGAACTGGAGCTCTGTGTCCGTATTGCTTCCAGCAGATCCTGCCTTCCCTTGCTGAAGGAAAAAATGAGACTTTTGATGAAGGTGGCTGTGCTGAGCACAAAGTGTTGGGGACAGCACACAGGACAATTAAAAGAGATTAGAAAATTCAATTATCCATGACTTTGCAGAGGGACACCTGTTAATTACTCAAAACTGCATCCAGCCCTGCAGGAAAGGAGCTGTGGAGCTGGCTGTGAAGGAGATGTGTATGTATGCTCTATGCTATGTATGCTATACAGCAGCCAGAGCCACAACCTGCAAGGTTTGAGCCCAAGTATTGAGTAAAGGATTGAACCCAGCCAAAAGAGGGGTCACCTGAGCACATGGATTGACAGACCACTGCAGCCAGCCCAGGAGAAGGCTGTGACCTTGGTACAGCAGAGTTACCCGGCCAGGCAGAAATGAAAAGAACATCAACATTTCAAGGGATTTTTTGAGACCAATTTTCATGGTGAAGGAAGGAGGACTGGAGGACTTTTTCACTGACAACTGTTTTCCATTATTTTTTTAATGGGTTTATAGAAGCATTGAGTAGATGGGTTTTGCATCATAATGGGAATGGCATTTATTCTGTTGCCTGTGAAACAAGAAGAATACATTTATATCTCTTAGAATCAACTGTGGGTTTTGTCAATGTGTTTTATGAAAAAAAAATAGTATTTCAAAATAGAAATCATGATGCAGGAACAACATATGTGTTACCATAAGAAGAAATTTACACTTCAATGACCACAGAAATCTTCACTATTTTTTTTTCTTTTTAGAATTTATATTTGTCTGCTATTATTTACTCCCTTTTTTTGCTATTGAAAGAATATACCATTTATATTGGTCTGGGTATATGAATTTTATATCATAGAACTAAGATCCATTATTTTTTAGTTAGCAATGCAATAAGAAGATATAGAATGCCAAACATTTAATGAAAGCAAATAGAACAAACATGAATAGCAAGTCTTCTAATGAATAAATATGAATAATAAAAATCCCTGTGGAGTGTAGATGCAGATAGGTTAATTCTTTCACTTGAATTTTAAACCTGACTGAAAAAAAATCAGATGAGTTTACATTTAACACTTGGTTATCCTTAAAACTGCAATAAAAAGAGCTTGTATTCTTCATATCTGGTCTATAGCTATATTTAATTAACAGAGTCAACATTGTTTATAATGTGATATCCTTAGCATCTGATAGCTTGGAGTACCAGCAATGCTGCTCTGATTGCTGGTAGAACTTTTGGCAAAATGAAACTGAAGAGCACTCATTGAGCTGGTTCTGAAATGTCATCACAAAAGGACAAAATTTACCTCTCTTCTCCTCCTCAGCTCTTAAAACTAACAGTGAAGAAGGGATAAGGATTTCTGGTATCTACCAGTTATTCATGACTAATCTTTGGGCCTCATTTTGTTCTCTTTGCAGTAGTCCTTAAAAGGAAAGACAATGAAAAAAAATAAAGAAGAAAAAAATTTCAATTTTTTAACCAAGAGTGAAAATAAACCCTGACTTTTCTCTTCTAAATGCCAGTTCTCAATTTAAGACATATTTCTTGTCACCATAACTTGTTCATTTTAAAGGCTGGTTTTATTTTGATCATGAACCTTGTCAGAGAAAATAAAGAAAATCTAGAGCTTGGAAGCTTTCTAAGAAGCTACGGGGTTTTTTTGGTTGAAAATCATTAACCAGTTTATAGCTTTGTAGACTAAATCAAGGTTCTATCAGCATGTTAGAGATGTATGTCCTAGACTGCAAGACTGGATGATCTACACCAACTTCAGCCTTAGAAAATTTGATTTGTGTCTTGGGAATTAAAATGCAGAAGATTCTACATGGTCTAGACGCTTTCTAGGATGCGATTTTTAACCTTGTTTGAAGGTGGCAATAGAAAGGTAATTAAGATTATTTATCAACATAGACATTATTCTTATTTCCTTCAAACTGCTATATAAAATTTGCTACTCTTTTAAAGGAATTTACAATTGTAAACTTACTGCATAACTGATATTATATTTAAAAAAATTTCCTCAGTGCAAAGGGAGAATTTGTTCCACGACCTATTTACAGACTTTTTTCTCCTTTTAGCAAATATTGATCTCAAAATCAGATGCTAATTTGTAGCATCCAAGAAAACACATGACTGAAAATTAACTTTTGGGCTGGGCTGCAGAAATCAACCTATATGTTAAACTAATTGCCAAAAGGGGTAACATGTTAACATCTGTTGATTCAGAATTGCATTACAAGAGATGTCAAAGCCAACAACAGAACTACCCTGTGGATGAATAGTTAAAAGCTTGTACAAATACTCTAACCTCAGATGCCCAAGAATGATAACAATACATTTTCTAGAAACTCAGAATGTTGTCAGGTTTTGTTAACAGTATTCCATGACATATAGCAAAAAACTTTAATATCAGTTGTCCTACCAGAAAAAAAAAGTTCATTTGTTTAAACAAAAATCAATGTGAGTAAGGCAAATGGCAAATATTCTTCTACACATGCAAATACACACACTATCATAAATTTCTTAGGAAACTCTTGTTCGTGTTGACTGTCTCCTTTAACATGCAGTCAGGAAACAGGGTAGTTTTAGTATTAATGATATGGTGCAGGCTTCTGAAATAGAGGAGAACAAGCAAATAACAATTTTTTGTAAAAAAAATAAGTCCTAAAGTAAGTGAAAGGGTAGGAAATGCCAGAGAGTCGAATGAGCAACATGATGACAGATGAAATACTATCTACAGATGTTACAGCATTTTTAAGAGAAAGAGGGCATGAATTGTGAAAGTTGAGCTACTCCAGGCTAGGCCTCAGATTGAGGCCTGGTGGGGCCCTCAAAGCCTCTGACGCAGTTAGAAATTCAGGGTTGTGGCGCAGGTAGAAAATAATCTTAAAGTACGGTGGGGACCACGGGGGGTGAACTAGTATAGGTTTTATGGTGTACAGTGCAGGCCGTTTTAAGGAAAAGGTAAACAATGTTAGCCTACCAATCAGAGTGTCTTTGTTTCTGTAAACTATATAGAAGCTTATATAAACTACCGCCTGATTTTGAATAAACGGAGAACGTTGCATTAATCATATTGATTGGATGTGCGTTTGTCTTGTCCAGCTTCCCGTTTCCCTGAGGTTCCCTGGCTTTAAGTGGCGCCCGCACGGGGACTCAGGAGGCTCCGAAAAAGCTGCCAAATTACTTTTAGAGTAACGGGCAGTCAGGTTTGAGTCGCGCGACAGGAATTCAGGTCCAAATCGCCTCATGGTGACGGGACCGGGATCCCAAATTCACTTTTTGTGAACGGGGATCAGGTGGAACGGAGCAGAAGTCTCCAAACTCCGAATTGGGCCGTTCCCAACGGGAGGAAAAAGACTCTTCGCATTGTTGTTTGCTTGCGAGAGTCCGTTGGAGCAGTGGGAAGACCTCGGCGTTCACAAAGGACCCGAACGGCGGGTGTGGACGTGGCCGGGGCCGGGGAGCTGGAGCGGGAGCTGCTGCCTTGCCGAAGAAAAGCGAGAGCGGAGCAGCCCGCGGAGACTGAGGTAAGCCGCAGAGACAGAGAGAGGGTGAAAAGTTCACCATGGATGGAGATTTACAGGCTTCAGTGCGGCTGCTCTTTCATATTCTCTCAAAGAGAGCTGAAAAAGTTAAAGAAGCCGATTTAGAACAGTTGGTCCTTTGGGCGAGAAGCAAAGGCAAGCTGCAAAAACCTTCGCTGATTTTTAGTAAAGTCGAATCGCAAGAGCTGGGGCAGCTGCTTTGGCACGCAGTGATAGAGGGCGGAGATGGGAGAGAAGCAGTGCTGGCCCCTCGCCCCCCCGCAGCAGCGGCGGCGGCGGCGAGCAACCCGGCGCAGCATGTCAATTGTAGCAGAAACAAGCGATCACAAAGCAAGATACAAAGGCAAGAAAAAGTTACAGAAAGCCCTTCCTCGTCCCTTGCGGAACGGGTTGGCAGAACTAAGGCAACGGACTGTGGCGGAGAGCAGCAGGGTGCGGCGGTGAGCACTGGCCAGCCGCCCGGACGGATCGCAGAGCGGGGCCAGGCAGAGCGGGGCCAGGCAGAGCGGGGCCAGGCAGAGCGGGGCCGGCCAGCACCGAGCCTGAGGCGGCCCCGGGGCGGAGCGGACTTCGGCCGAGAGACAGAAGGCTCCTTGTTGCCGAGCAACAGCGCAAGGGTGGAGACGGGCATTCCCCGGGGCTCGGCCGCGCTGGAGTCGGAGCAGGCGGGGCGCGGCCGCATCAGGAGCGTCTCCTCGCCCGTCCCCACAGTGACGCAGCAAGGACGGGAGCGAGACGGCGCCGCCCCCTCATCTCCCCGCAGCACCCCGCAATGGCGGCGGAGACGCTGCACAGCCTGGTTGCCACGGTAACGACAACCCCGAGAGCAGCAGCGCCACCGATGGCGAGATGGCAACACTACAGCAAAAATTTCAACAGCATTTTTTTTTTCAACTCCTTGCAAGAGACAAAAGACGTAATGAAAAAGTATAGCAATACTGAGTGTTTTCCAAGAAACCAAGAGGGATGGACATTATGCAAATCAAAGTTATTTCAAATACAATGTGGATGAAAATTACTGTAAAACAAAAAAGGATAGAAATGTTAATAATTATTTAATTGCTAAAAATGTCTTTGAAAGCAAAGATTTGAGAAAAGTCAGTCAGATGGAATGTTGGCATTGAGTTCACAATTTCTGGTTTTGAGTTTTGTAGATAATAAGATAAATGATAACTGTCAAGTTTTTGTAGGTAATGATAAATAGTAATGATTGTTACTAATGTTATATGAATGCTTGACAAGATTGTTTTAAACTATTTTAAACATTTTTTGTTAATAGGTTGATCATATAATGTAAGTTGTCTGATTTTTGTGATAAGAATTATTATTAATATGTTAAGGTATTGAGGTGTTGTTTTAATATTTACAGTCAGTTTTCATATGTTTTATGGGGGTTTTTTTTTAGGTGATTGATTGTAAGATGTGTTTTTCAGGATCCTGTGTGCTTGATTTTTTAACTACTCATGTGTTTTCTTTATTCAATTTTCTATGCAGCTGCAGTTCATCTTTTAAAAATTTATAGTCCAAGTTCTGGTTCAAGATTTCAGACTTCAAATTTTCAGATTTTTGAAGAAAAGGTTTGTTGTATTTAGAGAATTTTTGTCTTGAAACAAATTTTAGACAGGTTCAATCATTTGATGTTTTGATAAATTGTTAATAATAAGGTTTTTCACTTATAACTGTTATTTTTAAGACTTTTGTTTTAAACATATCCTCCAATTAGAGTTTGAGCTCTGGCCAGGCTCTGGCTCTACGTGGATGGTGTGATTGATCCAGATGTTTTCTGCATCAAGAAGTATTCAAGTCCTTTTGGCTTGACAATTTGACCATACAGGACAGCTGAGCCTCAAAGGGGTTTTGGAGAGACATGATCCGGACATGTTTTATCCAAATCTCTGTTGTTTTAAGGTTTTTCAGCTGCTGCAGACTCTGGGATGACAATTTGATAGTGTAGCACTTGGTAACTGTGATTTTATATGTAATATTAATTGTGTATTATCTGATTGATTTTTATTTGTTGTTAGTTTCTTTACTATGTGCATTGTTTTGTTCTTAATGTTTTTCATGTTTATAACAAAGATGTTGATATTTCCATTTCTTCATGCAAGTTTTAGGGAACAGAATTGAGAGAGGACCCTCCAGTCCCTGTGGGGGTGTTGGGTTTGTTTGTGTTTTAACAGGTGCAGAATCAAAATGGATTTCAGTGAAGAATGTGGAACTTCTCAATTGCAAGAGGGCACTGATCTCTCCACAAGTGGATCAGAGGATGCACAGCAAAAGTGGATTGTGCAAAGATTTGTGTTTCACCCACAGAAGATCGTGGGCTTTGAGTTTTTTTTTATAAGTGTGTTTTTAATGATGTTATAGAATTTTTTTTGCTAAGTTTTTAATAAGTTTTAGTAATGCCTGTGATTTTTCTGTTCATCTTGCCATTGTCTTTCAATGGCAAAAGAAAAAGAGGGAGGTCCCAACGGGGATCAACAGAAATTCTACTTGAGTGAGTGTCTTTACCCATCCAACCAAGAAGTCGTGTGATGGACAGGACAGATGCTCTTGCTACATTGATACGAAAAGGCAGAAACAGAATTTTAAAAATAGATGAAACAGAAAAATAAGTTGAAATATCATAAGTGTGAAGTTAGATTTATCAGAAGTTAGTTTATTAGAAGTTATAGTTTATGTTTAGAATTAAGATTGTTTCTTTCATGTTAGACAGGGCATTCAAGAACCTGAGAAGAATGTGGTGGGCCTCAATGTTTTTATTTCGCACTTGTTTAATTTTTGGAGTCTCGTTGGGTCCCATGGCAGAGTTCAAGACTTGGACCTGAGCTCAAATAAGTTTAAATAGCACTCTGGGAGCGCAAGCTGTTGCATTTGTGCAAAACCTTAAATTTACTGATGGTAGTTTTCAAGAATTTGGTCTTTTGGGTTCTGTCCCAGGAAATTACTGTTTGATATTTGGATCTTATGCTACCAAACCAACTCAAGAAAATGGAAAATTGACAGATGACAACACTTGATTGTCTCCCAGATCACCATTGTATTACAACTATTTAGAATGTTGTAACAATTCGACTCCAAGAGGTAGTGCAGGAAAAACTGCCCCCAGGAACCTTCCTCATTTGTGGAGACCGAGCCTGGTCAGCAGTCCCTCAAAATGCTAGGGGAGGCCCATGTTATATCGGTAGGTTGATGCTTTTTGCTCCCACCATACATCAGGTTCTCGAATTGCCTCAGAAGACTCAACGAGCCAAACGCAGTGTTCTCCAAATGGACACTTCATTTGATAACTGGCTCAATTCTTCAGGTTTTTCTGGCTGGGTCAAAGACAGTGTGTGCAAAAATTAGTTCATTGAGCCTTCACTCCAGCCTGAGTAGCTCAAAAGAAAAAGAGGGAATTGTTACAGCATTTTTAAGAGAAAGAGGGCATGAATTGTGAAAGTTGAGCTACTCCAGGCTAGGCCTCAGATTGAGGCCTGGTGGGGCCCTCAAAGCCTCTGACGCAGTTAGAAATTCAGGGTTGTGGCGCAGGTAGAAAATAATCTTAAAGTACGGTGGGGACCACGGGGGGTGAACTAGTATAGGTTTTATGGTGTACAGTGCAGGCCGTTTTAAGGAAAAGGTAAACAATGTTAGCCTACCAATCAGAGTGTCTTTGTTTCTGTAAACTATATAGAAGCTTATATAAACTACCGCCTGATTTTGAATAAACGGAGAACGTTGCATTAATCATATTGATTGGATGTGCGTTTGTCTTGTCCAGCTTCCCGTTTCCCTGAGGTTCCCTGGCTTTATACAGATAGTCTATCTACAGATCCTAAGCACCTACTTGGACAAATCAAATGAATTCTGCATTCCTAATTTATGGAAAATGTTGTGGAATTAAGTTCTGTACAGCAGTGGTCAAAAAAAACCCTGACAAAGCAACAAATAAGATATTATAATGTAAAAGGATGGGACAGGTTGTTTTTCTGAAAGTATTATTAATGTCAATGATGTGTCCTCAGCTACAATATGTGCTCAATCCTGGTCAATCTCTTTGAAAAAAAAGATAAAGAAGATGTAGAAATAGGTGATGAAAATTGCTAAGAGCATGACACAATTTCTGTGATGACAGATTGCCAAGACTGAGATTGTCTAGCTTGGGAAAGAAATTAATTTAAAGAGATATGACAAGACTACATAAGATACAGAATGCCATATAAAAGAAATGCACCTTTTTCTTTACAGTTTTTCCTAATTTTGTCCTAATACCAGAATAAACAAGTCTTCAATGAAACTGAAAGTCAAGCAATATAACCTTAAATGGGGTAAATTGCAAAATTTAGTAGGTGATCTCATTGCGACTGAGCTTTAAGGTTTAAGGTTTGAGGTTTAATGGTGCAAACAATGTTGGCACCATTTAAGCACGTATGTAGGTAAGGAGCACTGACTCATTTCTGTGATGGCTTAGACATATCTCAGATTACAGAGTGGCCCCAAATATCTTTGCCACCCCTTCTGCAGTAAATATAGTCATTCATAAAATCATTGTGTCTCTAGTCACAGTCTAACATTCACTAATGAAGACAGACTTCTCACTGTGGGCAAAGTTTTTTACAGTTGTCCACTATGAATATTTTTGCACTTTAGTTCCTTAAGGAAGATTGTATAAAATCTGTGTGCTTTGAGAAGCAGGATGTAGGATTGAAAGAACAATTCAGCCCAATCCATTTCTATTCCTATCTTCCTATGTTCCTAAGATACACTTCTTAGGAAGTGTACAGCCTTACATAGTGTACAGCCTTCCTTAGTGTACTGATGTAAAAATGTGATTAGCTATAAAAGTGAATGCATTCACTCAACTGTTAAAATGATAACATTAAATGAGAGGAACCATGAAGAGAAAAAAAATGTTTCCCACTTTCAAGGAAAGTAGGAGAAATAAGCTTCATATCATTACCAAATCATAACAAAATATAAACATAACTAAGACAAATCAGTGCCCAGCACAGAGGAGACACTGTATAGCCTTATATTCTTATTGGAAGATAAATGGATCATTTAAAGAATGTATTGCTGTGTCTCCCCCTCAAATCCATGGGTGTTCCCTGTGGAGCCCGGCCATCTAGGCGGTTGGGGTGAGGCGGGCAGAGGGAAGGGTTTCTCCTTGAATCCCGGAGGGCCTGGAGAAGCCCCACATGAGTCCAAAGACGAGCTAGTCCCACAAGCAAAGAGAGGCGCTCTTCCTCAGGATTAGTTCCAAAGTTTAACGTCACCTCGAAGGAGTCCAGAGCGAGAGAGGCTGAGTCCCTGCCCAGACTGGCCAGATATAGGGGGCGGGGAAAACCTGACCAGCCAATGGGGGAAGGACATAGGAGTGGCTCTCTGGGGGCAAGGCCTCAGAGTGACCACTGAGGAGGGGGTGGGGGAGGAGTCCCAGCCAGGGTCCAGTTACCTGGTGACCCTGGGAGAAGGGTCTGGACAAAGGGGAGTGGTCAGCAGGTGATGGACACATCACCTGGGAGGAGACAGGGGGATGGGTTGGGGTTTGATGGACATACAGGTACTGATGGGAAAGCTGGGATGAACCAAACAGATACAAAGAGGGGATATACAGTGCAAACACAACTCTACAATGTATCTGCCATTTATAAAGCTTCTAGAGAAATTTCTGGCTTACCACAACATTTCAATGAGCAAATAAAAGTCTTATGAGCCTGACATGCAGATTACTGAGTTCTGATAATCACCCTTCAGCAATCGCCTTTATGTGATTTATACTGTTGTGAGAAACTTTTGTCTTATTCTGTAACAATGGAGAGGCTGCCAGAACAGCATATAGAATGAAGTACAAAGCAAATGAAAATACAGGAGATTAGTTTTGGAGACGGAAGCACACTCATTGAGAGAGAAAAGAAGATCTTAATATAAATGAAAAACAATTTAGAGTTTTAGTCTCATTCACGTGCTGAGAAAACATTGAAGAAAGTTGATTTGGCCAATCTATTTTTAAAAGGTGAAAAGGAAAAAAAAAAACCATCCAAACACAGGGTGACAATAAAACAAGTACACATTTCTTTCTGCAAACACACAGAGAATTGAGAAAAGTTACAACAGAGAAATCATGTAACCAGCAAATGACAACAAATTGAATTGCTTTAGAATCTCATCCATCATGCAGAAACAAAGAAAATACTGGCATGTTCCAAACCTTATATTCAACTCATTCCTGGTAAAAAATCTTTGAAGATAACTAGAAAGGAAGTTCAAGGAGTTATTGAGTCATAAAAATTTTAGATAGCAAAAGAAACCCCTAATGAGTCTGTATGTAGAAAAGAACAGTCTGATGGGCAAGCAAATCCTGCCATAGACATATCTAAATATATGACTTTGGGACTATCCAGAGCACTGCCCTGGAGAGAATAAGCACTATTGTGAGAATGAAGTCAGAGGTGTCATTAAGGAATACTCCAGGACTGTATGAAGGATTGTATTTTCTCTTGGTTGGACAAGATGACCATTTATAGTCCCTTCTAACACACACCATTCTATAATTCTATGATCTTTTAGGAATTACTTTGCTCAGAATTTCAAAGAGCAATGAACAATGAAGAGATTGCAGTCCCTAGCAATGAAATTTCTAGCTTAAAAAATGTCTTGAAGTACTTTGATCTCTGGAATATGGAATATTACTTTGTGCTGAAAATTTCTTTTCTAAATTTTTCTTTTCTAAATGAAGAACATGTATTACACTTCTAAAATTACTTCAGTTTTAAGCTTAAGCTGTTGCTAAAGAGTTGGTTAGTTTTTTATGTGCTCAGAAAAGAAACTTGGCCCTTTTATTACAAACTAATCATAATTAAAAATCTTTGACATATGACATTGTAAGAAGAAAATTGAGAAATAGAAAAATATAAAAAAAGAGCTATTATATTTTTTATTTAGAAGAAATGTGCCTTTTGAAAAATGACCAGATGTCATTTTCTTTTATGCCTTTTGCAACTATTGAGCATCTGCAAAAAGAAAAAAAAAAAACCAAAAACAAACAAAAAACATTGACATTTGCAATGCTGGCTTGGCAGCTTTTGGGAAACAAGTTTTAGGCACATCTTGGTCCACTTGCTTCCTTATGCCAAATTGCCTGGGTAATTCCCTTAGTTGAGACTTGGCAGATCTGATAAAACATGACAGCAGTATTTAAAAAAAAAAACAACAAAAACTTTCTCTAAATCCGTTTTAGATAAATGTAGTTCCACAAATACTATTGACCTGAAGCCAGTGCAAACACTGGTAATGCAAAAGGAACTGATCAGAACATAATTTCCCTGTTCCAAAACCAGAGCTTTTTCCATCTTGTTAGTAGGGTAAGGCCAATTGTGCATTAGATCCGGGAGTTTATGGGGTATTCTGATATCTTGAAGGTTCATTATCTGCTGCTGTACTTTCTTTAAATAGAAAGCCCTTTACCACACAGATCATCTTTATGTAGGAACTTGGAACACTGCTCTATACAGGTTACTAAACTCTTCCTCAGAGTTGTAAAAATTGAATTCTAGTTTTTGTCCATACGTGGTTAAAGGAGTTTCTCTCTGGCTTCTGCTTGTTAGTTTCTGTTTTCTTCTCTGGAGCATGAAGTGAAGGAGTTTATTTGGGTTGTTTTTTGTTTTTTTTTTTTTGATGAAACTATGTTCAGCAACAATGGTGTTTCTCATTAGCCATATCAATAGGTATTTTGAGGCTTATAAACCTCTTAGGCATGATGCCATTTTTCAATGAGGAGTTAATTTATGCATTGTGTGAAAGCAAGTATTTCCTCTCAGTGCAGAGCCTTCAGACAATGCAGAAAATTCCAGAGCTGTTCTCCAGGTGGGTATAAGGAAAACAAACTGTTCAGTCCTACTTGCAATGTGCACATGTAATTCAACTCTTACCTAAAATGACTCTTTTCTAAAATTAGTTACTTCTTATACAGAAATCTTTCTCTCAGTATTCCATTTTCCTGCCTGTGAACCTGTCATGCTATTATAGTCCAAAAGTGGAAACAATATTCCACCTGAGTACAAAAGCAGCACTATTATAACTATGGTATTATTTTCTACTCCATTACCTTTTTTCATGTTTCTCTCTTTGGCCCTGATTTTATTTTAGTGTGACTGATATTTTTTGTCAAACATCTGTTCACTATGGCAGCATGCTGGCTTTCTCCATTTCTGGATTTCTTCTGGGTATGTGCTCTCTAAATGTCTGGAACCTAAAAGGGTGGTCCTTTGATCACCACTGCGAGTGAGCTGGGAGGATGCTCTCTGGGGGGGTCCAGAAACAGACTTTGTGTAGTGAATGAGTTCATTACAGCCTTATGTGTTAGCCTTGGTTGAGTCATAACTGGGGCAGAAATATGTGTTTGGTAATTATTGTGTTTACTTTGAAGAAACAGGGAATTTATAATCCAGAGGCTTAATGAACATGTTGGTTCTTAGCTGCTGGGAAGCTGAATGAAAGAAAAATATACTGACCTTCTATATTCATTATTACTTTTCCTTTATAGTATTCCATAGACTCTTTTATCATTCAGAGCTCCATAATGATAGTGGCTGACAGGTAATAGAACATGTAGATCAAACAGTCCTGTCCTGTATCTAAACAGGCAACAATAAAAAGTAATTGAAGTAACAGGTGAATTGTTAAGAAAGCACAAATCCTGACAAATATGTCTGTATTTATATCTCTACAAGCATAATTAATTCAGTGCACTTGTGCAGCTAGCTGTCTTTTACTAACTCTACATACTAACTCTACAAACTGTAGACAGCAGTTAATAGGCACTTCTGATTTAGACTCTGGGCATACATATGCATTTACTTTTTTCCCCTTTTTTTCACTCCTACCTTTATTTTTTTACTGCAATAATTTAAAATTTTTAAAATAAAATATAAAAGCTCAAAAAGTGATGCATGAATTTCCTTTATCTTAATGTTCAAAGCAGGTAGCTGGCATTATTTCAAGCTTCCTTTCTCTTATGCTTTTCTCTGTACTTACTCCCAAGGCAAATGTCAGCTACATGGTTTGTGTATTTAGTGCTCTCTGTTCCAGATCCCAAAAGATAAAGATTCTTTAGGTAGGGCCTTAGTGAGATCTATATGCCTAAATCCAAAACTTCAGCCTTCAGAATCATCAAAAAATTTATCAGCTTAGGGTCTGCTCTGATAGGCTGTAGTGTGTTGATCTTGGCTGGATGGCATGCACTCGCTCTCCTCCTCAGGGGGGCAGGGGAGAGGAAATATAACGAAAGTGTCGTGTTCTAAGGACAGTGAGAGATCACTCACCAGCTAGTATCATGGGCAAAACAGACTCAACTTGGGGGACTTGGTTCAATTTGTTACCAAACACATCAGAGTAGGGCAATTAGAAATAAAACTAAACTATAAAAACACCTTCCCCCAGCCTCTCCCTTCTTCTTGGGCTCAATTTAACTTCTGGGTTCCCTGCCTCCACCCTGATCAGCAGTGCAGCAGAATGGTGATGGGTCTGTGGTCACTTCTTCCCACACTGTTCGAGCCACTCTCTCCTCAGGCAGAGGACTCCTCACACTCTTCTTCTGTATCAGCGCTGTGTCCCTGCCACAGGAGTCACGATGTGATCATTGTCTGTGATTTTTTCCAATGTGTGTCCTTCCCATGGAGCACAGTTCTACACAAACTGCCCAAGGATGTGTTCCTTAAACAGTGTGCAGTCTTTTGGAAACAGGCTGCTCCAGTGTGAGTCACAAGTCCTGCCAGAACACCTGCTCCACCATGGGCTCCACTCTCCAGAGGTCCCCAGGTCCAGCCAGGAGCCTGCTCCAGCACGGGCTTCCCACAGGGTCACAATCTGCTTTGGACATCCACATGTTCCAGTGTGGGATCCTCTGTGGGCTGCCAGTGGATATGTTCTACAGTGGACCTCTATAGGCTGCAGAGGGACAGTCTGCCTCACCTTGGGCTGCAGTGGAATCTGCTTCAGAATGCCTAAAGCATTTCCTCCCCCTCCCTCTTCAGTGACCTCGGTGTCTGCAGGACTATTTCTCTCGCATATTCTCACCCATATGTTCTCTGGCTGCTGTTGTGCAGGGGTTTTTATCTCCATTCTCAACTCTTATCCCAGAGGTGCTGCCAAGTGCTAAGGATGAGCTGAGCCTTGGCCATTAGTAGGTCCATCTTTGTTGGAACTCAAAATGTCCCTCAGATATTTTTGGAGGTTTCAGGCCCTGGTCAGAAGCATTTGAGACCCTGGCAGGCAGCTGGAAACAGCTGTGATTTTGAGTTTCAGCCATGGAATGATTTACCAACTTTGCACTTTGGAACAAGGAGTCACAGAAGTTTAAATATTATAGTAGAAGTAGTTACAAAGTAGAGGGAAGAATTTTTTAGTATTGTACAAGAGGGTTTTAACGCCTGTACGGGGGAGGGGGGGGGGTTTACTTTGTACATGGGGGTCAGAAGTTTTAAGATGGAGGAATGTAGGCCGGTTCTGTTCCTCCTCTTTCTTCTTCCTTACCTCCATGTTTTTGATGATGTTAGCACTTATGGATTGGTTTAGAGTAGAAAAGCACCATTTAATACAAGTAATAGGCATTGGGGAAAAACTGTAAACATGTATCACGTAATGTACCATATAAAAGATAGCAGCAGCCCTGAGCGGGGGGAGAAGAAGAAGACAGCAGACAGAGAGGGTGTCAGGGTGTGTGTGCCTCTGCCTGAGCTGCTGAGCAAACCACAGCATCCAGAGAAGACAATCTTTTAGATAGCTCACAATAAACTGCCTTGAGACTGAACAACAAGAGGCTGCCGAGTTTTCTTTGGAAGCACGGGTTGGAGAAGAGATTTACCACTACACGGAACCCCTGAACCAGGCCTGGGTTCCGACACATCTTCAGCTGGCTGGCATTGGCTCTGCTGGACACAGGGGAAGCTTCTAGCAGCTTCTCAGAGCAAACACCCACGTAGACTGCTGCTACACAAACCCAGCACACAGACAGACACAGCTCTGTGCGTCACCAGTCCCTGAGGAGGTGGCACCATCACCACTTTGGGCTGTGAATTTATGATTAGAGGATTTCTCTCAAGATTTCAGAGATGCTTTAAATACATCTTTCATTTCCTAGGAAAATGGCCAAGCAAAAATGCTAATTATAAGGAAAAGGCAGATGAAGAGAGGGTGTGTGTGGGGGAGGGGGGTGGGTGTGTGTGTGTGGGTGTGTGTAAATTTTCATTTCCTTCTAAGGAGAAAAAACCTACATTAGGCAGTGGTGAATGCAAAAAATCTGGTAACATATATGAAATAGAAGAGCAGACTGGATGGCCCTAAACATTTGTGTTTAGCAGTGATTTCAGGAAAAAGTGATAAAATTTAAAGCTATGGCTGAAAAGGGAGAGCAATATTTTTGAAATTGACTGAAATATAGCCCAAACTCTGCTTCCTGAAAATGGACTTTGTGTGCATTTCACATGAAACTGCAAATGGATAAAAGAACAGTATGATTATGGAACCAATCCCTGCAGTTTCTGGACATCACTTTGTTTCCTCCCTTTTTGTGGTGAATTTTTTAGGAAACATGGGACAGAGCCAACAAGAGGGAAATAAGCAAATCCTCCTTGGTGAATGGTCTACAGCCTATGCAGTGCTGGCAGTCTCCCAGGGAGCATTTTGATCCCTTTCATTGGTTGTTTTTTAATCATAAGTCTGATCATCTCTTTCAGTTTTGAGAGAATAGGGCTAAGAACTAGATTTAGTGACAAGGACAGAGATGCATGGATGATCAGAGCTGCATCCAATAGTTTTTAAATTCCTGCTTGCCTTTTTCTTCCTCCTCCCACCTTTGCCCTCTGCCTTCAGGTTACCCATGCAGATGCTGGAGACACAGATTCCAGTGCAATGCAATGAATGAGGCAGATATGTCATACTAAAAATCTTTAAATTCCAAGATTAGCAGGCAACCACCTAGAATTAGGAAACAAAGTAAAAAAATCTTAATGGAAAGCAGACTTCATAGCCTCCTTTTCCTCTGTCATCCCTAGACTTTTGACATCTTTCTCAAGGCATTACGCAGGTGCCTCTATGTATCTTGAAGACTGGAACACTTCCTTTACCGAACTGAGCATAGAAAAGAAAAATGTTCTCTCAGCCGGTGGGAGATCTGGGTTAAATTTCCTTAACCAATACAAGAGATTAAGCTCCATGCTTGCTGTGCTCTATAAGCCTGCTTTAATCACAAAGGCTACATGCATCTAATTCAGGGCTCTTGATTTGTCTCTTTGATGCCATGGTGCCCTTGACTGTAGTTGCTTTCAGCACCACATATTTCTGGGTCTTATGCTCCACTGCCATACTGTGAGCTCTTTAGTTATTGTGCTTATCCAACAGGAAGGACTCTCCAACACTTAGAATTTCAGGATTTCTGAGTCATGACTCTTACCCTTGGTGCTGTAGAATCATTTGAAGGAAGAAGAATGAAAAAAGAAAGAAAGAAAAAAAAAGAGGATTCTACATAACAGAGCTGATATTAAATAGTTCTTTGCTATACCTTTCAGTCCTACAAAGAGCAGTCAAAGTATCGCAGTGGGATCCACTAAAAAGCTAGTTTGCTTTGACTTTTGATCCAGAGTGGGAATTATCCCAATGTTTTTTTTTTTTTAAGTCCATGACATTTCAAGTATTTCTGATTGCATTTTCACTTTTTTGTCCAATCCTTTGTCCATCAGATTCAGGAATGGATGGAGTTTTCTGATTGATTATGTTTCACTATTATTTTTTAAATGCAACAAATAAAGAAAAAATGAAACAAAGAAAATCAAAAGTGTTTAATCTAATACTAGCTTGAGTCATCCAAGTCTGCACTGTTCTCTTCAGCTGAAATGGGTAAGTAAATGAAAGGCACTTCTCAAAATTCTTCTCTTAGTTTATCAACAGAGGGACCATAAAGTCCTTTGCTAGAGTGAATAAAATAAAGACATTCCACAGGAAATTTTGAATGAAGAACAGAAGTTCAGGGTCATATCTTGAGGCTGTACTTGGGAAAGTTCCTATTACAATGAAAATGAGAGCTCCCTAGACCCAAGTGAACCAAAGCTCATTAGAGGGTGTAATTTGTAATTTCTTGGTGAGGGTTAAGCTTCCATAAATGACCTAGACTCAAGAAAATATGTAAGAACTGCCCTTCAGTTGCTAGGAATGCCAGCCAGAAAGGGCACAGACACGCCTTTCTATCTCTGGCTGTGTGCCCCAGCCTTGGGAACTCAACAGTAGATATCTGCTGATACACATCAGGCACGAGGGCAGAAAAGTTGAGATGACAACGTGGACACAGATGGAAGGTGTGCACAAGACCATGGCAGGTGTTCAGCATGCCTGGGCTGAAGTGTTGAAATCAGGACACAGCCATGACAGCCAACACAGCTGCCTCAGGGCAAACACAGTGGTGCCTCTGGGAAAACACATTAAAGAAAGACAGAAAACAATAGACAGGCAGAGGAGAGGAATTCTCTTGTTTAAATGTTTGTCTTTTTGTTTCTCAACTACCCAAATCCATTTCAATTGTTAACTAATTTAAATGTTGAGCCTGTTCTCCTCCTGACTGCTGGAATCTGAAGTATTGATGATTCTCAGATTGTAGAAAGTCTCTGTCTTTCTTCCCTGTTGCCAAAGAAGAAGCCATAATTCTTCTGTGCTGGTTTTCAAGGTTGTTTATTCTTGCTTATCTATAACATGTTCTGCTGCCCTGCTGCAGGTCTGTCCTGCAAGGCAGTGTGTGGGGCTCTGCCCCTCAGTGGGATGGTACAAACATTATATACCAGAAACTACCTGTGCTATATTTACAATAATGTGCCAATATCTATCACCTACGTTGAACAGTGTGTCCCCAGCCTAAACCAATAGAAAAATGCCAACACTACAGTGAAACATGGAGGGCATGAAGAAGGAGAAAAAGGACAAGACACACCCAATTTCCTCCATCTTGTGCCCTTTGGACCCCTAATCTAGAATCCTAAAATTTTACTTGTGCACCCGTGCCACACTTAATTATTACTTATATCAAACACTCAGAGCTTGTAATTCTTCCTGTAAGATTGCAAACTCTTTTCCATGGACAGAGACCAGAGACAGTGTCTCTCGGGGCTCTGTCCAGGGGGGTTCCTGACCCCCTGCCAGGGTCCCAGACCTTCCAGGGCAGCCAGAGGGAAGCTCTGGATTCCAACACCTGACAGTGGCTGATAAGCAGCACTCTTGACTTTATTTTAACTCAGGTGATTGTCATCCTATTTCCCCTTTCTGTTCTCCTGAGGAGGGGGAGTGAGTGAGCAGCTGGGTAGGCCAAGATTAGGGCAGCAAACACAAGCATATGGAAATCCTCAGCTCTGAGCTCCCCAGAAGAGAGGAGAGAAGGAGTTACTGGAGGGAGCCCAGCAAAAAGCCACTAAAATGTTTAAGGGACTGCATCATCCTTCCAATGGAAAAAAGCTCCAACCAGGAGAAGAGAAGGCTCAGAGGGATCTCATCATTAAGAGAAGGTATCAAGAAGATAGAACAAGGCTATTTCAAGTTGTGCCCTCCATAGGAAAAAGGCAATGGGCACACAGTGAAACAGGAGATTCCCCTTGAATATCAGGTCTTTTTCACTGTGAGGATGATGACGTCCTGGCACAATCTGCCCAGGGAGGTTGTGGAGCAGATATTAAGAAGCGATCTTAATATCTGACCCAGGGCACATGGCCCTTTTTGAGATGAGAGGGATTTGGATAAAATGACCTCCAGAAGCACCTTCAAGCCTCAACCAGTCTGTGATTCTCTGTAAATGCCAAAAGGTGAAAAAGACAACTTAGACAACTTCATCTTTTCTAAAATAGAAAGGTGACAGGACATCCTCATAGTAAGTTACGATAGAAATTAAACAGAAATGCATCACTTTACAAGAGAAATGTTGAACTACAACTCAGTTGAAATCTCTGTAGTCTATCTTGATTAACACAGGAAAAGTTATAAACAAAATGATTTTCTACAATCTTATTTAATATGATGAAAAAAGTATGAAGGGACAAAAAAAGTCATTCTCACATTCTGAGGGGGTTCATTGTCACATTCTTCAATTTCGCCAGAAGTCATGGTATCTGCCACTTTGTGTAAATCTTTAGTTTATCATCTACAACTATAATTTTCTGTGTAATTTACATTACCTACTCATAAGAGATCTTTGTCATCATTACAGAACATGCTTTTACTTTTATATAGTCTTCATAATTTTATCTAACCTGAAAATTAAACTAATGGAACTATAATTTCTTTGCTCATATAGTGTACCCATTGTCATACATCAAAGTATTAATTAATACATGCAGATTACTAGATTTCACATCTCTCTATAAAGCTTTTATTTCTCTCAACATATTTTTTGTGCTTTCACTAAAGTAAAAAATTAAATAACACATTCCTGTTACCACTGTCACTTTCGTTGCACTTCAATCACACTGTAACTCTGTTACTTTTTTTTGATTCCTAGGCTTTCTGCTTTCTATTTCCTGCTTTCATACAATTACACAAATCATGTATTCACTTAGAGACACTGCTGATTGAAATAATGTTGCCCATTTTTATTGAATTCATTTTGAAAACATAACTTCTCTAAGCTTGCAGACGGAGGAATATTGCACAGTAGACCGGCTCTCCTCCCTTTTCCCTGCATCAGTCTTCTCAACTGTATCCTTTCCATCAGTGCCCTGTAGCTTTTACCTGTATTTTTAAGTCATGTACTTTTTTTCCTCATTTTTGTTGGGTTTTTTCCATTTGTTTTGGGTTTTTTTCACACAGTTTGGTACCTAATTGAAATACTATGATTTTCAACACCGCCATTTCATATGTCTATTTTGCTCTGGAATATTTTTGCAAATCTATGCAGGTGCTGATATTGCCTCATAACTAATTAATTGCTTGGACCCTTAGCTCAAAACTAAAAGCAAGTGGGCAAATTAGTGGCAAAGTATTTATCAGATGAGTGAGTCCTAATTCCCTGGCAAGCTAAGCTCAAGCCTTAGAAATACTGGTTTAGGATGCTTCGAAGATCACAAGAATTTATGTAATGAATATAAGATGAGATTGATATATTATATTATATTATATTATATTATATTATATTATATTATATTATATTATATTATATTATATTATATTATATTATATTATATTATATTATATTATATTATATTATATTATATTATATTATATTATATTATATTATATTATATTATATTATATTATATTATATTATATTATATTATATTATATTATATTATATTTAATATTATATGATCTAAAAGGTCTACTATAAATTGTATAATGTCTTCCTAAATTGTAAATATTTCTTGTTACTTGTGCAGGTATCAAATTGACATCAGTCAAAAAATCCTCTTCCCTGAGTAATATAAAATAGCATCTAAAATACAGTTAGCCTTAAAAGACCACAGAAGTTAGTCTTGACTGGGCTTAGTTCAAGGGTGGTGAAACTTTAATTGCATTTTATTTTGTGAAATATTTGACATCCTAATGATTTAATTTCAACTATCTTCACTGTAGCACAGTGAATCCTCAAGCTTGACCCTAACTGTAGTCAGATTTTATGGCTTTGGTACTTTTACTGGAGGAATAATTTCGTAACTTATATTTTCTAAGCATCTGAGGTTTTTTTTTTTTCCTTTTTTTGTAGTTTTAGATTTGAGAAGTTTTGATATTTTCTGCTCTCATTTACAAAGTCTGGGAAACCACACAGGCATAAAAAAACTATAACAAGAATCTTCACTGTGAATTTAGTTTTCACACTCTTGAGGAATTTGTCATTTTACTTACAAGATATGTAAGTCTAACCTGTTCTGAGCAGGCATGGCTGGGGGCCAGGTGTTATTTGAAACCACCTCTCCTCAGTTCCAGTGGTGGGAGTTAAGGGGGAGAAAGCACCATGTGGAAGAGTCAGTCAGTATTTGGCCTTCCATAAATTGTTTCTTTGCCTTTTACCTTTTGTTATTAATTTTTTTCCTGTTACTGTTCATTTTCTTGTCTCGCTGCTGTTTCCAATAAACTGTTTTGATCTCAGCCTGTGGTTTTCACCTTTTGCACCTCTGCTTCTCAACTCTGTCCTGCCAGAGTGGGAAGGGCAGGAAGGGGAGGCACTGAACTGGGGAGTCCATTCCTGAGCCATGATGGTAATAAAAACAGTCTGACACAAATTAATTAATCTTAACAAGATTAAGAACATTAAGGCTTCATGACTTTATGGTCTGAGCCATACAGTTTTATCTTCTGCAGTATCCAATATTAAGCACCCAAAATAAGAGAAATAGCATATGTTTCCTACCTCATGTATTTCTGCTATGCAGATTTATCACTGACTATTTCAGAGTATGTTTAATATTGCTTGGCTGTTGGATTTGAGATTCAGAGTGAGAGGATGGAAAGAAAATAATGATAATTTCTCTGTGCAAAAGAATAGGGAGTAACTGTTAAACTAAACTGAACTAGTAAGAGGAGTTTAAACTTCACTAAAGCATGAGTAAGCTTTATGTAAATCTTGAGAAGACTTAAAATGGTATTCTTCCAGGTCCACAATGTGTTAATGAAATGATACCTTATCATACCTTGAAGGCAGCTATCTAAGGTATGCTGAACTACTTTATGGAGCAGCAAATGCCAAATGGATGTTCAGGCTTTGAAAATCAAGTGGTGTTTGCATGTAAGTGACTCAGAGTCATACAGCTGCACCACTGGCCCTGCACATAAATTACATTTTTCTATGAAGGTAGTAGTTGAGCAATTGAAACCCTATTTGTCATTGTGCCTCAGACTTGTTGCTAATCATGGATTTAAAAAAAAATTAGGAAAATACATTTTCTGCTGCACAGATCTTTTGACAAAATTGAAGGATGAGTCACATTCTAGTTGGAAATTCAATCCATATCTTCTTTATGATACATTATAGAAAAATGGTAGTCCCCATTCAGTTGGAACTATAACTATTCAGTGTTACTTGTTGGAAAGAAGAGATATTTTCCATTTGAATAGATGGTGGAAGCAGAGGGTACACAGGAGTGCACAGGATGTCTTCTTAGGCTATCACTTCAGATTTGTTTATTGCTTGATAACATTTTTACATAGATTAATTAAATCAGGGTATAATTTTTTTACCTGCTATAAGTGAGACATGAGTAGCCTAAATAAAAGGGAGGATTTAGGTAGGTAAAGTTCATGTGCCCTCTGCCAGGAAAAAATCAAAACTTCTGTAATTCTGCTGCAGCTTACTGGACAGGGAGCAACAACATGGGAACAGAGATCCTCAGGCATGGACAAAGATTGGTAACACACCCAAGATGGTGTAAAATGTGATTCACTTTGCTCTTTGGGGTGCAGTGAGAGCCTGCACCTGTCACAGAGTGACACCGGAGCCCAGCCTGAGCCTGGGCTCCCCAACCTCCAATCCTCTCCCATCAGGTACCGTTGGCTTTGTGAGGATTAACCTATTTATCTTGGCATGAATAAATGACAAATAAAGACAGATATGGAATATCAAATTTTTATTTTCTTCTCCTTTCACTTCCACTGGGAAATGTCTTTCTTTTAAGACTTGCTGAGGAAAGTAATGTAGGGATGTATCTAGGAAATTGAAACAGAAACAAGACCAGAAGTCATGGTGAACTGTTGATGGCATTGATGACCTGTTTCTTCTATCTGAGACTGCAAAACCTCCATATTTGAAATACATGCAAAGATGAACAACTATCAAATGTCTCCTGACTGGCCTTCTACTGGCTGGTCTGCAGCTCTGAACTGATGCTTGCCTTGATGTGCCTGGGCTCCCCTAGAGCTTCAGCTATCCCTTAACAACCACGGAGACAAAGCCCAGGAACAGTGTCCATATCACAGGAGCCTTAGGAACTTCAGACTGGCAGCTAGCCAGTGAGAGTCTGCTGGCCCTGGCTGCATCCAGGGCATTGGCTCCTCCTGAGGAGGATGTGCAGCAGGATCACTGGTCAGGTCTGAAGCATAATTAACCCTCTATCTAGATCCATAGGAACTTGTTCTTCTTAACAAGGTTTCCAGATGGGTTGATTTCATCACTGCTGCCCTTCTGAAGGACCTTTCAGAATTATTAGTTGTCTTCCCTGACAGTTTACAAAATCATTTATGTCAAGCTTTAAATGAAGATCCTTGCTTTTAATAACATCTCTGTCACTCTGTCAGGGAAGTCTGCACCTCAGGTAATTCTCTGACAGAGGCTTTGATGCAATACTGTTATTCAAAGCTACCAGGAAAAAACCCCAAACTGTATTTTATCTAATAGCAAAATTCAACAGCTTATGGTTGAAACTTGACATCAGTGAGATTAAAGTTGAAATAATGGAAAAAAATTTGATCATCAGGATAGTTGTTCAAATATGCTATCAAGCAAATTCTGATATTTTTTTCTGCATTTGTATTTCTTTTTGTCTTCCACATTTATACATATTAATTTTTCTCTCTCATGTTTGCTGTTTTCATCATAGCCTACGACATCAAAGGCTTATTTGTTTTATCACATAAACCAAAATTTACCAAAACATTTCATGATCTGGAATTCCCTAATTTTTCTGGTGCTATTATTCTTAAAACTATTGGTGCTGTTTGTACAAGTTGCATATCTCAATGTCATTAAGCTCCAGAAAATAGCAATTTTTGTAGCTTATAAATTCCAGTACAATGGCTTCCTTGTAGAGCTGATGGAAAATGGTGTGGTCTATGGCTCATTGTTCATGCCTAAGATGATTCTGCAGTGGATCTGACTTGAATTATCCTTGTAGCTTGCAGAGGGTCTAGAAAGTTTGTAACCTGACTGCTGTTTTTCCCATAAGCATTAAATGAAGGATTAAAGCAGGGCAGGGATGACTACATTAGCTTCTGTGTTTTATGTGGTGCAAGTTGGAAGAGGAAATCATACAGAAGAAACACTGCTACTGCTATTATATTAGTATATTTCATGCTAAAAAATAGAGTCCTTGGCCTCTGCCTTCAAAGCTGGCACACACCTCTCCCCATTTTCACACCTGATTTGTGGAAAATGTCAGGGCTCCCTCCTGAGAGTCTGCCCAGCAATTCACTCAAGCGACTCACAAGCATTTGGATCTTCAGGCATTTGTCCACTGAAACCCTTGAGGGTTTCTGGGTTTCTTGATTTCACAAGAGATTAAGTCTAGAATGGCAAAAGCAGTGTAAAGGGTCTGCATTATGAAACAGTGATTTTGCTAACTTTTGCAAGACCACTCATGTTTTATTTCAGGCTGAGTGAAATAAAATAGAGAGAACAGAAGAAAACTCCTCAAAAAAATCTTCCTTATGGCTTCTTGAAGGGGTAAGTTTCTAGGCAGGGGAGGGCAACTAAAGAGTCTGGTCTTGACATCCATCCTTTGAGACCAGCAACCCATTTTGAAGTGGATGCTGTCAGAGAGCTTGACTTCTCTTTCCCAGAGATGAGGTGAATAGAAGTCATTGCCTATCTTGATGACCCATACCGACTGTGGGCTGCCCTAGATGGTGCCTGTATCCCTCTGTGCCCTCAAGCTGTAAGCTTTTTAATCCAGGTGTCCTTCTTTGTTCTGCTGTTCTGTGTTTATGGACACTGAGCAAGTATAATTTTCCATTACTTGGGCAGGTACAAACTACAGAGAACCTCAGAAATGCCTCAGAAAACAGCAATAAATGGTCACAGCAGAATGCAGAGTAAGCACAGGACAAAAGTTTTCACCTGAAGTACAGACAGAACTTCAAGAATCCAGCTTCTCAGCTGGATAAGAAAACACATTTTCAATTCAAGTCCATATAAACCTGCATCTTTATCCAATAGCTGCAATGCCAACTCATTCAATTGTTAGATTAATTACTGTTATCTGTGCCATTTAATATTTTGTGCTTTGTGATTTAATATTTTGTGCTATGACCATGTCAAGGGAGCCACAATAGATCTGAGGACCCACAGACCCAAGTCCTATATGTGGCTGCAAGTAGATTATCTTTCAACTTGTGTTTGCTCCCAAAAGCGGGGATTGTGAAAACAGTGCTCATGAAAATCAGTGCCTTGCTCAGAATCACATGCAAGGATGGACCAGAGACAGAAATTTGACCTAAATGTATTGTCTTACCTGGAAAGGCCAAGCCTGCTTTGTGTTCCAGCCCAACAAATTATATCCCTCACCTTCTTATTAGTTAAAATCCACCAGCTAACATAAAGTACCTGATCCTGTTTTAGAAGCACAGTTTCCCAGTGGTTCTCCCACATCATCTCAATTCTTTACATCATACTGGGATGAGCAAGGTGAATTTTTATACACCTACCTGAAAGTGAACACAAGAAATAACTGAATGAAATATCCCAAGAGGAAGAGGACTGGAAAAACTATTTTCTTGCCCAGTTATTCTATTTGTAGTGACAATTTGCATTTCCCTGGAATGCATCCAGGTGACAAGGAATGCAGCTGACTTTATTACACATGACAGAAAAACATCATGAAAAATATGAAAAATAACTCATTTAAAAGCCTTCGGCCTTTATCTGTTCTTTTCATTCACTTTTTTTTTTTTTTTTTAATGAGATTTCTTGCCTTTGAGGCTTAGCCAGTGCCTAAAGGGAGAGCAAACCACAGGGATATGGGAGTAGAGGGAACAAAGGGAGGAGAAGTAAAGAGCTACTGTTTGAGAGAAAAGCAAAGGGCACCTGGACAAACCAAACATTAAAAACTTCTTTTTTTTCTGGGCATAAAGCCTAGAAGTATGTAAAAATTTGATTGTTCCTGTGATCTCCCCAACCATTCTCTGAGGTATTCACTTGTTTCCAACACCATCTAGATGGAAAATCTTATTTTTTCTCACTTTTCCTCTTAGCAGCTCCTCCCCCCAGGAAGGCTAACCCCACCTTTTTTTGGGCTGCATGGGTAGTCTAACCCATGGAACTGACACCCAGGCTGTCATCCTGTACCTCCCCTGTATATACCTCATGGCTCCTTGTTCCAACCAGTCCAGATATAATCCTCATGTTGCCTTTCCTGGCCTTGGGCATACCCTCTGTTCACCCTCCCCAGCAATATCCTCTAAGTTTTGCTTCCTGTTCATTTTCATGTTGCTTGTAGTGAACACAGCAACAGCAGAGTCACTGCAACTGGTGGTGCATGGAAACCTACCACAGGATAGGAAAACACTCTTCTAAAACCCATGGCAGCCCCTGCAGTGCTTTCTGTCAAGTTTTTTAACTCAGCTCTTCTATCTGTCTGCTTCTTCCTTCCCCGTCTTTCTTTGCATCTTCAGGATAAGGGCAAGTGTCCTGTAAAGCACTACAGTGGCCAGGCTCTCCCAGGGCTTTCTCCACATTGTAGCAGGTTATTTGTGCTGAAAGGACAAGGTTTTACTCTGGAGAAGAAAAGGTGACAAGGGAAATGCATAACACAACATTATAGCTGAAGTCATGGAAATGTATCAAGCATTAGAAAGCAGGTCTCAGCTGTGAAGCTGAGATGTTACCTGATTTGAATTTCTTATTATTAGTCAGAGAAGTTATTTCCAATAAGTAAAATCCCCTAAAATCTAATTTCCAAGCTATTTGTATAGGGCATGCTTCATCAAACAGAGATCACATGTTAAATAGAGAGATTTTTAATAGAAAAAAAATAAAATAGATGTTTGTTCTGCTCCATGTTTTGATTTTTGGAATGTCTTATTCATAAAATACAATTAGTTTTGTCACTGGCCATCATTTGCCCTTAATACCAAAATGTATGTTGGGATAATTGGAATTCAGTGATGACGGAAGATTTCTCAGAAATTTAGGGAAGTTGAGTTTTTCATCTCCCTCAAATGAAACTTCTTGTTTGGACTGTGACTGGGCAAAGCCTGCCTTAGGAAGAAGAGAGTCAGGAAGGAAGCAAAGACCTGTAATATTATTTCCAATGGCATATCACTGGATTGTGGTGCCACTTATTACAAAATGAGGGCTTGAAACTCTGAAACTTTCTTCCTAATGGAGAGTGCCTTTATGGTCTGCGTTCCTGAAAATAAATTTGGTTCCATTTCCTTCAATCTGTGTGCTCCAAATGACTGACTATAATTTGAAAGTGTCAGAGCTCACCAGAGAAATAAAATTCTGGAGGGATTTTAGTGCCATGACAGTCCAGCTGAATCTGCAAGGCAATCCAGGAGCTCCAGACACTGAGGTAACAGCCTCTGATGGAGCTGCCAGATCCTGAAGGGAATGTATGGAGCTGTGCCAAGGAGCACAGCAGGCTGCACTGAGGTCCCTGCAGGAGGGGTGTAGCACAGGGGACCAGATGCAAGCTGAGAGAAGTCAGGATGGCCTTGGCTGCAGCCAGACAGTCCTGCAGCAGCCGGCACCTTCCCACATGCCCCTGCTTTGCGTTTGGCTCCAGCAGCAGCAGCCAGACCTTGGCTTCCAGTGCTCTGGCAGGAGTTATGCACATCCTTATGCCTGTGGCAGTCTGTCGCTCCAAACAACTGCCAATCTGTGTTATACACTTATATATACACATTTATGTTTGTGTGTCTGCATGTGTCTGTTTGTGTTATTTAAAATATGAAAACATTTCATATTTTGAATGAACTAACTGAAGTTCAATCAATGAAGTGTTCTAGCAATGGTTTTCACATCTGTGCTGCCATGTAATGCACTTAGATCATCTACACATGGTTGAATTTGCCCTCTATTTACAAAACAGCACAAAATATGAAGCAGTTCTTTTTATTTTTTGTGAGTATCTGTCTCTGTCGAGGCAGGACGGGAATGAAGAGACTCTGAACAGAAGGCTGCTGAGAGTAAAACTCCGGTTTATTCAAAATACACTGCTCTTTTATGCAGAGTTTCCTGAAGTGAAAACAAGCCACACCATTGGTGCAGAGTGCTTGATGCACAGTGATAGAACTTAACTATAAACAATAGTTTATGTTTAGTGACTAACAAGAGAGATAAAGAATTATTTACATTCTTTTCCAGCTCTTTCCCAGGCTTCTGCCTGGCTAGAAACTCCTGTTTCTCTCTTTGACTGAATCTGTGAACCACAAGTATCAGCAGTTACACATGGAAAAGTTCTGATTATTTTAATGCCTATAGTTTTTCCTGTTCTGGTTAATAATGGCCAGTGTGTTAGTTTTAGTGTCATATTAGTCTTTACTAATCCTTAATAAAAGTCAACTTGAATAAAGCTACCAGAGGAAAAAAAAAAAAGGAACAGAAATTGCACATTGGAAAACATGATCCCAGCCAGCCAAGCATGAATGGCTGGGTTGGCACAGAAAGCTCTACAGGGAAAAACAGTGGGATACTTAGGCAAGAGTTAACAGGGATGCTTGAGAAGTACAGTGCTAAAAAGCAAATAATCCTTGAAAAATAGGTGATCTTCAAGAGTTCTGTGAAATGTTTTGTTGCTTTCATCTGCCATTCACCTCTTGATAATAAAGTCTTAAAGATTTAATTTTCTACAGAAGGGAAATTGAAGTTAGTCTTAATATTTTACTTATTTCACAGTGAGTATCGATTGTTTTATTAGATAATGTCTCTTTAATCAATGTGCTGTGTATTTGGCTGGCTCAGGAAATAATTTATTTCCTATTGTTTTGGAGATTGGTGGCTCTTCTTTAAGTGACATCTGCTAGAAGCTTCTCTCTGTAATTTTATTCCTCTTGTGAGTTCTGACACTTTCACACTGCAGTCAATCATTTGGAGCACACAGATGGAGGAACTTAATCAATCTGATTTAAATAATATTGACCATAATGTGGAACCCATGAGACGATAAAAAAATTCCAGGACTTCAGTATTTTTTTGGAGACCATAATTTAGTGACCAACCATCCACAAAATCGCAGCGTCATTGAGTGTTAGAACAGTTTAGACCAAAAAGAGAGGTTGAAAATTTTTGTATTCACTGAAAGGTTTAGCATCAACGTACCTTGTCTGGGGCTGTCAGACATCCTGATATATCTAGATCTCTCTGATGAGGAAGAAACATTGACTTCAAGAGAGAAATAATCACCATTTTTCAGCCCTATTTGCTGTGCTTTACAAACATAAATTTGAGACTTCCTCAAGCCCAGACCTGCTTTGCATGCACAGCCCCTAGAGGCATATGCAAGCAAAGTGTCTGTCCACCTTTGGACACACCAAAGTACAAAAGTATATTCTTGAATACCTACATCCATACCCTGCCTATTGCTATACCTGCCAAGGTGGATTGTCCACCCCAGACACCACAGTCTTGCTGCATCAGTGTCACGGGGCTCCCTGTCACATACTTCCCACCCTGGGAAGACAGTGTGTAATTGTAGACAACTGGATTAGTCTACTGAGGTAGCTCACATGAAAACAGGATGAGAAATGCCTGCAGGTTCAGCCTGTCAATAGATATTTTCATCAAAGAAGAAATGTAGCTTAAACAGCAGACTCTGAGATGAGGAACATTGGAGTGTGTGAAGAGTAACAGTACGCTGTAAGGGATTGTCATATAGGCTTACTGCCTAGAAAAGAGTCCTCTGCTATGTTTAAAATGTCATTTCCTGCTCAGAAAATGTTTATCTTCCCCTTTTCTTCAATTTTGTCCCATTTTTCAGTTTCATTTTCATTCAAATTTGCCTAATTAAGTAGGGTGGGAAATGCATCATTATGCCTATCTTTCTTGTTGGTTCTTCTTGAAGCAGTTCATGATTATGCAAAAGTGCTTGCTCATCTGAAACTTGGAACTAAGTTTGGGGCACTCTGACTCCCTGTGCTTGATATTCCTCATCTAGCAGTCAGTGTGTTATCTGCTCCAAAAACTAGTTTATATCTTTGTCCAGTCAACAGCTGCATGCATCATCTGCAACTCCAGAAAACATCATTGTTACAGGGCACTCAGATAATGGAAACTGCCTTCTGCTCAGAGCCCTGTCCTTCCTGAAGTCACAATTTTTTAATGTGTTTGGACAAGATGTTTTATTACCAACATCTCACTGCTAAGAGTAACTGTTTAACTATCTCACCAGTATTTACCAGCATTTTGGACATCGTCATCATTCTCCTGTCATTAATTTCTAATCTAAAACTGTAATTCTATATCTATTAATTGCCCATTTCATATTGCCTTCAGAATATCTGATAAAAAGAGCCATCTATCAGAAATTTCAAAGACAAGTTTCCTAAGTATATAATCAATATGATCCTTATTTCTTTTTGCATCTAGAAACTGGGCTTGCCTTTTAGAATCCCTCACATTAGTGTAGTGATTATTTATCCATATGAAAAATGAGGATAAATCTTACCAATAAATTGTGAAATTAGGTTATACTTAGCAGTGGGTCACTATATCAAATAGGGCGCAACCCACAGAAATATTTCATTGCAAACCTGTTAGTTCTCCATATTACTGCTCCAAGTTAGCTGTTTAGAAAAAAAGTTAATCTTATCCAGATGTGCATAGGATGGATGTACTCTGTTTTATTTCACTACGTCAGCTAAAAACTTGGTAGTTTTCCAGAGAGGGTCCAAATCTGGAAACATTTGAATAGATATTTCAATGATGACCCTATAATACTACCTTGCAACCCAGTGCAGAACTAGCCCAAATCTATCTGAGTGGGGACAGTCTTCACCTAAAAAACTGACAGGCTTGGATACCTACCAAGAGCTTCTCTCAGATGTCCTGTTGAAGCATTCACTAGTTTTAGAAACAAAACGAAATTGTGATGAGAAAACAGATGAGAAGAAAGGATTCCAGAAGGCTGCCTGTTTTGTGTGCCTGTCAGCACTGACAACATGAGAAAAAGGCTCAGCCCAGCCTTAGACAGCTGTATGTTGAGTGTGCTAGACAGGAAAGAGTGGCTGTCAAAATGTTAAGCTGGGAAGATCAAGTCTACCATTCAGCTGAATGTTAAAACACTAAATGTTAAAATATTAACCTCTACTGCCTCCTTTCTAAATAAAATATTCCTACATATTTTTTGAATGAGAATGGAGAACTGCATTCTGTCAGGAGAATGCTCTGGCATCCAGTGGGGCAGAAGTGACTCTGACTCAGCTATTAAGTTCCAGAAAAGAAAACTATATTTAAATAATGCTTGAATTTAGCATTATGTGTAAAATAGCTCTATTGATTTTGCTAGGCAGCTTAAAGACTTTTTCATCTGCCCTCTTAAGAGATCTAGTTCCCTCCATGGGCACATAGGATTTATGATTTGAAAGCTGGGATTCAAGTCCAAGGAGTAGATTCAGAGAAACCTGTACTCTCTCTTTTCAGATACATTTATTTATCTACTGACTCTTTCAAATTTCACTGGGGTCTTTGCTTTTTGTTGCAATCACTTTCCATCCTTCCTCATGTTTGTTACTGAAGGTCTGAACCCTTACTGTATCATCTGTGCCATTTGCCTGTGCAATGGTGTCTACATTTAATGTACAATGTAAGCTTTTTGCAACATGTTTTTTTCAGCCTAGAACAAGAATAGTAGCTTGGGTTATTATCCTTGGTATATATTTTGAGAACAATCAATAGTCTCATAGTTGACACAGGATGCCGTTCTAGTTAAATATAAAAATATATAATTTATATTGTAGTTATAATTTTTTTTCAAAAGTTGCCACAGCCAATTGCTGTCTCCTTCTTTCCAGACCAATATCATGGCAATTCTATGTATTGCTCCTTTCTGTAGTAAAGTGAAGTCTTGCAAAATAAAAACAGGAGCACTTTGTAAATTCCTTCTCCTTTTCTCAATATCTTGTGGCAACTTTTCCAACAAGTTTAACACCTTTCCCAATAGAGCACACAGGTAGAATCAATGAAAATATCCCGCCATGTTCTAGCTGTCATTTCTTGTCTTTCCAGCTGCTCTTATTTCACCAAAACCAGCTTTTCTGATAGATTTTATTAATAGAAAATAAGAACAATGACTTGACTTACTGATTATTCTCCTTTGGCATTTAAATGGTTCTGAAATTGTCACACTGAGGATGTTTTTCTGGATAGAAGTAGATGGGAGAGAATAGCAGCATCACATCTTTATGTAAATGAGTTTGTTAGGTTTTTGTGGTTACCAGCACCAGGAGAATTTGCCTTAATGAGGACACAACCTTTATAACACAAGAAAAAGTGTTTCATTAAGACTGAGTGCTATTGTTCATCTATTGCTGGAGAATCTGGATAAAAAGAATAGTCTTGTGGCTCAGTAGGTCTAAAATCAGTGACTTAAGGAGTTTGAGGAGTTTCAGTTATTCATCCTAGTTTTCCTGGCTGAAGATAGCCAGTTTATTTTGAAATCTGTGTTTTTTAGTGTGTTATGTCTCTAAATATCGGTACTGAAACATTTCAATTTTTTCTTTTCCTATTCTCCTCTACTAGCTCAGGAAAACCTCTCACCCATCAGTCAAAGCTAAAAAGAAAATTCAGCCTCCCTTAATTCCCTGTTGTATTTTATGCTTCTACCTGAAAAGCTGTCTTACCTTCAAGCTGTAGGTGGGTGAAACCAGTGCTCATGGGAAGTCTCACCAAAATGAAGTTGTTTGGGGAAAGGACAGAAGAAGTGTTAAAATGCCAGGGCAACTGTTGATGAAGGAAGCTTCCAACAGGTCTTCCTGCAAGCCCGGGGATCACACCTTGTGGGGGTGGAAAGTTCTGTCCCCAGGATGGTGTTTTTCCTCTTCTAGCCAGATATGCTTCACTACAAAACTGAAACAGGTGATACTCACTTTCTTTTGTAGGTGATGGGGGAGAGGGGTCAGTAACTCTTCTCATATCTGGTAAATAGAAAAGGAGAAGGAGTAAGAGGAAGGCTTTTCTAACTTTGTTAAAGCAGGCATTAAGCTTGCTTTTTTTTTTTTTTTTTTTTTTCCTTGGTATCTTGCATCTCAGGAAGGTGTGATAGCCAGGAAGAGCTGTAAGAAGCTGGATAACAGCCAGCTCTGCTGATGCTTACACCTCAGGGAGCTGGGCTGCAAGGAAACTTTTATGTTCATTTTTATTTCTTTTCCCAAGCTCTATGGACACAATTTGAGCTTGTGAAATATAATAGAAACCAAGTCTTTGAAATATAATGACTCATGCAATACTACTTAGAGTGCTACTAGAAGGCAGTTGGACCCTTGCATGGTAGCTGTTGGTCTCCAAAATACCTAACTGATAATGTGTGTGCTTTTCAGGGCTCTCCTATCATTAAAGTGTCATCTAGATATGTCCCACTGAAGCCTGGCTTCCTTCTGTAGACAATCAGCTGGGCATTTTGGGATTTGTTTTAGTTTGGGAAAAGAAACAAGGCAAGGGCAAGGGCAAGGGCAGGGCAGGGGCAGGGGCAGGGGCAGGGGCAGGGGCGGGAAGGGAAGGGGCGGGAAGGGGCGGGAAGGGGCGGGAAGGGGCGGGGCGGGAAGGGGCGGGAAGGGGCGGGAAGGGGCGGGAAGGGGCGGGAAGGGGCGGGAAGGGGCGGGAAGGGGCGGGAAGGGGCGGGGTGGGGCGGGAAAGGAAAGGAAAGGAAAGGAAAGGAAAGGAAAGGAAAGGAAAGGAAAGGAAAGGGAAAGGGAAAGGGAAGGAAAGGAAAGGAAAGGAAAGGAAAGGAAAGGAAAGGAAAGGAAAGGAAAGGAAAGGAAAGGAAAGGAAAGGAAAGGAAAGGAAAGGAAAGGAAAGGAAAGGAAAGGAAAGGAAAGGAAAGGAAAGGAAAGGAAAGGAAAGGAAAGGAAAGGAAAGGAAAGGAAAGGAAAGGAAAGGAAAGGAAAGGAAAGGAAAGGAAAGGAAAGGAAAGGAAAGGAAAGGAAAGGAAAGGAAAGGAAAGGAAAGGAAAGGAAAGGAAAGGAAAGGAAAGGAAAGGAAAGGAAAGGAAAGGAAAGGAAAGGAAAGGAAAGGAAAGGAAAGGAAAGGAAAGGAAAGGAAAGGAAAGGAAAGGAAAGGAAAGGAAAGGAGGAAAGGAAAGATTCAGTGAATCTGTAACAGCATTGATTGGTACCAACAGTTGAGTGCCATTGGTCAGATTGCTGTCACAAATACAAGGTCAAAATGTAACTGTTGCTGTGAGTAATCCAAAATAGATTTCTTTTTTCACAGAACAGAAAGTATGTTTTTGAGCATGTTCTTTTCAGTCTATTCTGTACCGGCCTTGCAATTATCAACCAGTCTTCATGGCTATCTTGTCTTGGGAAGCAATGAAAGGCAAAAATCAGCAGAAAACAGCACTGATATTACCTACCATTTTCTGCAATATGTGCATATCTCCCAATATTAATATAATTCTCATTTTCTATCCAGATCAGAAACTCGAATGAAAAACTTCTAACGCATCTGAATTTCTAACGTATCTACACTACCTTTAAGTTAGTTGTTTCAAAAGAGACTGTCATATTCTAGTTTCTAAGCACCAAAAAGAAAACAACCCAAAAACCCACCAGCAAGAGCTGGCTTTCTGGTCCAGGAGTCAGTGTTATTCAATTAAATGTGTTGGCATTTGTCTAAACATTTTTTCTTGAACATCAGCAGTCACAATTAATAAGTCCACTGACTTTCACCACCAGTGTTAAATTCAATTTGCAGTTGTCAGGTGCTTTTTGGAAATAGGGCAATATTGGCTGAAATTCTAGAAAACTCCATCTGGCCCTTTTTTGCTCCATAGAGAAAAGTCACACAATCTGTTATCACTGTGCCATCCAGCGCTGACCAAACTTGATGATCACCTGAGACTGTGAAGTACCTACAGGCTTTTAGGTTTAGCACAAAAGGAAAAGCTTGATTCTGAACTTTAAACAACATGGAATATCATGGGGTTCATCATCACCAAAGGTTGATTTTTTTTTTAATGCTCTCATTCTGTATCACAAACTTTGAAAGAAAGGAAAGCCCATTATCTCAGCTCCAGAAATAGTCCATAATGAGAAAAAAAGTTTGTTAAATGTGATCTGTCTTCTGTAGCACAAATAGAGGAAGTGCCAGATTTTACAAAATGGCTTAACCCTACATTTGCAGCGTGTACCTTTTTAAGCTGGCAGGAACAGATTCTACAGCTCCACAAACAGCATGCTTCTGCTCCCAACAGATAAGAAAATGCTATGCACAATGTATTGATTTTTTCTTCTAGTACAACACAACAACACTGCCAAAATTATAACAAAAATAACAGATATTTAGGATGGATATAGATGATGTGTGCAGTGTTTTGTATTTACAGAGAAACTACAAGAAGACTTTGTATATTGTTTACTATACACACACACAAACACATACTTTGACCTTTTCTTAATAATTTTCTGCTTTATACTTAGTCTTTGGGGTTTTTTTTGCTTTCTTCCACAAGGCCTCTTTTTGTTTAACTTATTTTTGGATATCATCCCAGATGCAACAGGTTGCTGTGTTAATTTATAAATAATATAAATTCTGTAACCATAAAATTGTGTTCCATGTTTCGAATTGTTTTCTTTGACCTTCTCATTTGCAATGTGACCCTTTTTCATAAGCAGTGGCTTCCATCATCAATTCCACCTGTTCCTTCAGAAGATTTATTATCCCGTTTTTTTTTTGCTGTGAATGAAAAACAAGTGACAAGTGATATATGACTTGCTTTGTGCATATTGAAATGAGCTGGGTAATGTGATATCATAACTAGTAGCAGTAATCCTATGGGTTTTTCAGAATAGTGTGTTCAGTAAATTGCTATTAATGTTGGGAAATATTATTACTGGCTTTTTTTTGCTTAATGTGTCTAATGATCTTGCCTTTATAATTCTGCCTGCCTCAGTTGAGCTGTTAGCTATGACTCTTTCCAGTAAGTCTGATGCTCTTCCTCATCACAAAACAAAGCTGCTAATTGATACCATGCAAAGTACAATGCTCAGTTTTTGCTGGCAAATTTTGACCAATGGCAGTAGAATTTTTTCACCTGAGAGGTTCTTATGGACAACAGTGAATGATAAAAATTTCTTTGGTCAGGGATCTTTGGTCTTTGAATGTATTATGGAACACTTTACTGGACAGTATGTTCTAATACTGAGCATTACATAGAACATACTTAACTGGACAGTATGTTCTAATACAGTGTATACAGTGCTGGGATATAGCACTGCCTTTGGCTCTTCCCTTTCACAAGAAGAATTTCTGATCTCTTCTGGTCTGAGACAGATCCCTATGTGTGCTGTTGGAACTATGTCTAAAATACATATGAAACCAATTTATATGGGTGGGAGGGAAAATATGGCTCAGTTAATCAAAGTTCTCTGACACACTCTTCAAGCAAGAATTTGGCATTTTTCTGCAACTTTTGGTGGCACCTTGTCAGAGGGCTGTTTACTGGCTTTGCTACCAAGGCAGAAGACATTGTGAAAACAAGTTTCATTGTCTTCCTAGATTTCAGGTTTTTTTTTCATTTAGATACAGCTGTGATCTTGCCTTGGCAGTTTTTTGCTCTTACCTGATAGGTCAAGTAAAGTGATCTATTAAAACAGCCTTCCAATTGCAACATGTTTTTGCAATCTAGATAATGATTTAAACCAAGATCTGATGGCAATAGCATTTCATAAGCAAACACTGTGGAAGCTGGAATGCCACTATTAGAACTGCAATAACTCTAGACCAGTTTCTAGAGAAAAGTAGAAGTCTGCCTCAGATATCAAAGCTCTCAAGCCCTTCTGCCAGCCTCTCACCAAATTTTGAGTGACATAAATATGGATATTAATAACATTAACTTTTTTACAGCATTAAATAAACATTACTCTCTTTTTAGAAGTAGCAAACATCAAGCTATTGAGACTTTATTTTAAAAGCCTGTTTCAAACTCTGAGAAACTGTCCTTTCCTAATTTCTTTCCTCATCCTTGTCTTGGTACCTCCTTATAATCCCCTCTTTGTGATGTAAATTCCATTTGCCTTTTTTAGGGAAGTAACTTGAAGACTTTCATCGCCCTGTCTTCAAGACATTGTTCCCGGAAGACATCTAATTCTTATGTCAGGTAGCATGCAAACTCTGTCTCCTATTCATCAATCCTACCAGTTGCCTTTGTGAAAGTTTAAGGTAAATGGCTCTGAATTATAGAGGATATGCATGTGTTGGAATGACTTCTTGGCATTCTTTATTGGCACGTCGATATACACACATCAAATGACAAAAAAATACTGGAAAACCTCATCTCCTATGAGTAGCTTGGTGTGAAGGCTAATGACATCCAGGAGGGCCAGGCTCTGCACACAAAATTTTGTGTCCTCAGCAGACAGATATTCCTTTCTTGCCTGACAGATTTGTGGGTGCTCCGTGGAGACTTGCTCCTGGGGTATGAGCAGGCTGGCTATGGGAACTCAAAATGTCCCTCAGACATTTTTGGAGGTTCCAGGCCCTGGTCAGAAGCATTTGAGACCCTGGCAGGCAGCGGGAAACAGCTGTGATTTTGAGATTGAGCCATGGAATGATTTACCAACCTTGCAGGAAGAACAAGAAGTCACAAAAGTTTAGATATTATAGTAGTAGTTACAAAGTAGAGGGAAGAATTTTTCAGTGCTGTACAGGGGGGTTTTAGTTTCGTACATGGGGGTCAGAGGTTTTAAGATGGAGGAATTTTGGCTGGTCCTGTCCTTCCTCTTTCTTTTTCCTTACCTCCATGTTTTTAGTGATGTTGGCATTCACAGATTGGTTTAGAGTAGAAAAGCGCCATTTAATGTAGGTTGGAGATATTGGGGAAAAACTGTAAACATGTATCATGTAATGTACCATATAAAAGATAGCAGCAGCCCTGGGCGGGGGGAGGGAAGAAGAAGACAGCAGACAGAGAGGGTGTCAGGGTGTGTGTGCCTCTGCCTGAGCTGCTGAGCAAACCGCAGCAGCCAGAGAAGACAATCTTTTAGATAACTTGCAATAAACTGCCTTGAGACCGAACAACAAGAGGCTGCTGAGGTTTTCTTTGGAAGCACGGGTTGGAGGAGAAGTTTTTCCACCACACGAAGCCACCCCGCAACCTAGGGTGGGCTTCAACAGCTGGCCACATGAGGAGCACAGCAAACATGCATTCCGCTTGTGGAGATAAATACTTCTGGTGCAGTACTTAGTTTGATGGAACCAACTTATTCAAAGTGGCTGAGGGGCAGGAATCACGTTAAAAGTGTAATTGTTCTGTCCCTGCTCCCAAGCTGATATCAGGACACAGTCTAGATGTGTGCAAGTCACTTAGGCAAGGTACTATGCGTCTGCTGCTCCTCAAGCTATATTTTATGTCAAGGACTCTGCTCTGTCCTGACCAATTTGTGGTTTATGCTCAAAAAATTCTCCATAAATTACATAATTTTGATTTCTCGAATGACCACCATAATAATCAGTCTCACTCTCACCTGTATTTTATAAACATCTTCATCAGGGGAAACTCTCCTTCTTCTGCCCTTAAACTCTTCTTCTTCTGCCCCTGTTTGCTCCAAGAGTCACAATGACTGACAGATGCAGTCTCCCTGGTTTTGGGCTATTCTCCATGGAAAAACTGTTCAGGAATAAATTTCTGCCTAAAAGTAATGATAGTACATTTCTTTGCTATATCAACAAGTTCAGGTTGGCTCTTTTAAAGATATTTGCTTAGGAGTATTAAATTAGGAAAAATTGCACTAAATATAAAATACAATAAAAAAGTACAGGTTTTTTTTAAAACACTACAGTGTTTTAGAGGTCTTCCCTTCTGTGATTAAAGATATCAAAAAATATTTATTTACATATAAGCAAAGCAAAAATTCTATTAATAATAAATTATGGAATTGAATTCACAATTATTCATGGAAGTCAACTTTTTTGTTTGAGTTGCTTGACTACAAATAAAATTCTATTAATAGCACTGATGTTTGGATATATATGTGTAAAACATGTAGTGGCTACTTATAAACCAATGAAAATTTATATTCTTGCTGAATTATTCATAGTATTGTTTTTTTAACCACAGTTGTGCCTCTTCACTGAATCTGTAATCTATTAAAATACTTGAATTTATTTAAAATAGTTTGAGATAAATAGGGAAGCTTTTCCCAGAATCAGTATTAGCTTCAAAACTTTACATAGATAAAAGTAGAGTGAATGCAACTAGCTAAGTATAGGTTCTGAGTTTGATAGACTTATTTTGTTCATGGCCACTGCAAATATTGCAGTAGTGGAGCAGTAAAGCCTTTGCAGGAGGCTTTTAGTGTAAATCTCTATTCTAAACCTCAAGAATTTTTGAGGCTAATTCTTGTATGGAATAGTTTAAAAACCCAGCTGCTTTTCCTATGAGTGAAAAGGCTATCTATGGCTTATAGCTAAATATAACCTAAGAATAATGTGTCCAATAGGGTGCACTCTAATCATCTCTTTGCTAATTTGCCAAAGGAAAAAAAAAAAAAAACAACCTAGCTAAACCTGAAAGGTTCTTTTTAGTCAAAGGTCATGTTTACTGTTGAGTTTTCTACTTACTTAAAAGTGCCACATTTACTAAAAGAACATATGTTCTGCTAAACTTCTATGTTTGAAGAGCTTCTTTACAGTGTGTATGATAGTTTCCCAGAAGAAACAATGGTGACATACTTGAGTAGTTCCTCTGTGTGATTTTTAATGCATCATTTAGGAAAAAATCCCTAAATATCTCTAAAATGTATTTTTACTGTTAAGGCAACATCTTCTGACTCCTTATTAGCTGACTTTAATGATATATATTTATGTATGGCACAGACAGAATATAAATATAATAAATGCCTCTTCATTAGTCTGTGGCTCAGGTTTAATCAGTGCTGAGATTTGGGGTCTGGGGACCCTTAATGCAGTTCTAACATTTACCCAGGTCTGTGACATCACTACCAGTTAAACATTACTTTACAAACTAACAGTATTCTTGCCATCTGTTAGTCGCCTTCTGGGAGTGAAATGCCTTTTGGCTTCATTCAATGTAGCTTTTTGGTTTGCAGATTTCTCAACCATTAATCACTACACTCAGGATTCAGAATATTTTAACACAAGAGTAATGATCCCAGGACTGGAATTTTCTTTTTTAGTGTTTTGACAGGGAATTAGGAGAAATATATATGCCTTGATCTCTAACCACCAAATTCCCTCTGTCTGAACAGATAACACTGGTGTCTGTAATTAAAGACAACATTTCTGCACCTTCAGTAGAAAGTTTTTTAATGTGTGTTGCAGGAGAGAAGGAGAAAAATACAAACAATTATTTCTAAGTTATCTTTCCTAAACATGACTAGAATGTTTAGATTAGAATTTTACCAGCTTCCTATTTTAAGTAGACTAATATTGAAAATGAGGCAAAAGTGTCTTGTTTTCATAAATACACTCATAAGTGTAAGCTATTTGGAAAAAAACCCATGTAATTCAACATATGTTTTTTAAAGAAAATTGTGTGAACTCTATGATCCTCAACTATATTTTAGGTCTCATAAGTAATTTTTTACCCAATTATGCTGACTACAAAAGAGAGAGTAAAAACTATTAACTAGTACATTTCATGTCGAATTTATTTGTTAAAAGTTTTTGTGTACCTTTTGAGATCCTGGAGCCTATGTGATAAAAATTGCTAAGAAATGTCTTTGAAGAGCAAATATTTATTGGCTGTAAATTGGATGTGTTCTCTTAAGTTTCCTCTTTCACTCCCTGAATTGTTTGCACAGTGGTTGCATTTTAGTAACCTGCCCCAGAGATCATAGGACCCCCAGTGAAGAGCATTTTTAGTAACTTGGCACACTCTGAAGAGCCCTGGTAACTTCCCATTTTCTAAGTGATTGGGTGGCTATGTTTTGCACTGTAAATGCTAAGAATTTGGAGAATTAATTTGCTTTTCTAAGGAAAAATACCCATTGAAATTAGTACAAAACTGGTAAAAGAGATACAATCTTTTTCAATACATTGGGAGAAAAAAGTGATAATTTTTGGGGAGCAAAAGGAATTTATGGAGAGAAATTTAACAGAAACAAAAGTAGAATGATGTGGGAATGGCAGAGAAACCCTGTAAAGGACCACTGATTACAGCTGTTTTTGTAGAAGTGTTAAGGTTGAAAAAGACCTTTAAGCTTGTCAAGTCCAACCATCAATTTAGCACCACCACCATGTTCACCATTAAAACATGTCCTCTAGTGACATGTCCACACATTTACTGAGCATTCCCAGGGATGGTGACTTCACATGTCCCCTGGGCAGACTGTTCCAATGTTTCACAATCCTTTCTATAAAGACATTTTTTCCTAATATTAAATGTAAATCTCTTCTGGTGCAATTTAAGGACATTTCCTCTTATCCTGTTACTTGGTTCCTGGCAGAAGAGACTGATATCCACTGACTACAACCTCCTTTCTGACAGTCATGGAGAGTTATAAGGTCTGTTTCAGTCTCTTGTTTTCCAGGCTAAACAGCCTCAGCTCCTCATTAGAGGTTCATGAGGACTTCCTGAACCCTGCAGCAGACTACTATGTTGGCACTTCTATTTGGTGCAATTCAACACAATTAGAGGTCAGCATATTGCCTGGCAGAGGAAGCTAAATTACCACTTCCCTGTACCAGACTAAATAGCACCAAACTAGCAAGGTGTGAGGTGCAGATGGAAGAGTAATTGACTTTGCTGTGAAACAAAGTGTGACTCTGTTAAACAACTGTGCTTTAGTCCATATCTTTATGTGGATCATATTTAGTCCATATTTAGTCCAGAGAAGACATTCTCATGCTCATGCTCAAATTTGATTGCAGAGTGTCATTAATATGTTCAGCTGCATATGTTGCAGTACTTACAATTACTATCTAAAAGTAATATCTCTACACAGAAGCAAATAGAAACACATGATAGATGGTTCAGGACAAGTTTCCATAATATTAAGTAAGGTTAGGAGTTTAAAGCAACCTTACTCAGAGTAGAAAAAAAGAATTTTGTATTTTCTTTGTATAGTGTCTAGCTGCTGTCATTTATTCCCTTAAAGCCTACAAGTTTGAGTGACATATGCAACACTCATATGAATTAAAGTAATTTCAGAGCCTTTTTATGGGAATATTTTTCTAACAGAAGTACACCTGTTCTGCTCTGCTCCTTTCCTCTTCCTGCCTTCAAAATATTCTGTTTTTCTAAGCAAGTTTGGCTGTAGTTAAAGTTCTACAGTTAGTTTTCTTGCACGATGACTACCTCTTACAGCTATACCCCTACATAACCTCCAGTATATACTGTTTTCCAGCTCCAGGTGAAGGATCTTAGTGAGAATCATGTTGCTTAATAACTTGCATTCCTTTAGTAATGAACTTCATTTATGTCACAAAATGGACCTTGGGGATATGAGAAAAGAAAAAGATGAAAGTGGGAACCAGATTTTGGTGACCACAGGAATGGAACTTTTCTGAGAATGAAGCAATAAATCAGTTCCAATTTTAGTAGACAGATAGGTGAAAGAAAATTAGAAGCTATCCAGGTGCAAAGAGAGAGTGGCTTAGGTAACTTTGGAGATTGTGCAACTGCATGATGCCTGAAAGCAGTTAGTGAGCAAAGTGATGAACTCTCTAAACTCACAGACAAAAGCCAGACAAGACTCAGTCGAAGAAGAGAGCAAGTTGATTGAAATTTTACAGGCTTCAGAAAATGCAAGATTTTAAAAAAAGCTGAGATTACTTCATGCTGTGACACCCTCTTCCCCTCATAAGAGCAGCACACTAAGATAGGGAGTCAGATCTCTCATTAGGGCTCTGTATTCTACTGACTATGATGTCAAATTCCTGAACACAATTTATGTCACGAAAACTGACTTTAATTATTAGCTACATTGAAATAAAAGCAGAAGTGAAATGTCAGGGTATTCTCTGACTGATTTGCCCATACTCCATTCTGCAAATTCCAACTCTGTTACATCTTATATTTAATGAGATGGAGAAGTTGCAGTGGGAGCACCAAGTCACACATGAACTCTCAGGTGATTCGTCTGCTCCTGAAATCAGTGTAAGGCTTCAAATTTCACTTGCCTTGGGCCTAAGTATAATGGATGCACAGACTTAGACTGGGTCCATTCTAAATATGCTAAATAGTGTTCATGGAGATGTTCTTAACAGCAGTGACAGTAACATTTTGGCTGACAACCGCTTTATCACCTGTAATCACACAGTTACCATGCAGAAATTCCATCACTTACAACTGCCCTCATTTTAGGAACTCAAATAATTTTGAACCCAAATTTTAATTTATTCTTCACTCCAGAAAATTAAAACCAAGTATGACTTTTCCCAACCTGGGAAAGCACTCTGAAAAAATTATGAATCTGACCTCCCACACACATGCATCCCAATGCCCTTTAAATGTCTATGTTGATTTAACGCAATGCTGATAGTAAAGCACAAAGGCACAGCTCTGCACTGCGCTCCTAACACTGAGAAGCTAAATATAATATCATTGACAATCATAGAGTAAAGGTCAAGCCAGTCTCAAAATACAAATATGATAGAAATATGGAATAGGCGTAGTCAATGGCTCTGTTTTCAAAGTAAGCATGTGTGCGTGCTCTGTTGTGTAAATGAGCTTGCATTTCCATTCTGCAGGGGCATAAGCATGCAGCACAGCTGCAGTCTGCATCTCTGGTTCAGGTCAGAATCTTTCTGCATACTCCCTTTCTAAAGACATGGTCACAGAGGCAGTCCATGCCTGGAATCATACTGTATTGCTATGGCAATTCCTTGACTGATGCACTTCTCACATATGCACCCTGGCAGTCTCAGGTGTGTGGGTTGTGGAGAATTTTTCATAATGCTCTCAGTGGACTTCCAGAATCAGAGATCTTCTGCAAGGACACTAGAAATATCGCCAGAGGGATTGTATGTTTGGGGAAAATCTACCCTTCAATGTTCTTATTTGCAGCAACACAGTCACTGGCAGCCTACCAAGTTGTGCAATCTCTGTTTATTGTGTTTTGAATGTACTTGACTTCTGGTGTGTAAAAATGGGAAGTTATAAGTGTATTACACCCCATGTGTAGACACCAGTTTATAAAGACTGAAACTGTAAACTTGAACAGCAAAGGATAAATTCTGGTAGCAGCCAGTACAAACTTTAAATTGAGGTTTGTTTCCTTTCTGGGATATGCTTTATAATCAGTCCCATAGATCTTTGTTTTTATTAGTGTGATGGCTTATTGTGCTGCAGACTGGATGCTCCTAACAGGATGTGCACATATAAAGATATGAAATGTTCTATAACGGCACCCCTGCAACTTTACTAGATTTGTAAGCTGTTTTCCATAGAGCCACACAGCTTTCCATAAGCTTTGTGCCAATACATTTTAAAGCAAGTATTTTTTTGGCTCTGTGTGTTCCTAATGAATGATTAAATATTAATTACCTTCAGTGCCTGCTGATGGCATAAAGTGATCTGACAATTATGGATACTTACTGTGCTTATCTATGTGGTCACAAGCTATTACTATGGAGAACAACACTATTGTCAGTGGAATACAGGTAGGCAAACCAGGCACTGTGCATTTTAATAGTACTTTCAAAAAAATCAATAATGCATCTTGGTGAAAGACTTAAATGCACACTTTGTTAAATGCACACTTTGTTAACCTGTGTCAGTTTTTCTCACTGAAGGGATTTCAGACAACATTTTCACATGGCCTTGTACTCTGACCTGTCAGTATGCAGTTCCAAACCTGCTTGATTGCTTGTGGATCTTTGATGGGAAACTTTTCAAAATTAGTAAAAGTAATTCTTTTGACCCTTCCACCAAAAATGTGAAAAATAGAAGAATCTATTTTAACTTTACTAAAACCAGGAAATAAATGCAAGCACAGATATATATACACACACAAAGCTGAAAAAATAAAAATTAACAATCTAAAATGCACTAACCAAACAAAACACAATAAAATAAACATAATAAAATGTTACAAATACTTGGGGAGTGCAGCATAACAGTATAACCCTCTAGCTAAATAGTCTTGTTATGCAATCTATGTTTGTATAGAGTCCTGGGAGCTGTGTGTCAAAAACCTACAAAAAATATAGATAAGATCATAAAATTTTACTTTGGCCACAGTAGAAAAAAAAGACAGAAAAAAATAGCTGTCATGACTGTCAACAAACTGTCAACAGTTAGTTCACTGTTTAAGATATTAAAATTTGATACTCTAAAGATTTTTAAACACCTAGAAAGCATGTCCTATTATATTGTAGAAATAGTGAACACTGGTGGCCTTAGCACCAACATCCTTAAAAGAAAAGTATGTAATAATGGTTAGGGCTTTTCAAGTTTATTTTTTTTTTAATTATAATTCCAAATTTGGGATTTGCCATTATTCATTCACTATATTCTATGGGTTTCCTCAGCCAGACTTAAGGATTATTTACTTAGTGTGATGGTATAATCTAAGGAGTTGGACAATACCCTCATTATGAGAACCATTTCATGTTCTAGTTAACAGGTATTTCTCAGTCTTATGTGTTTACCATCATGAAAAAAAAAATTTGTTTTAAAGAAAAAAAACTGGAATCTATTCAAGCAAATATTTCCTTTTCCAGGGATCTTCTTTGATTTTGAATCTGATTTTGAATTCAATTCTTACGTTACCTTGAATTCAGTTTCTTCTCTGATTTTGAATTCAGTTCTTACCCCTTCAGGTTTTCTCATTATTTTGATTTGGGCGTCTTTCCCACTTGTGAAATAAAATCTTCTCTGATGCTGGATATTGGCTGATTACTTACACATCCACAGAACACCACAATGTCTGCATGTTACATAGGGCATTTACAAGAATAACATTCAGTAAAAAATGTTTCTGATTTTTGTTGCATTCCTTTACTTTCTGCCAAAGTCTAGAATTTCTTGAACTGCTTTTCTGTACATCCTTCCTGAGCAATCAGGTGACTCACAGGGAAGCCCAAACAGGCTAACAGGCCAAGTAGAGGAAATTATGTTAATGGGTCTTCATAGGCCCAATTCACCATTGGAACTTGGAAATTAAGTATTTGTAATCTATTATTACAGGCACAACATAATAAAAAATGCTGCTCTTCAGTCAATACTGATAGCAAAGTCTGGTTTTACAGGTCCAGTTTGTGAGTGTATCCTTTTACACAGATAATTTTCAGATGTCTTTAGATCACCTTCAACAATCATGGTCTGTCTCTCAGAGCTTATTATCTGTGCCTAACAGCTTTTCAGAGTGTAGGAGTCACAGGCATCACTAACATAAAAACCACACCACTTTGTGGCTTTGGTTTAGTAAAGTCAGAACACAATACAACTGTATAAAAATGTTTCTACACTTTTCCTGTGTTGTAGGATTAACTGCTTAGTGAGATCAAATTTTATTGCAAACAATGGGGAATCTGTCTGACCTGACCAAAACTAATAGCTCATGCATAAATATTCTGGATCAAAAATTACTTGGTTAAGAAATGAATTGAATAGAAGTGAATAAGAGTGAATGATAACTATTTTATTTTATGGTGACCCTAATTCCAATGCTAAGTTTATGTTTTGTTCATTTTCTTTATATCATTTTCCAAATGTTTAGTACAGCACTATTCAAAACCCAATAGTGTCAACACATTAATAAGTTCTTTTTCCATGCAGCACCTATAAATTTTGTTTAAGACACACAATCAAACTACTTTGCAGTAGCAATACAATTGTGGTCTCAAAGGCTTGGGATCTCCCTACCCTGAGGGTAGAATGTAGGTGTTGAAACCCACCTAAGTGCTTCAAATAATTTTTTTATAAGAATTTATCATACTTGTCAGCCAGTAGGTGGTTGTGAAATTTACCTTCAATTCAATAGATTCAGTGGTGGTAGATTTACAATTAACAAAATCTTTCAGAATCAGGACTGATCAACCTGATAACAATTTAAATTTCACAGGTACCTCTAAGCTCACCAAAGACTCTTCACTGGGTTTAAAAGAGGACATCCCTCAGATTTACTCATTCAGATCTTCATACAGCTTCAATTTTCTCCTCAGTCTTCACCACTATTCCAGCAGCTATTAAAACTGGGTTTTTTGTTAGCATCAGCCACTGTTTTAATAAACAAATAAAAATACCTGCCTCCTATTATGCAGAATCCCATGATTGTTTGGTGAAAAGAATGTTTATTTTCAGGGATGAAAAATGGGACGTTTTGGACAGAGTAGGGCATGGGGAGCTGTACAAATCTGCTTTCAGCTACCTTAGAGAGATTTCCTCCAGCAATCCCTTCCTTTTGCTTCCTATTGTTCCCCTGTAGCAGCTTCCTGCCCTTGCATTCTCTGCACCATCAACTGCACAGAAGAATTGCACAGAATTAGTAGGGAAATTTTACTAAAACAAAATAAAACCATCAGTTTCATTCTGACAAACTGCTCTGTAAAGTACTCAAAATCTCAGGAAGAAATTGTAAGCTTCCATATATTGTGGAAGAGAAAATGTTCCAAATTTTTTCAGATTTATTGAGAAGGAAGCAAACTGCTGAACTGGAGCATCATAGTTCCTCCAGGCTAGATTACACTATTAGTTACATTTTGTTAGTTAAACATATGAATTATAAAAAAATTGTGGTTCTGTCAATGCCACATGTTTCTGAACAATAGAAGAGAAAAGCTGTCCCAAAGAACCTTGTAAGTGGAGACCACACAGCAGTTAAGCAATTGTTTACAAGTCTTTACAACAGGAAACACTACTCACTCTCTTGAAAAGCAGTAATTTCATGCATGGTCCACTGTGTTTATGAATATGAAAAAATGATGACTTATGCCTAATAAAAATGTTAATATAGGCATTACATATTCATTAGAAAACCACTGAAGCTCTACTTGGTAGTGGAATATATCAGTTTGATTTGTTCATTCAAGATGTTGATAATCCTCAGATGAAAAATATTTTTTAATATTTTGAAATTAGTGAGTAAAACATCAATCTTCTAATTTATTTATTTTATTTATATTATAGAAAACCTAAACAACATGCCTATGCACATTTCATAAAATCAGAATAATTTAGGTTGGAAATGATTTGTAATATCATCAAGTCCAGCTGGTAACCCAGGACTGCCAAGTCCATCAGTGAACTGTGTCCCTAAGGGCCATGTCTTTGCATCTTTTAAATATTTCCAAGGGTGAAAAGTGTGATTAATTTAACTTCCAATTTAATCTAGTGCTCTTCTTATGTCTTTGCCCTCCCTGTCCACATACACTATAAATTCACTCATGATTTCTTTATGTTCTTCAGACATCCATGTACTGAAATACATTGAATTTCCTCTTTTGTATATACTGGCTACATGCTCTCACAACTATCTCAACATCCATGAACACATTTTATGTAAATCTGTCTATTTTCCTGTCTTCTTAATTTTAACGTGCTAAAACCACATCTGAATTAATTATTTGGGCATTACTAATGATTGGTTATTCCTCAAGCTCCTGAGATAAGTTGCTCTACTGGCAAATTGAATAAATTCACTAGACAAATAACATATAACAGTAATGACAATTATCATTGGAAGTATGTTTGGAGTTTATTTAGAAACCTTACTTAGTAAGTTAATATCCATTTTGGTCCAAACGTATCTGAGAAGAATATATAGTCAAAATGCACAAGTTAAGAAAGAAGCCAGTAGTGGGTTGATAAGAGGAGCTTATGTATGGTGGCTTTCCTGCTTGAGGAGTTATTTAAAGCATGACAGAGACACTAATTATATGGAAGCATTCATTTCAAAGAAACTCTTTCAGTTTTATTTTCTGATATAACATGAGGACTTGTTGTAACACACTGACATCTGTGGGTATTTAAGCATATCTGGTTTGCTGAGACAGCATGAGAACCAGTTTCAATGTTTTCTGACATCTGTGAGTATTTAGATGTGCTTATTGTGTTTATAAATCTTTGCATGTGTACTTCACCAAAAAAAAAATGTTGGTTGACAAAACAAGAAGACAGTAAGAAGAGAGAGAGACAGTGTCAGTGACAGAGATTTGTTACACTGTAATTCACTTTGTCACTAAAAAATCAATTTTGTATTTGTTACAATTAAGTCCAAATTAGAAAACAAAAGTAGGATATGCAGAAAATCTCTAAACCAGGAAACATCTCCTCTTAGCAGTAGCAGTAGCTCTTAGGGGATAAGTCCTTAATGCTCACCTCATTCCTCATTTCCTAACCTCTCCTGTGACCTGCTGAGTGGAACTTTCCAAAATCTTTCAGGGTAGATGGGGGGAGGTGGGGGTAAAGGCAGCATTATTGCAGTAGTCATCATGTTTAATAACAGCTATCTCCATTATCACTTGATAGAGTTAAATAGGTCTGGAACAAATTCCTAAGACCTGGTGCATTATGCTGATTTTGAGATGATTTGACCTTCTGGGGAAAATGTATATAGATTTATAGTGGTTCAACATGACAGTGCTCTGAACCCTTTTGTGATACCTGTCCTGGAAGTCCTCATGATCTGCCCAGATCCAGCTCCACTCCCATGTCAGCTTCAGAGGGCTCTGTGCTTGCCTACCCATGCCAGCGCTCTATCCCAGCCAGCCCTTGCTGCCAGATGCCAAACTTTTCTCCCCTCTATGGTTCCACAAGTTTTATATCCATGTTATTCCTTTATCGCCTCCTCCAAGCACCTTCCTGCTGAGAAATACCTCAGTTGTGATAAAATTTACTTTTGAGACCTGGAGCTCTCCTAGCAGTAACATCGTTAGTTCTGAGGGTCCTCTAAACCATCTCTCAACCCTCAAAAATTACATTATATGTCTTTAGTTTATTCAGGCATCAGCAAGTAAAAGTCTATCCCTAGGGTGTCTGGTTTGGAAAACTCACGAGGCAAGCCAGGATGCACAGAGCTGATTGGTAATTTGGTAGCTGTGTGAATGAGTGATGGACAGACAGTACTAGGTAAAAATCAATATATATTTTGCTTCTTTACCAAGTATTTCCCTCCAGTTAGAGAGCTGCCAAGTCTAGAAAAACAGAAATGGTCAAAAAAGTGACACTGGTCTCTGCCTGGAAATTTCAGAGATAGTAATTTGTGTGTCTGTTTTCCTCCTAGACTGAGAAGAACTGATAGATGTACTTTTTATTCCTGACTTTTGCTATATATATGCAGATCAGGAGAACTGGATCAGAAGAGCAACTGCAATACCAAGGTTATTTTGTGAAAGGGAGTTTTTGAGTACAAGAAAAGTGGTACAGAAGTATGTAAAGTGCAGCAAATGTTGGGAATTATAGAGGTCATGTCATGAGACTATGTTGCAGCTCTCTTTCCAGCTAGCATCTAAAAACATTGTTAAAGATCAATGCCTATTCCACTGTGAATTAGGGTGTTGAAGCTTCATGAAGTGACTTTCATTGTTACTAAAATAATCAATGGGTGCCAGAATCCATTTGATCATAAAGAGATTATCTGTATCACCAATCTATGTTGCTTTTATTTCAACTACGTTCCATTTTTTTTCTGTGCTTGCCTTCTTGCTTTTGTATCAGGAGAGAAGTTCATAGATGATACCAGGTTTTTTATTCATATAATTCTATAATTTTTTCTTAGCTCTTATCATTCCAGAGTCCTCACCAGTGAAGCTTTATTCAACTATGCTGCAGTATTTTGGGATAGTGGTTTCAGCTGTGTACCAAAGTGCATGATCAATATGCCTTTAATAGTCCTGAATTCTGGACTTTACTGGACCATAAGCTATTGGAAGGCAGTTTCTTGCATTCACTCATAGGTTTCTTATTCTCACGCTGCAATAAAATTTGCTGTTGAAGTGATATTTTGATGCCAACAGGAAAACAATGTTAACTTTACTTGTCCTGGGTCTTCCTTTATGTGGCTTTCAGCATAGAAACTCACGCATTTCAATCTTTTTTTCTCATTAGAAAACCAATTGTGTGATGATGATGGTGATGATGATTGATGATGATGATGATTGATGATGATGATGATGATTTTTCTTATTCCAGCACAGAAATCTTTGCTCTTTGGAGGGCACCACAGAGTTTGTGGGCACTATCCAAGCTTGGGTATCAGAGAAAGTGACTCCAAGGAGATGTTCAACTTATTTTATAAGCAAGCTAAACTTCTCAAAGTTTAGTGATGATGACTGATGGAGATATCATTTACTTCTAGACTTGGGAAACAAAGCAGTAATTTGTTTTCCTTGTTAGAGAGTGAAGGATGTATTTGGGTAGAGATGGATGTGCAGATATATATGAGGATCTAAAAAGACTTCCTGAATTTGTTACAATCTAGATAGTTAATACTAAGTTTAATCACAGCTTAACAAAATAAAGGTTTGAGGTACCATATTATGCATTCATTCACATCAGAGAGACATTAAAATAGAGAATCATCAAAGGAGACTAGAGAATGCTTCAAAAGTTCTATTAGAAATTATATACTGAGGAAAAAAGCTGAAAGCAGTTAAAATCCTTTTTATGAAAATTACATTTGTCTAAACTGTCAGAAGAAATCAGAAACAATTTAAATAAAATGTTACCTCATGAGGAAACACAGATAGTAATTGATGATCTCATTTCAGTAAAGCATCAAGTACAGATGGGATTAGTATTGAATTCCCCCCAAAATATATGGATATAATTTTACCTTGTTCACAATAATTTACACTGTTCTATAAAATAAGTGTTTTCTTCCCTGTTCAGAGGCATAGCTACAACATTAACTTCATTGCCTGCTCTCAGAATATTGCAATGGGAATATTTTAATGCTTTTCAAATGAAAATATTTCACACTAGAAGAAAAAAACAGTCCAATAAAGATTATTTTCTTGTGTTGTATATAATGTTGTATTAAGAAATACTTGCAAAAGATTGTCTGTGTGGTGCCTCAAGCCATTTGGCCTGTGAGATGAGGTTGCTTTAACTAATCTGAGATGCTCTTACTATGTTACAGCTGACTTGGTGAAACAGCACCTTGGGTTCAGAGTCTTTCCTTGGGAACAAGGGGAGTGCAGGCTGTAAACTTTCCTGTGTGGTGTGTCAAAATATAGCTGTAGCAGAGATTTTCTGAATGGTCATGATGATAATAATGATCAAAGATATTTTTGACTTTGGATGGAGAATACATCTTTCTTATCTTCAAAGTGATATTGCAACTCTTCTACTATCCTTGAGAGTGCAGGGCTTTAGACAGAGGAACTGCTCTTTTAAGAGTAAGAAAGTAAGAGCAGGAGTAGGATATCAGAGAAGCTTTTGATAGGGTGGTGTCCTGAAGTAGAACAGAGTAGGAATTTTGCCATAAAGGATCTAAATAAAGTTTTTACATTGAGACCATATTCACACTACTCTTCTTCTGTCATCACTAGGGCAGGATAGATATTACCAGAGGTCATTCATTTTTGAGGCACCCCAAAAAGTGACCCAGAGACTCCAATTATATGGAGACTGTTATTGGAGGCATGTTATTTGACATGTCTAAATTTAGACAAATTAATTGTCTAAAATTAAGCATGGTGAACTGAAATTTGATCAATTAAAAAGATGAGACAACACAACACTGGAGATGACCATGATTCTGGCAGAAAAATGCAGAACAACATCTGCTGGAGCCCTGCTCTGCTACCTGAACTGTATTGGTGGCATGTGTTAAGCACTGCTTCAGCCCAGTAAATGCACTCTATTAGTGACTATGCAGAGAATGATACCCCTTATAAAGGCATCAGTGATCCTTGGTGGTAAACCATGCACTGTTCATGGCTAAAGATATGTTCTGACTATCATTTTCCCCTGCTCACTTTTGACTGAGTCTTCCTTACCCTGCTGCATGGGATGGGAATTAAGAAATATGGCTGATGGTTCTGGAGACAGTGTTCTGTCCTCTATGGACCATGGAGCATGTAAATCAAAGAAAATACAGGCTCTTCTATTTTTGTTTGTAGTTTTTTGTTCTTTCTATCTACAGGTTTTCTAATGCTGCCTCTGCCAGCAGTGATTCAAGGAATCATACGCTTTTAGTAGTAAAAAGAACTTCTGGTCTCTGATGTTCTTTTTTTTTCCCTGTTCAGCAAGAGGTTTAATAATTAGACACTCTATCTGTTTGATTTGTATATAAATTTTCCACATCTGTACATTCCTATTATAATTCCAGAGGTATGATGAACAAGATGTTTTCCATACAACCTGCAGCTCAGTTACCCTGAAAGGCAATATATTCAGAGCTCTCAACTCTACCTGAACCATTGTTCACAAGGAGCTACTTGTCATATCCATCACATCCCTCCAGGGTCTGAACCATGCCATGGGAGCATTTTATAAACCATGCAGCAGAATAGAAAGGGTACTGAGGATCATTTCAGTTGCCTCTGCAGTCAATTGTCATTTAATTGGCACATATTTTAAGAATTCTAAGTATCTGGTGATATGTAGTTCCAAGTAACAAAATCACAGACTATCCAAGAGCACCAGGATAGTTTCTGAGACTCATATTCATTACATTGCAGTGTTACCTGTCATCCACCTATGCCTACATGGAATGCAAGTAAGGAGATCATTTGTGCATTCCACTCTTTATCTGGGGCTATGCTCATGAATCCAGAGGTACACCAGGTGTATTTTGATAGACCTGACTTGAGATTCAAACTAGCACTTACGCAAGCATCACACATGCACAGACTTATGGAATCAGGGAAGAGCTACAGTACTGCTGCAGCCTGGGAATGCTGAAAGCAATGGGGCTGAGATGAACACAGGGCCTGAAACAGCCAAGCAGTTTGGAAACATTTGAAGTCAGTCTTTATGTCTCTAGAGAGCTCAGCTAATCCTTGTCCTAGGCAATGACAATCCTACTTAAGCAGCAGAAACACTCATTTTGGAGTCCCTGAGGCTGGTAGTATTTACAATAGCTGTTGTCATTGCTTGTTCTTCATCTGCAATATCCCAAGGCAGTCTTTGCACTGTGTTCTGCCTACAGCTTCTGAAGTTACAGCCTCTGTTTCCTTCACCATCTTCTCCAAGCTAAGGCAGACTTCATCCAAGAGTTAGGTATTTATAAACCAGCAGAGAATTTGCCAAAACTATAGCAAGGAATTATACAGGCTGTACAGAATATACAGACAAAGTTAGCATAAAATTTCCTAATATTTAAAGTTCCATTAAATAACAACAAAAGAAAGAGAATTTATACCTGGAAAACAAAAACATTTACTTCCGTTTTCCCCATATGGCCTTTCAGCAAGGGAATCGGTGATATTGTTGTAATCTATCCCCCATCAAATGGTCACTGCACACCTATAAAACTTCACTACCTTGCATACAGATAGCCTGATGGAACTTGAAATGTCAAAGCATATGTTAGGTTAGAGACTGCTCACTCTGGTCTCCTTCTGTCCTCTCTTCTCCTCCCCTAAGCCTGCATCTCTAAGGGCTCTTCTTCCTTGCCCTTGCAGCACTTACTTGAGATTTGCTGCAGCAGGAAGTTATAATAACCCTATAACTGAACAAGTTTTTTTTTTTTTTTGAACAAAGCCTGGGGTAAAGGAGAGGCGAACTGAGCTCCAAAAACACCAGCAAGTCCTGCTGGTCTTCGGATACAGCATAATTAGTGTGAAAGACTACCTTCATACCTTATGCTGGGAAGTGCCACTGGTTATACTCTGCCCCTTCCCTCTCCATGTCCCTCTGATGTTCTCCATGCCTCCTCTGCCAAACTCTAGACCAAGCAGCTTCTCTGCCTCCTAGACTTACCACTTCTCAGCTGACAGCCACAGGATGAGGGTGGCTAAGTCAAATACTGTAGGCATCCCTGGGGCCCTTCATTTTTTGCTGTTTGCATCCTCTACAGTCCTATGTAAATGGGTCAGATACCAATGGCAAAGCAGCCTGGGAAGTTTCTGCCTTCTGAATGTTTAATTGGGGAAAAGGCGATTTGCAGAAAAGAGCCACAGAGCCTCATAACCTCCCATACTACAGCTGGTACTGCTCAAGATTTCTTGCATCAATTTGCACTTCCCAAGCAAATGCTGGAATAGGATGAGAAACATTTATTCCTCATAAAGATACCTTTACTTTCACATATTATTGTTTTGATCAGCTGATCTCCACAGCTGAAGTCATGCTGGACTATGCTAAGGCATAGGTTACCCCTGAGACAGCTAAATCTGTGCTTCTTGAGCAGCAGTGACCAGCTTGCCCACACAGTGTTCAGCTGGGATGGCAGGAAATACAGAATCCGTGCAGACTCTGACTTTCAGAACCCAGAGACTCGATGCATTTCAATCCTTTTAAATTGTGTGAGTGTCCTGAAAGCTACTACTTTTAATACACAGTGCAAATCATTAATGGGGTCAGATCCAAGGGTCTTGGTGGGAGATCTTTGACTGGGCTTTGCAGACGCAGATGTTTTTTTCTGTAATGATAAACTGGAGGAAGCCTCAAAAAATAATACAGAAAAATTTGGCTTAAATGCTTTCCAAAATTTATGTAATTTTGAGAAATGGGCAAAAATTTTTTTTTTTTGTTTCCATTAGAGTAGTAAATGGAATAAATGTTAAAAAAATGGTTTTTCTTTATAGACACAACATCAAACTACCAGAATTTCCGTACTACCTTTGTTAATCTGCCATTGTGAGAAATGCAGTGCTCCCACAGTTGGGCTGATCAATGACACAGGCACCGTGCTCTCCTCTCCTCTCTGCTCACTGTCTGCCTCATGCCAACTACAGCTGCAGCCTGAGTCCGTCAGAAACTGGGTCTGAGACATTTTCATTTTTGGCTTACAAGCATGTTTATTCTGAAAACAAGTATAACCTTACCAATTTTCAAGCTACAACAAATAATAAAGTCTCTGTGCTCCAAGAATAAAAACAAATAGAGAAAAGTATGGGATTTAGAAAACTGAAATGAATAATATATACTCAATACATTTCCTTCCTGTAATGACCATGGCTTCTTAAGTCAGCCTGCAGTGCTTGTATGTAGTACATGACATTGCCCTAGCCGATGCAGCAATCTTGTCTCCAGCCACTCAGATATCTCTTTCTTGTAAGGCTGTGTCAAAAACACAAATGTCCTGTCCTGTCCTTTCATAACCAGCCTCTGAAAAGGCAGCAATACTGTACCTATAATATGTGAATGTCACTTAGTTGCACACATTACAAGGAAAAACAGTGGTTCCCTGGGCTGTCACCACTCAGTCCAGCTGTCTCAGGGTCTCTGCCTGTGCTCTGGAACAGGAAATGGCCTCATACTGCCTCTGCAGTACAAATAGCAAAGTGAAATTGCAGCACTCAAGCAAGACAGCATGAGACCTAAGCAACTATTAAAGATAAAGCATGGCTAGGAAATACTTCAAGGCATAAAAAACTAGGATTCATATTTCTCAAATACTTCTATCCTAATTATCCCCCTTGCAACCTCTCATTTGCACTTGTCTCATCCTTTCTTTTGCACAGGAGAAAAATACATAAAGTGATGGTCACAGGTTGCTTTTCTGCTGAGTCTCAGCAGAGTTCTTGGGGAATCTGATAAAATGAAAATATCCATCAATACAATAACAGAGTCTGTAGACAGTGCTTTTACAACTAGCTCTAAAACACAGAGACAGCTAAATGATATCTTTTCCTTAATGTAATAACATTTCAATAATTTAATGAAAGCTACCGAGGAAAAATGCCCTTCAGAAAGTTCATGTAATTGCACAGCTGTGTCTTTAATCTGAACCTTTATCTCAGAGCTCATATGAAAAATCAAAATCTGGCAACATACTTGCTCTGGTTCTTTGAAAGACTAATGGGCAGCAGTAGAAACTCCCTACCCAAAGCCTAGCATTTTTGATTTGTCAGAGGCCAGGAAAAGCTAAATGCTTCTGAGGATGTGAAGGTTCACTGGAGTAAAATAAGAAAAGAGAAAAAGACAGCAGGGATCTCTAAAGGGACTGCAATCTGAAAGTGGAGAGTCTGCTCATAAGATTTATTAGCTGTTGACCTCCTTCCACCACTTAGGCTATAATGTGATGACAGCCCAACAGCAATGGAGAGAAGCCACTTTTCCTTCTTGATGCTGACCTAGAGAATTGGGATTGTGAACCAGTCACACAAGCATGCCTGGTAAAACTATCCAAAGCGATTGCATTGCCACCTGCTCCCCTGCTTTTTAGTACATCAAGGGCAGTTGTCAATTCCTTGAAAGTCAAAACCATTTGAGATCCTGCAGTTGTCTCCAGTCCTCAGGGAAATAGAGTCAAATAAAATGTTGATGTGATTTCCTTTACTGTATAATCTCACCTTGAGTAATTTTTTTTTTAAATTGGGAAATTCACTGTATTGTCACTTAATTTTGATGAATTAAAATTTATTTTAAAAATACTGAAGATGGAACAGTATAAGAAGTTGATCTGGAAAGGAATGAATCTCTGAACCTTTATAGAAGTCTGGTAAAATGTTCACCTTATAATGGGAGCCAGGTGTGGGGCAAAACCAGCCCCACCCTATTTTCCATCCATCTGGGACCATATCACAGACCCTTGAGCAAATAATCTACCCTCATGTTTTTGAGCCCTAGAACAGTGCATAAACAAATTTACATATAAATTATATTAAAAATGTAATTGGAAACACTTTTAGTTACTTATGGCTAGATGTGAGAAAGCAACAGGTTTTTTTGACTTTTTGGTCAAATCTCCACCTATCTCCACATCGTTTTACTTTAAAAAAAAAGTTTGGAAAAGCTTATATGGAAATGGAAGCTTTAATTAGAGCCACAAACTATTTCAGTTCATCATCATGTAAGTCCTTAAAATATTATATTAAAGCACTTGACTTTAAAATTAAATATAATTTTAAAATAAAAATAAGTATAAATTATTATTTTAGAAGGAGTCCAAACAGAAGATATATTCTCATCCTTTTCTTCTGACACATTCCACTTCCCATTCTGGAAGGGCAAAAACTCCCTCAAATTCACAAAAAATTATAATGTTCTGAAACCACTAATTTAGGTGAATTTATTCTTCATTCTCAAATTCACTGTTCTCCAATCTAGACAGAAATTAGGGCACCAGATTACTTTTTTTTCAGTTTCTTGTTTAATATCTTTCTGTAGTTGTATTCCCTGTAGTGTCACTAAAAAGTTACAGAACCATCAAAAACATGGACACTATTTTTCCTTTTTCTTACACATACCACAGTGATAAAAAGGAATTAAGAATGTGCCTAATTATAATATTATGGGAAAAATCCTGTTAAATGGTATTTAAATATAAACATATGGTCTTTTGGCAGGCAAAATTAAACTAGAGAATATTTCTGTATAGTTGTTTAAGTTACAGTATATAATTGAAGTTTCCAGCCAAAAAGAATTTAAATAGTTATGAAGAACATGCAGCCCGTCCTGTCTCTCTGAGAAGAAACTCAAATTTACCCTTGAATGAAAATGAGATCATGAGATAACTTAGTCTAGCAGGAAATAGGAAAAGTGTAAGAAGTGAAGTTCTCTATTTTCACCTATTATACAATATATCCACCTCTATAATGCAGCATTAGTACTGGTCAATTGAGCTAAGGTATTGTTAAAGAAAACAAAATCCAAAAATCATGAAAATGTATGCTCTTAGCTTTGCTGCTTTGTTTTAAAATGCAAACAAAGGTTAGGTCATACTTGTGGATATGTCCTAGGGTGACGTTATGGTGTTTGTATCTCCAATCGTGTGTTCTGTTTTCGTTTGATATTATGTTCTTTGCTTTCAGAACTGACTCTGAAAGTGAAGGTTTGTTTTGCCTTGTTATCAGCCGGTTCACCTACCCCCCGTGGTCTGCTGTCTAGAAAAGGCTAGGGCTGGCTGGCTTGCTTTTGCTTGCTTGCTTGCTTGGCTTGCTTCTGCTTTTGCCTTTGCTTCCTAGTTAGTTTAGCTAAGCAGTCCAATTCTTTCCCTGGACTGTTTCTTTTCCTTTCCTCTTCCTGAATACCATCCAACCTGCTCCGGACTGGGACCTGGGAAACACCGAGGGGCACCGAGATCCTGCATTTTGTGATCTGCAGCAGCCATCCCCAGTGCTGGAGAGCAATCCCCAGCATCCAGAGCCGGGCGACCACTCCCAGGAAAGACTTTCTGGATTTGTTCATCTCTTCAGAGTGGTGAAAGAGTTTTGTTGTGATCTGGTGTTGTTAATTTTCTTTTTGGTGCTGGGGGGTGCTTTGTTCATTGAATAAACAGGTTCTTTTCCACTTCTCTCAGAGAAAATTTTTTTCCCAACCAGGTGGGTGGGGAGTGGCCGTGGGGGTTTGTTTTCTGGGGGCTCCTTCCAGAGGGTTTTCCCCAAATTTGCCCTAAACTAGGACAAGATATTCATTATTTTTAGCAATATGCCATGGAAAATGAAGTCTCAGATTCAGTCAAAGAGAGAAACGGGAGTTTCTAGCCAGGCAGAAGCCTGGGAAAGAGCTGGAAAAGAATGTAAATAATTCTTTATCTGTCTTGTTCTTCACATTGTTTATAGGTTCTATCACTGTGCGTCAAGCACTCTGCACCAATGGTGTGGCTTGTTTTCACTTCAGAACCAATGGAGTTGAACCTCACAAAGCTCTGTAAAAAAGAGCGGTGTATTTTGAATAAACCGTAGTTTTGATCTCAGCAGCCTTCTGGTCAGAGTCTCTTCATTCCCGTACTGCCTCAACAGCGACAAATTGGACTTATCATTCTTTCAAAAGAAGAAAAAAAAAAAAGAGTTTTCTTAAGTCCCTTTTTCAGACATAGGCTTTAAAACAGCATTCTCACTGAAAGAGCCTGCTGGACCTCATGGGCTGCCAGCAGAAGGGGCTCTTCTCCAGCCGGTACTAGACCATGTCTGAGGGTTGCTGTGTAACTCTGAAGCACAAGGCTGCTGTGGGACCTTAGCTGGTCCCTGGGGTAGTCAAGATGCAGGACATTCCCCTTAGATTGCCCCTCTCCACTTACCTCCCTCCTCCAGGTATAAGAAACCTGAGATTCATTTCCCCTCACATTTTAAAATGCAACTTCCCCTTCCATCTCCCTGAATTCTTCACCTTCACCACCTTTGGACAAGAGGTACCATGGGAACAATTCTTGTCATCCATGAATGCAGGAATGAGAGGGCAAGGACTCAGATCTACCTGGCACCTTTTATTGTTTCCCAGCCATGAGAGGAGGAAGCCTTTCTCTGCCATTCCCTGTTCCACACTCTAAGCCCCTCATTGGGGAAACTAACAATTAAACAAAAGCATCCTCATGGAGGAATTTCAGTGTTGCCCAGTGGTTTTCTAGCAATTTCACATCTTCAACATAGTTCTCACAGTCACAGCTCCTGGAATCAGAATCTAATGGTAGATCTATTTTTTCAATTTAAACTGATGTTTTTAACTTTTGTGGTTATGGAGAAAAAAGGCTTCTTGTGGGAAGTGAGTTCAAGGAACCAGAAGACAAATGAAAAGATAACCCTAAAGCATGACTATTATTATTTAATAATCATATTTCTAGAGGAGGAAAAGAGTGTGACTCACAGGTTTTAAGTGGTTTTAGGGACAGGAACAGTTATATGGGAGAAGCAGAATATCTTGCTTTTTCTGAATGTTGCAGTTATTGTTTAAGTGACAGAATTAATTAATCATATTTGGGAGTAGCAGGATCCATTCCGGATGTGAAAGTGTTATGACTCCAGAGAAAAAAGAAAAATATTTTGAAGAAGAAAGTCAAGAAAAGGGCAAATAGAAACAAAGACTATACAGCTTACTTTATAAGTTTTGTTTCAAATAGAGCAAATTCAGGTCTGCACCTTCATTAGGTGTGCACAAAATACAGTGGTTCATTAGCGACTATGAGAATGCTGTCTGTCTTGATTACGGAATGTTTCCCTGTCAGAAACAACATTTTTACACGCTTTTGGGTTTTGTCATTTGCTACTTAGGTATTTTCCACTCCTAAGACAATTTCCTGCAGAGGAGACGTTATTGTTCTCATTCAAGTAGCGTTTTTTAGCAACTGTTATTGTTTCCTATAAGCAATTCTGTGTTTTGGGACAGAACCAAATTGTCTGCTTTAAATTCCGTCTCTGTTACACTTTCTCCAGAATTGCTTATGAGATAGCAATTTCCTAGCCCATCATCCGGAAAGATTATAATGGAATCTCCATAAGAGTTTGTGCTCTGTTTGTGCTGTGTTATATCAGATTACAGGTGATAGCACTGCTTCTTCTATTCATTATAATCATCTGGTACCAAGAAATCTCCTTGCTTTCACAGGCCAGCATGGTTCTAGTGGTGAATCTGATTCTACAGTGCTAAAATGTGGACACCCATAGCTGTAGGCACCATCTTTCTGCCTTATTTTGTGTGGACCATGTGTTTTATCTCTACCTATGAATGTGCACCTAGCCTACATACATCTTATGGAGAACTACCATGATGATAGCACACCCACAGGCAGATATTAGTCCCTTAAGACTAATCCTGTTCTTTGAAATTAATTATGTGTAAGAAAGAACCATAGCACAGTTCCAGAAAACCACACATGGACTCTTACATGCATTCTGGTGTTGGTCTCTGGAGACAGTGTTGTATGTCCTGGTACAAATAAATCCAGTAATGGTATTTAATTAAGGTTAGTTTTTTTTTTTTTTTTTTCTGTTTTTATGTGTATGTAGGCCTGAAAACAATTCAATGTTTGAAAAAAAAAAACCCAACAATTATTTTTTTAATGTCACAGTGAAGGGGTGAGATTGCAAGACATTAAAGGTGTGTTTTAACCAATGCAAATTCCATTCAGAGTTCAGCAATCATTGATTGTGTTATATGGTCCATCAAGGGTCCAAAGGTATGATCACACATCTTCTGTCCTATTTCTTCAGTCTGTGCTGGCATTTGTCTGGATTTTTTTCCACCAAAAGTTGTTGACAGATGCAAAATCAATTCTTGTGTGGTGTAAATTACTGCAAGTCAAATGAAGCCCATCTGGACTTGTACAAGTCCAGTGGAATAAGACACTGAAAGAGAAACTTGGATATGAGTTCTTTACTGGATAGCACAATTTAGCTTTGTACTAGATAGAACTCTTTTAAACCTTTTCTAACCAAATGTGTTGACTTTTCCAAGTAAAAAGTAATATAATGGAGGCCCGAGTTGTAAAAGTACAGATCTTCCATAATTCATGCTATTTTCTTTTGTCATCACTCATTGATATTAAAAAAAAAAAAAAAGCAGGAAGATGTAACAGATCACTTAAGACTCTTTACACTCTAATTGTATATTTTAACTGAGCTGACAACTTCTATTACGTCGTCAGACAGCACAGCCACAGTTGGCCCACTATTGTAAGTGGTAGCACTATATAAGTCATTTCCCTGTCAGCAAGGCCTGAAGGATATTGTGGTAAATGATATATTTTTTGTTCCTGTTTAATCTTCTTCTCAATTATTTGTTATCTAATTTAGCTCATTAATGAGAAACAGAAAACTCAGCCTTAATTTAATCATTTAGCATTTAATGGAGATGCTCTTTTTTCCAGTCAGGATTTTTTGAAAGATGCATATCTTTCCAAAGAGTTTCTCGAATTGTTCACCATGAAGTCATGGCAGAGGACAAAAGCTCAGGAAATTGAATCATGTGTCAACAGAAGCTATCTGGATCTCGAGCTTCTCCAGAGCCTTTAGTCAGGCTGGCTGTTCTTTGCCTTGGCCATCACTGCTGAGGCTTCCAGACTAAGCTTATAATTAAATGTCAAAAACAAATGAGAACCAAAATATAATTCAAAACAAACAATGTTTAAACACATTCCCAGAGTCTTCTTAACATTTGGAAACTATGACTCAGGTAAGATTTCTAAAGCCTGTTACTGAGGAGAAAAAATATCATCTAATTTCATTCATACAAGTAAATTTAAGTAACCTAAGTCACAGATCCTGAAGAATCGCTTGAAACAGATGCTTGAGGCTCTTTCTTTTTGTCCCTACCCATGAGCAGCAGCCAACACCTGCTTGCTGAGGTGGGAGGCCCCTCTTATATTACAGGTATTACCAAATACCTGCATTTCTCTAGCTTTAGTAACTGTCCACTGATCTCTCCTTGGTTTAAAAAAGAAAAAACTGTATTTTCCTTCTCAGGAAAGTTTTAGACAGTGAAAATGTCCCTTATATTGTGTTATCCAGGGAGTATAGTTATTTATTGGATGCAAGTACATTTGTTTTCTAAGATATTGTAATCTAAGAAGATGCTATAATGCAATGTTTATCCTATCTGTTACATATGATTTACTCATTTTAAAATTTACATTCTGAAAATGTACTGTGAGCATGCGTAAATTCTTCTTAGTTAAAGAAGCAGTGTGCAATATAAATACCCAAGATATACTTGCAAGTACAACTTAGGGAGATTTTCATGGCATATTACTTGAATTCAACTAAGATCCCACAAAGTAAAATATGAACTCCTATTCTATATCAGCAGTGTTACAAAACCAAGGGACATTCCTATTTTTTAAATTTGAAAATAATTTCAGATAGAAAAAAATTATGTACTTTTTTGAATTTACCATCATTACATGCATTTCTCATAACTTTTTATTTTCCTTTATTTACCCATGCATTTTCTTTGGGTGTTTAACAGTTCCCTCAGGGCAGAGCCAATTATTTGTGACATACTTTCCAATGTAAAATTAATTTGGAAAAACTGTTCCTATGGAAACAGCTGTTTTCAAACAGGCTTGTATTAATGTCAAATAATACAATTGCATCTACAATAGAGAATACATCTTTTATTATCAGATACATTCTAATGACTTTGAAAACCAAATAAATTGCACAGAGGAGCAAAATGAGTTCTATTCTGTGGTATTGTCAAGTGGATATTCAACTGTCATCTAGCCATTAGAGGGAATTAGAGTAGTAATGCTCAGTTCATTTAACAGAGGTCCAATTTGAAGGTCTCTTAAAATTTCAAAAGAAAGCTTTTAAAAATATCAATTAAAAGCCTGCACTGGAAAGCTATGAAGATCAACAAGGGTCTTCATGTACAAATAAAACCCTGAAGGTTTTGATTTCAGAAATGTCAAATTTCATGTGTGTGGCATACCTGCACAGCACAGCTTTGGCACTAGAAGTAGATTGAGAGCCAAGATGGTACAGGCAATTGATTTCTGTGGCTTCAGGATCAAGCTCTTGTAATGATGTTTTGTCTTTGTGGTGTTTTACTGTTAGGTCTCTCCTCACTGTACCTCCTACTTATATTCTGGTCTTTGTAGTCCTCCAGGAAAAAAATGAATCACAGACCAGCTGCAGCACAGCTTACCTGAGCAGTATTTTAATGAAAAAAAGAAAATTAATAATTTTCATCTGCCTGAAAAAGCAATTTGCTGTTTTAAAAAAAGTAATTTACTAACCTACTTCATTAGTTGCCTTGGTGGTATTATTAGATTTTTAGAAAGCAATACCTAATAGTAATCTAGTCAGGAACATGACAGGACAGGTTGATGGGTATTTCATAGAACATCCCAGTCCTCCAGCTTGGACCCTTTCTTTGGTCCTGTGCAGAAGTTAGTTCTGTTAACACAAAGGCCCCTGCTATCCACCTTCACACATGCAGGCTTGTAGCACTTGCTTATCTTCTGAGTCATCTTCTTCAGGGAGATTTGGGAAAAATAGCTTCCATGCATTCTGTGTGCTTGAGTGGCTCTTCACTTATTTAAACAATTAACCAAGAGTGCTTTATTTTATAAACAGAACTAGTTCAGACAGGGAATGAATAAAATCCAAGGTCACAAAATATAATGGAAATAAACTGTGACTTCAAGCTGGAGAGTTTTGACAGTTCAAGTTAAGCTGCCTTTAGGACTATCAGGGAAAAATCTCTCACTTCACTATGGTGGAGCTCCTGAGTGTATCATCATGTGTATCTGGAAGGAGAAATGTCTATAAACCCTTTTGTCTGGTGAACTGCTAGAATACAACATTGCCAGCACAAGAATTTAAAATTTGTGAACTTGGTTACCCAAAACCACTGACTGCTCATTTTTCTAAACTGATGTTGTGAGCCCGGTTGGAAATACTCACTATTTGGAGCCATTATGAAGAATTATTTTCAATCCTCTTTTTATGCAATAAAAGTTCCATACTGGTACAAACTTGTCAACTGGATTGTTAGTAGCAAAAATGCTCTTGCAGCTGGGGACTCAAGTAATCTTTTTGTTAGGACGTTTGTTAGGTTTGTTAGGTAGTCTCGGTTTCTATACAACCCTAGAAAAGGGAGCTTTCTTCTTGTTCCAAATGGCCCTAAAATCTTTTAAACTGTCTATGATCAGGCAAATAATGTGTTTAAATTGGCCTCTCTTTCAGATCTGAGGAGATTTTCCAGTGGCTGAAAAAGCCCTAGATGAAATTAAAATATGGAAGTGTAGAATATACTATAGATAGTGCAATATATAAAAAAGTAGTAGTACCTAGGCAAGTAGCTGAACTTCTATACCCAAGGGGCAATGGAGAAGGCCCTACACCAGCAGAAACAGTTGGAAACTGTCCACCCTCTAAGGCTATGAAAAGATTCTCAGCCCATTTGTATGTGATTTTTTTTTTTGTTCACATGTATTGTTTTTAAATCGGAATGGCTTGGCCTATGATGGTCAGTGCATTTTCTTAGACTCACCCTTTGCACAGCCTGAGCTGGCTCCATTTTATGGATTAGATTTAGCCATCTTATTGTACCGAATTCCATGATGATTCACTGTGCTGCTGCAGGCAGCATGTCTTCTGTCCTGCAGACTGCATTCCCAGGGTTTATGAATCTATTTTTGGGAAGAACTTGTTTGCCAATTTCAATATCATAATGAAACATGCATTGATTTATTTTTCACCCTCTCATCCCACAAATAAGAGCCTAAAAGACTTGAGTGGAGGAAATACAGGAATTTCTACTCCCTTATTATGATAGTCTTTTCCTTCTAACCTCTTAAAGTTTGTAGATCTCCCTCTCAATTAAAAAACAACAGTAAATACTGTTTATTTACTCTACTGGAAGAAGATCCATAATTACCTGCATTCTCATAACTGAAATAATCTCTCCAATTTATATTCCCATTGTTGTCATCTTCTCTGATTTTTATTGGATTTTCTAATCTATCATTCCAAAGCCTTGTTTGCTATCTTACTATGAGAGTCTTTACTTTCACCCTTTTTTAGCAACAGCAAAAGGTGTCACAGCTCAGGACCCTGAAGGCAGATGGATTTTCATAATTAATGATATATAGTCTCACACTAATGGTCATTGGGTAAGTAATAATTTTTAATGTTTAATGCGATGAGAACTTCCTGAGTCAGACTTCCAGTTACATGAAAACTGGAAGAAAGAGCATATTTAAATATGTTTAACATTGCATAACAAAAAGGGGGGCATTTTTACTTATCTAACAGGTGTGATTGTCAGCACAGAAATTAAGAGTGTTAGCAAAATCAGTGGTCTGAAATTTGCTGAAGACAGGGGAAAAGTCAATGACTCTACTCTTTGTGTTGCTTGATGTGATATTTACTGGGTTTTTTCCAAGTCAGTGCAGGGCATTTTTGAAAATCTTACTCTTAACCTACATCAAGTGATTTATATTCTCATTTAAAAAAAACTCCAAACTTAAATAAAATCGGGGTTTGAGAGTCTAAACATAATTTTTAATCCCTAAATGCAACATCAGGTGTTCAGTTTCTAGACCTCACACTACTGCCACTTAAGCATAAATGGCTCATTTTTCATCAGCACTTTCTCCAGCATTTGCACTTTTGCCTTTGAGAATTAACACAAAAATGCAGCAAAAACTGTCGGCAGCAATGGTTATCTCACAGCCACGTTCCACAAAGCAACATTTTCAAGCATTTATCATATGTAGGCTTGATTGTCTCAGCCTGCCCTGAGTGTTTGGACTTTCCATGCAGCTCCAGCTGAGGTGGATCCTGGCAGCTAACGCCAGCACTGGGATTCCCAGGCCCATCAGACCCACCTCCCTGCAGAACACAGGAGAGACCAGAGCCAAGACACCAGATCTTCACTCAGGGACTGCCCTTTGCCCAGCAGGCAGCTGGGACCTGAACAAGGAAACTTCATACCTCAGGAGGTTTCCCTTGCTAAGAAGTTGCAGAATGGGTAGGTTTCATCTTTCCTGTTTCTTTTTGTTAATACATTTCTGTGTTCACTGAAGAAGAGTTGTGTATCTGAGTATCCCACATTAATATGACCTTCAGGTCGTTGTGTTTTTGAAACATTCGCACTGTGTTTCTACCTAATGAATCTTTAAACTTGTGCGTGAGGAAAGGAGGTCAACAGCCACTATTCTTTCTCCTTTTTATGGGATAAAAACCAATTAAGATTGACTCTGACACTTCAGTCCAAGAAGAAGTTCATTATTGTAAGAGAGGTATATTTCTATCCAGTCTAACATCAGAAATAGTACATTTTGGAGGAAAAATCCATGAGTCTGCTCTTCTCTAATTTCCTATGGACCAGCACCACCTGATTCTGCAGCCAGCTTGTTGGCTTGTGTGTATGTGCTTCTACAATCCCATATGGCTCTCGAAGAAACAGATGGGATGTCAAACCTGGGGTTACAAATTCCCCTGAGCAAACAGGGGCCAAAATTTTTAATATCACAGTGCTGAATAATGCAGTATCTAATCCTCCCTTGCAAACCTTGTATTTCTGTAGGTACTGTACTGAACAAAAAGGAGTTGCTACTGATTCTCATATGATAAAATAGAAGATTTAGTAAAACAGAAACTGCTCTAATGCATCATTAAAAATCAGAAATCTGAAAGGATATTAGTAGACTGGCCTTTTTCTCCTTGTACAGGAGAATTAGTAGAGAAGTTAACATTGATGTTTCTAATATCATATTTCAAAGCCTTAGTATCTGGCAAGTGAAAAATACTTTTTAATACACACATACACACAAAAGGAAAATTACTCAGAGAATGGAATAAATATTTTTATTTTTAGAAAACTGCTTTATTCCTTGCAATGACACAACAGCTTTGCTCCAAGTACATATCAGCCTGATAAAAGCTAAACAAAATTCCATACATTTAAACATTCAAGTATTTTAAAAATCAGAAAAATCAGGATAGTACAAATCTAACATACACCCCAGTATTTTTCATTTATTTTTCCTGTACCAAAATAGTGAAATTAGTAATTTCTCTGCAGAGCATGTTGCCTTCTCTCTGATTTCTCTATTGAATTTATATCCTTGATGATATTTATACATAGTATATAATTAATTAGTTTTAAAGCACACAAAAATATACTATTCATTTCCTTGTTCCAGCTTAATCAGTTATTAAATGCTACCAAAGTGATGACCACTGTGCTTCATTACATTTCTAGATGAATCTTAAGACCAGATTGCAAACCTTCATTTCCAACAGGGATATGTCCTTTAGAGGTTTGACTGCTATAACAAGATAGCAGTACATCACACCATCTTTGTTCCATCATAAATATGTGAAAACCCCAGGCTCACCTAGCAAAGACATTTGTGAGGAAAAACAGACTCCATGGTTTCTTGCAACTTCTCCCAAAAAATGAAGAGATGTTATAAAATCATAGAATAAGTTTTGTTGGAAGGGACCAACAAAAATAATGGAGTCCAGCTTCAAAACTAAACTAAATTAACACTAAACTCATCTACTGAAATAAATATGGGCCAACTAAGAGCCAAATGGAAAACAAAAGAATCTGCCAGCAGCTTAATTGAAAAAAAATTGTTTGAAAGAACAAGAAAAATAAAGACTAATCTGGAGGCTAAAAGGATAAGCTTCTTTTTATCTTTGCTGCAAAGACAGCATGAATACACCCAGCTCAGCTCCTTGCCAACCCCAGACAAAGGTGGCTAATACTTGTGGGGGATGGGTGATTGGGAGGGGAAACAAGAGAGCATGAGTGCAAACACACAAAATGGAAGCCAAATTGCATAAAGATGGGTGAGGCAAGTACCTGGAAGAGGATTCCCCTGGAAGAAAAAGGAAGGATGTCCAATGCAGGGGGTTTTTGATGGTACTTTGGGTAGATTTTTTTTCAAATTCAGAGAAAATTATTTTGGCTTCAAACCCGTAATGGGATGCAGAATATATGAAGGCAACATACCCTTAAAGGTATGAAGAAAATGCCTTAAAGGTATGATGAAAGGTCAGATGAAAATGTGACAAACCGTGTGTTCTTAACAGCAGTTAATGTCCTTGTGAAAAAACTGACTGGAAAATACTCAATTCCCCCTGAGTTTCTCTTAAGGATTGTTCCAATAGGATTTTTAAAATGCTAAAGTCCCTATTAATTCCTACTGATAGGTATTACAAGTGTTTATACAGTAAGGTCTGTTGGGTTTTTCCTCTCAGAAAATCACTAGTTAATAAAGCTGTGCTAACCTTTCCTTTTAATTTCAATATTGAAGCAAGAATTACAACGTGGAGTAGTCTAAGATGTACAATTAAGAGAGCAAGTGAACCATAAATATAAACTCTAAGAGCATGTTTAAACACTGAATGGAAACATAAGATAAGTTTTGGTTAACCATTTGGATAAATTTAGCCCTTAATGGAATCTAGAACAACACAAGTATTTTCTTCTTTTAGGTATTCTGTTGGAAAGAGAATAAGGAGGAAAATTGTCTTGCAATGTGAGCACCAAGTTTTTGGACTAAATCAACAAATTAGAATAGGGGACTCAAAATTCAGTGCTAGTTATCCAGGCTAACAGAAATGAAAAATACATACATGACAGACAAGGAAATGAGAGACAAAATTCTGACTATAGTTACACCCATACAATTTCAGTGATCATACTTGGGCTACCTGGTGATATATTTTTAAAATTCTGTCTTCTTAATCAATTAAGGATGTGATTTTGAAGCAGGCTAAAAAACCCACTGCTTCAACCTTCTTTAACTATCTTTTTTAAAATGGCAATTTAATGCTTTAGAAAATTAATATTTGCTGCAGATTTTTTAAAACAAAATATCTTTATAAAAGAGGAGCTCCATTCAATCAATATACAGATTTTAAATGCATGAGCCAAAGCAATTATACTAACACATTTCTAAACTATAAAGAATATACAGGATTCAATTTCTATTTCATTGTCAGAGCAGGAAATCCACTTCCAACAAAGTGCAAAAATTATAATTTTTATATATAAATTATTATCCATACAGAAACCTACATAGGACACTATTTTTATTATCTGTCTCCACTGAGTTCAGTTTATAAAAGTAATATTCAGAGATCTGCTGAGCAGATTAACCTTCTCATTTAATGAACATCAGTAAGTTCTAGGAAGCATATAGATTCAGCAAGAATGGTCTCCATCTCCTTGTTTGTTATTACAGTCAAATTCACATGATGCACTATAGCAAGAAGAGGACTTGACCTTTCTCATCTGTGTTGCTCATTTGCTATTTGCCCTGGAGATGGATGAAAGGTGTTTTAGAGTACAAAGAAATGAGAGCTGCCAAAATTTTATCTGCTGCATTTCAGGCATATTCTCAGCTATGGATATTTGAGAAAAAGGACTGTCTCCTGCTGAGGGGGATTGACCTTGTTTAGACAACAGTTGCCCACCAAGCTGCTCTATTAGTCCCCTTTCTCAGCTGAACAGGGAGAGAAAATCAGAAAACTTGTGGGCTGAGATAAGGCAGTTTACTAAAGCAAAAGTGAAAGGATGCACACACACAAGCAAAGGGAAAATAACAAAGATTTTATTCTCTATTTCCCATCAGCAAGTAATGTCTGCCCACTTCCCAGGAAACATGTAGTGGAAAGCAAACATCCTAAATAATGAATGCCACCCCTTCTGCCTTCCTTAGCTTTTAAATCCAAGCAGGAGTCATAGAGTATGGAACAGCCCTTTGGTCAGTTCAGGTCAGCTGTCCTAGCTGTGACCCACTCCCAGGTCCTTGACAGGGGTGGAATGTTGGAGAGACATTGTTGGTGCTGTGCCAGCGCTGCTTGGCAGTAGCCAAAACACTGGAGTGTTACCAACACCTCTGCAGCTGCCACTGCAAAGCACAGCACTGTGCAGGCTGCTGAGGGGAAAATTATCTCAATCTCAGCCAGACCCAAAACCTCTAGGTGAGGAACAACCAGATTTAGGAGAATTCTGGTTTTTCTCTTCTAAGCAAAAAAAGTAAAATCACCTGAATAATTCAAGGCAGAGTATTCTGAGGTCCTACCAGAAGCCCAAAATCTGCACTGTGGTACAACTTGAAAATATTAATGTAAATCCTCTATATTTCAAGAGAGAATTTTCTTACATGGTGCAGGTTCTGAGATTAATGTTGCCCATGCACCACCACTCACTTCCAGCATTTTAACAAGCAAATCTACTCCAGCAAATCTACTGTATGGGTGGCAGCAGCACACTTGTGCTGCTATCTTTCTACTATCTAACTATCTTTCTACTTGTGGGAATCCAGGGCTTCCCTCTGGCTGCCCTGAAAGGCCTGGGAGCCTGGCAGGGGGTCAGGAACCCCCCTGTACAGAGACCCCAGAGACACTGTCTCTGATCTCTGTCCATGGAAAAGAGTTTTCAATCTTACAGGATGAATCACAAGCTCTGAGTGTTTGACATAAGTAATAATTAAGTGTGGCACGGGTGCAAAAGTAAAATTTTAAGATTTTTGAATAGGGGTTCAAAGGGGACAAGATGGAGGAAATTGGGTGTGTCTTGCCCTTTTTCTCCTTCTTCATGCCCTCCATGTTTCACTGTAGTGTTGGCATTTTTCTAGTAGTTTAGGCTGGGGACACACTGTTCAACATAGATGACAGATATTGGCACATTATTGTAAATATAGCACAGGTAGTTTCTGGTATATAATGTTTGTAACATCCCTGCAGGATAGATCTGCAGCAGGGCAGAAAACTGCAATTGTTGTGGGAGTATTCTATGACTTTGTCTATCAGTTTGATTTATACTTAATTTTGGACTTGAGTTTTAACTCATAATTCTTGTAAGTTAGGATGGAATTTCATCTCACATTAGAGGGACAGTTAATCCAACAAAGGCAAAGAACTCAGCCTTTTTCAAAACATCTATGGATCTAGTTCATTGGGATATATGACTGATAAATAAATGCTAAAGATAGTCTAGGCATTTTCTTATTTATATGGTGGTTTAGCATAATTTTATATCTAAATGTGTGTGTGTGTGTGTGTGTGTGTGTATATATACGTGAAACATATCTCAAAATCATAATGTCCCTACCCCAAATTGGGGTAGGACATTCAGTTACTGGTGTAATACTGTGAGTAATGTTAATAATCTTACTGAATTTAGGCTTTTAAAGCAAGTCCCCATCATCTCTGTGAAAAAATCAATAACTTTTTCATAAAACCAGGGCAGTGCTAGCATGAGGGATGGTGGATGAAAGATTTCTGTGATATTAGCACATCATTGTTTATGAAAGTGTTATGACAAAAATAGTATCAATTCACAAAATAATTTGCGGTGCAAATCTCACTTCTACAACTTGCCTGCTGAATTAGCTATTATAACTTAGCTCATTTTAAAATTGGTGAGGTCCACAGAATGTTACATTCCCTCTAGACCAGGAGCTCTACACATATGGTCTTGTAGGGAATAAAAAAGTAATTACTGAAAATCACCCTTTCCCAGACAGTTGCTGTGGACTGTTCAACTACTCATTTACAATTTAATCATAGGGCTCTCATTGAAATAGATTTTTAGGTGTTAAATCAGGCTAAACAAAATGGTTATTTAAATTCATTACGTTTGAAAAAAAACAGAAAACATACATTCAGTTGTGTGGTAGAATTGAGGCTATTATTTTTGTACAGAAAAGAGGAAATAATGGAATCAGATTCTGTGATCGTTGTGTTGATGTGTTTTTTTTTTTCTTTTCACAGACATAATGACTGCTTCCCGATCCAGTATAATTTCTACTGTTTTCTTAACATCTTGATTGAGTGACAAATAATAGTTTACTGTTTCACCAGTTTTTTGAAACTATTTGAAGCTTTCCATAGGTAAAAAAAACCTTTTTATGTTTCTTTGAGAAGTACTTTTTAATTTTAAGCATCTTATACAGAATACAACAAGATAAAGAGTTATGCTCTCAAAAATTACAGGTTTTTAGTATATATACATATATATATATATATAAAATTATATATACTTGATTTGGAAACAGTTCATTAGGGCAACCAATGCTATAACATTTGGCTTTTTAAAATTAAATGTGTGCTACATGTCAACAAGATATGTTGGGGGATTTTCTAACTCCCCTTTCAGTGGCTCTTTCTTTATTACTCTGTTTAATGAAACATTCAGTTCATGTTCAAAGAATCAGATTTTCTCTCAGTGTAAATGAATTTATAGTAGTTTAGCATCGATCATTTAAACCACCTGAGACTCTGCTTCTTGTTGTGGTCTTTTCCACCCCCTTCCATCCATTTCAAACAGCATTGCTAAAAGGCAGTGAGGTCCAGGTTTGCAAAGTTATTTTAGTGCCTATCTTTTCTCTCTGGTTATTTTAACAAGAGTAAAACATTTTGCACCTTAACACTTAAACAAGAAACTCTCAGATGATCTCCCTGTCATTTCTAACTCTCAACCTAGAAGCATACCTATGCCAATACCTTAAGATTGCTTTGCCTGGGCTAAAATACCTGTTCTTAAAGGTTCACTGGAATGCTGTGTCCTACATTGACTGACTGACTACAGTTCTGCAAAGTTCAGTGGGGATCATCTCAGGTACAAGATGGAGATCAGCACAGTTCTCACTCAGATCACATTTCAAATTAAAAATCAGGCTCATGATAGATTGAGGTTGTTATTTTTCATAGAAGTCCAATACCTCAAATTCTCACCTTTCAGGTAAATGTGTATATTAGGAAAAAATAAAAAGCAACAGGAAATCAAAGTCATAAAAATTTTTATTTATTATTTTAGGTGTTTATTATTACTCACCTATAGAGGTAAGTTAAATGTATCATGTGTACTGCCATGAAAAACATATTGTCAAAATTATGTTTGTCAAAAGATGTATTGTATCTCAGGGTGATTTCAGATTCATATATTGCATTGACATATGAGCTGAAAATCTGGAAAAGTTATCACACAAAGTATGATGCAGAAGATCCCTTGTAAAGAGTGTTGTTGGACTTAGAAGGTGCCACACCAGCTGATACCTGATAAAAGAAAGCAATGATAGGCCTGTGGCTGTTGTGTTTTCCTACTCAGTCACTGAAAGCGTGTTGCAACTTTTAGCCTATTGCTTGGAGTCCATCCAATCTGCACCCACATAGCTGGCAGCAAAGCAGAGTGCTGCAGTCAAGCTTGCACTTTGTGAACAAAAGACAGTTTCAGGCAGTCTGTGACCTAATTTATTGATTTCTAGTGTTTGCAGATGACACTCCTAGATATTTTTCATGATGTAGTTGAAGGGCATTGAGTAGGTTAAGAACTTTAGGGAACTCTTAATGAATTGTACTCTGGTACAATTCAGCTGGGGAGGGCCTCCTGGCAACCACCTGCTGAAAAACCAGTGGAATCACTGGAAACCATCTGCTGGCCATATTGACCAGCCCCAAAGTTTAGATCATCTCTTAAACAGCAATGTCATATTTAATCAAAGTTCTTTCTATGAAAATTATGATTTACTGAAGATATGTGAAATTTTCCCTGTGTTTTAAAAGAAATTCTGGTTTCTGCTGATGCTGTTGCTCTATAAATTCTCTCAATGTAACAGGGTAAGGATGATGAACGAGGCTTTGATATGAGCTACTCAGTAGCAGATGGTGAAATATCACTCTTCCAGTGTTTGGGAAACAAATTTAAATAGACACGTAATAGAATGCTCTTCTCACAAGTTCTCTTTAGATTGTAGGCAACAACTATAAATCTGTGAGAATTACTTATATCCATGTTTTATTTTTTTTCTTAAAAAAAGTCTTGCTACTTACAGTAGAACAGATTTATCCTTTTTATTTCAAGAACTAAAGTTTTCTATCTTTAATCAATAACTTTACAATTATATGAAAATGTGTAAGTGATATAAGCTATATTCATGTCATGTTCATGGTGATATCATGTAAACTGGAAAAAACCCAGATGTTCTTGTTCTGAAATAAGCTGATCTTCTCAGAATGATATCAGCCAATTTCCTTAGTCACACTACTTCACATTACAAGGGGAGAAACATGAGTGTCTACTATCTAGTACCTGGATATTAAGTGGCAGAGAGATTACACAATTTACCTTTATACAAAGAAGTCTTTTTCTCTTCCTTTTTCTTCTCCTTTAAATTGAGACATGTAACATGTAATTAGAAATATGTTGATATATTAGGATACCAAAAATGACACAAAAATATGCATTACTCCAGAGATAAGAGAATTTTACAGAGAATTTTGTAATTGCTCCATTTGTTTTTTACTGATTACAGTTTGCTGTTATGCACTCTCCATAACAGACAGTATTCCACTCAGGAGCTTGGTTTTTCCCTCAGCAGTATGTCACTCATACCTCTCCCCATATCTTTTGTCACCTGTAATTTCAAAAACTCCATTTTTTTCTTCATAACCATTACAGTACCCTTTCCATAGACAGTACATATATATGATATAGATTTTATCCTGTATGTGTGACAAGCAAAGAGTTTCTTGGGTCTGATGCACAAAAGAAAACTAGCAAAGGGTTAGTTTGAGAATCATACATTTAGGTTCTTTCAAGGAGACTAATCTTCTGTGTCTGTACTTTGAAAGAATAAAGCATTTAACAACCACCTAAAAATTTAGTCTCAAATTAGAATGATTAGTATGTATCCTTATCTGTGGTCTGCTTCATTGAAACCTCCTTTAGTTATTTTCATAAATTGATTTTGAATTGGTCTACTCTGAGACACTGAACAATAGTCCTGGTTAAATGGGACTACCCCCTGCTTAGCCAATTCAGTGCAATTTACCAGTCTCCTAATTCAAGCTGAGAAAGTGTTTAATCATATCATAAACTGGGGCAAGTGAATATATAAAGAATGATTGCAAAAATTGAACTGAAAAACAGATGTTCTCCCAAAGAGCTGTGGCAAGGAGCCTATGAAAATGCAACACCTCAAGAGTGACAGAAGTGGTTGGACAAGAACAGCTACAGAGATGTGTGCTACCTCTTTCAATGCAGTCAGAGGAAACCAGGCAATGGGAGCCCTGGGGAAGACATGAAATGACAGTAAATGACATGAAATGAGGGAGATGTTAGACAAACTAATGGTTTTCTGTATTCTAGTACTGATCTTTGAGAGTGCTGAGAGAAAATGTTTACAGTGGCTGCTCTTGTCCTTAAATTTCAATGTTTTCTTTGAATGGAGTCCTCAGCATCTGTCTAGGCATTATTTTCATTTATTGGTCTGTGAGTATAAAATAAAAAACTTGCTCTAAAAAAATATGTTAAACTCGATTCCTCCAAAATCAGAAAGTTCCTGATGTCAGTGCTGGTATCTGAAAACAGCAACTTTGAGACACCAAACTAATGCTGACTCTGTGTCTACATCTAAATTTCCTGTGAACTGGATTTAAAGGTGGAAGTCTTTCTGGTTTCTTAGAGCAAGAATAGCCTGCAGCTTCCTCAGATCACACTCAAAGGGAAACTTGTTCGTGCTGCTGGAATACAACTGCAGGGTCACCCCAGTGTTTAGTTGAGAAATGACAGAGGGATGGTGCTGGCTTCTAGTTTGTTTTGAAACAGGTAAAAAAGAGGAGTGTATGGCTTTTTTCAATTAAATTAAATTAATTTGGGTTTTTTTAATAATAAAAATTTATTTTTTAGTTCAACCTTTTATCAAGAAATCAATCATGGATGCAAATGCATCCAAATGATTTTCTTATCCCAGTGTGATGCTTGCTCCCACAATAAATGGAAAGAAAACAGTGCCAAAGCCAGTGGACTGCACAGGTGCCAGGGGTGAGGGCAGATATCACAATGCAATGGCTCTCAGCAGGATCAGGGGTCAGACTTCCTTGCCAAGTCCTGAATACTGGTACAGTACAATTGCCAAGCTGCTGAGGGGTCCTTGACTCCTCGTCTACAGCATGGTTAAGAATCCTTTGTCCAGATTTCTTCCTCAGGGCCAGAAGCAACAAGAAAACAACCAGCACAGAGAAAACCTTGTATTCTGCGTTGTATCTTGTCCCTGGAGAGTGAAATGAAATGCTATAAAATCAGTCTGCATGTGCTGAATTATTTTAAACTGAAGGTGAGAAGAGGGATGCAAAATTTGTCTTGGATTAAAATAAGTGTGGTATCACACATGGGGAGGACTCTTAGATCTTTCAGAATTTTTCAGTCCATAGTTTGTGTTTTTCTTTTCACTACACTGAACCTCAGTAGATCTTAGTCCAAAAAGCCTTTGAAATCACTGTCCTGAGTGTACTTCGGTCTCTTGATCTTAAATATATTGTCACAAGCAGCTTCTAATCCCAATAGTCCATTAATTAATTAATGGAACCTGAAACTCCTGCCGTGTATTCTTTTCCTGTTCATACACATTCCAATTTGTTTAAATTCCTTCTTACCAGTTGTGTTGATAAATGCCCCTCCCTTTAATTTACTTCTGTGTTTCAGGTACCTCCTTTTCACAGAAAATGTAATGTTTTTCTTCTAATCTTCAAGGCGTTGTACATGTCTTGCTGATTAGCTGCTGCTGTTTTCTTTTCATATGAGCTGTTACACTGACCCATTCTGCCAATGTGTTAAGCTCTGAATGCCTGCTCAGAGTCTGAATTCTGTTTCTGACTTCGGACTCTTTCATGCTAATACTTTACGCATATTTTCATTGCCCTGCATGCTCCAAAACCCTCCTGCATTCTTACTAATACAATCTGTGTCAAGAGTCACATTTCCTGGATCTGCAAACTGCAGCTAGCTTTGCAAGATTCAGAAAATGTATATACAGCTGACGTAGTCTATGAATACTTTCCTGTTACTGTTGTCTTTCCTTGTTCCTTAATGTTCCTTGAACAAACCATAACAGGGATTGATTTGTTTGTTGGTATGGTTACATCCTCAGGAGCGCTGTCTAGTTCATCCTCCAAGGCAAAAGATTCTTTCTTTTGTTTCCCTAGATCAATTTTAAAATAATATAAATTTTCTATCTTTTGGGAGCACAAGCATATGTGAATGTATTTCTTCATCTATCCCCATCTTAATTGTATGGTAAATAACTAACTGAGCAATTATCCTTATCTAGGTTATTAAATTCCTTAAAATTAATACAATTATCTGTGTTTTGTTGGTTTTGTGTGGTTTTTTTCCCTTCCCCACGGGAAAGAAATTCAGACATATGAAATCTGAAAAATGGGTTAGAAAATTAATTCCTAATTACAGTCTTGGCTGTAAACACATTTAAGTGCATCTTGTCAAAACTTTGAAAAATGTCAAAGGAGCATATCTGTAAGCTGAAGATACTTATTCTGTTGCTTCTCTAGAACTTCAGAAATAATGTGAGGTAGAAATCATTCACAGAAAACAAGGCAAGTAGCCATTGGAACTGCATGGGATTCCTTTTTGTGAAAATTAAATTTTTAATTAGTCTGGAAGTTATACAGAAACCTTAGACACAATATTTAAATTATGAAAATACTCTATAGTTTCATTCACAAGAGAATGATTTACCAAGGGTCTGAAAAAGTGGTGACATGGTCTTTTCTACCCATAAAAATGAGAGCACATATATGCTAAACAAAGGTGCCCAATAGCAAGCATATATAACAAGTAGAATTAACAAAGCAAGGTGACTCCACAGTTCTCCTTCCTGTACTACTCTGGAAAAACTGAAACCTGCCCTGAGGATAGGGAACCAAAGGACAGTTTTGAGATGAGGCCCACAGTGATGCTGATTAGCCCAAATTAGTGCTAGGGGGCTGGAAAAATACCAGATACAGGTGGAAGAAATAGTTTCCTCAAACATTAAATAAGGGCTTTAAAAATATTTAGTGGTGATTTCTGCTTGCTTTTTTCTGTTCTATTTTATAAAAGTTCAGATTTTAGATCTATGTCTTGTATTTCCTGTAATTTTGAACAATGTTCATTGAATGACACTTGAATGAAATGCTTGTGGGAAACATATATGGTTGGACACTGTCTCAAATTAGTGTTTTAAGATCACTTAATAAGTCTCTGGTAAAGGTATTGGCATAAGCAAGTTTAATATAATGTTGGTTGGCAAGGTTCAGTTTACTAAATGCACACAAAGAAAGAATCAAACCAAAACCTAAAAACAATCCAACTGAAACGAAAATCTGTCAGAAATTACCTATGTGGATGCTGAGCACAGAAAAGGGTAAGGATGGGAAATGGTAAGGATTAAAGGAATGAAGACCCTCCTTTAGAACCACAAGGTTCTGAGGCAACACCCCTTGCCAAACTTAGCCCCAGAGTCAACCAATTATTTAGGCCTAAATGTTTAAAAACAACATTTATGGGTGTATTTGGCTTGCATGGCCCGGTTTTGATAGCTGAGAGGCTACAGGGGTGGCTTCTGTGAGAAACTGGTGGCAACCTTCTCCATGTTCAGCAGAGCCAATACCAGCAGGCACCAGGAGAGACGGCTGCTGGTCAAACTACGCTGGTCAGAAAGGCTGGTAATGCCTCTGAGATAATATATTTAAGGTAAAAGGTAAAAATAAAGTTGTAGTACAGATGTAATTGTGACCAGAGAGGAGCAGGGTGAGACCATGTGAGAGGAACAACTCTGCAGACAGCCAGGCCAGTGGAGAAGGAGGGAGAGGAGGCGCCGGAGTCGGGATTGCTCTGCAGCCCATGGAACACCACAGGGATGCAGAGCTCCACCTGGCCACGCAAACCAACACAACAGGGTCATAAGAAGTTGTCTTTAGTTGCTTTTCCATCCTGGCCACAATTTAGGTCAGTGACTTTCTTTTAAAGTTCAATAACAAAAATGTTGTTCCGCTTGGGTTATGATGCAGGCAGGAAAAATAAGTTTCCAGGGCTGTTCATTAAAAAGCAAGAGCTTGTTAGACAGCATAAGTTCCTGGGAGCAGACAGGGTTTCTGATAAGCTCTGGAGGAGCTTAGCCCAGGTGCTGCTCATCAAGGCTGAGGCCTAATGAGCATTTCTGAGATCAGTGTGCAGCTCGAGAAAAAGTGGGGGGAGGATGCACCACCACAGATAAAGAAAAGATTTGGTTTTAAAAATAGCTAATTTCCTTATTTATGCCCCTATTAATCACAGACTAGATATTGTCAGAAAACTATCTAGTGTAGAGAAATGGCAACCACATAATTAGACTTTTAATTACTAGCTGGATTCTAAACTTCTTTTTTTTTTAATTTCATTGATATTCAAAAGATGCAAGTATCATTATTTTGTTAGAAATCACCCTCACTGTAAGTAAACATATAATTATAGAATGGAACACATTACTGAAATCAAATTATTTTTTGAGAAGATGAATTCCAATAGGACTAAAGGTGCTAGTAAGGAAACTTTACTGTGACCAGAGACACGTGGATGGTTAGCACAATGCAGCAGTACAACCTATGTGGCAACAAATCAGGAGGGAATTTTGGGAAATTTATATGCTTTTTTTTCCCCATTTTGAAATCATGGGATGTGTTGATAGTACTAATATTTGGATTTCCTCAAATCTCCTTTTTTATTTGTCTTTGTTATGCTCAGCACTACTTTTACATCTTTCTTCCCTGGGTGATGAGCAAAGTCCTTAGGTCACTAGTAAAATAAAACTCATTGCTTCTGCCTTTTGTGCATTTAACATTGTTAGCTATATTTATCAATAGTGATTCATGATACTGTATTGAGAGAAATATTAATATTTGGGGAGGGCATGAAGGCAAACCATCAATGTAGGAGAGGATTTGAGTCTGTGGGAGATGAGACAGCATGCTGCACATCCTTCTTTTATGAAAATTAGAGATTAAAATATTAACACAGAGAGAGAGTTGGCACACCTAGAAACAGCCAATTTTATCTGTGTAATCTCTGCTCCAGTAAGATCAATTAGATATACATCTTCCTTTTAACTAGGATACATAACAAGGATGAGAAAATAGTTGCCAGAATATGAGTATGTTTTCAGTTTTTCCACACTTTTGGAGATGGATAAATGCTTCACAGATAGCTTATGTTTTGCAGTGGGGCTGTGGGGACAGAGTGACCCTATTCTTCCTTCTGCTCTTCATCCTAGAACATGTTGGGTCTTGGAGAAGCACAAATGTCTCTAGAATATCCATGAGTTACTCCATATCAGAGGGTAACAGCAGCACACTTTTCTCCCTGCATGGATGGAATGAATCAGGTAAATCCTAATTTTGTCTGTTTTTCTCTTTCTGCTCATCTTGAAGAAATGTGAAGAAACGAGTATATGCTTGAGCACAGCAACTGCATTTTCACCTGGCCAGTACTGAGATGAAGAATGATTCTTCACTCACATTTCCAGGAAAGTTTGCCAAAAGGTGATAATCACATCAAAGATTCGATTCCCTTTCTTCCCTTTCTTCTTTTTTTTTTTTTCCCCTTTTATTTTTTCCTTTTTTTTTTTTTCCTTTTCTGTTTTTCCTTTTATTCCCCATTGAAAATGAGGTAGTTATCTGGCTGTGTGCTCACTCATTGAAAAAGCACAGATGCAACGTGCTCCTACAGGCAAAAGATTGGTATCATTGTCTGTTGGCTTGTGACTTTATTTGATTTGAGGGTGAATGTGTTGTAAGAGACGTTTTGAGCTGGCGGCGTGTGATTTCATGTATGAAAACCATCGTGTAAGGAATGTGTGCAACAGCCCCTGGCCATCATTCCAACATGGCTGCTGCCAGCAGAACCTGACTGCCTACAAAGCTAAGCCACAGCCTGCCTTTAGGCTCAGGAAGAGTTTTTAAATTTTATCTGCTTTATACTCCCACTTTGTACAAAACCTATTTATTCAGGCAGCATGAAAAGAAAAAACAGTTTAGACCCCAGAGAACTGTTCTAAATCTGATGTGTGGAGTTTCCCTGGATATGCCATTTTTGGTTTTGAATTAAAAAGCTTAGGTACTCATTTAAGAAGATAATTCAGAAGTGGCTTTTGAGACAAGATGACAATCTTTTCTCTAATTGTGTGGCAAAATTACAGTAAATTATATTCTATATCTCCATTATAGAAAACAGAAGATTGAGAGTGCTGGGGAAACTAAGATGCTGTCCCTCTGTCATACAGTCACTGCACTTGAATCTGTGCGGTTCTGGTCTCAGCATCTCAAGAGAGATGTTAAGAGGTATTAGAAAACATGAAAATTATCCAAGGCATACAGAAGGTGTGTGGGAAAAAAAGATTATAAAGTTTTGACTACTTAGTTTGGAGCAGAGAAGATTGAGGGAAGGCATGGCCAAGCAAATCATGCAGGTAATGGTAAGCAGGATGCAGATCCATGGTTCACCAATTCCCACAATACAGACACCTGGGGATTCTGGATGGTACTGAGGATAGTTTGAAATACTTAAAAATACTTTACACAATGGGTGGCAAACTTTGGTAACTTTTCACCATAGGAGATTGAGGATAGCAGATTGTTTCATCAGGTTAAAATTTCAAATAATATGTATTAGAAAACAAACGGGAGCATGACCTCCAATATCCGTGAATCAGTGGTAGTACATCCTAGGCAATGAGAAGGATGGATAGCAGAAAATGTCAAGCTTCTGCCAATGTCAGAAAACAAATCCTGTACTAGATGGAGTATTAGCTTAATCCATCAATTTTCTTCATGGTCTTCCTGTTATTCTGGGAAGTTTAATTACCACAATATGGCTTTTCTCAACAACACTGATTCTTTTTTTTTTCTGAAATATCCCAAATATTCAGATGAATGTGTTTATCTTGAAACTTTTGTTGTACTATGACTTCTTCCTATGAATTCTTCAGTAAACCACAGGGAACTTTCTTTTTCACTCTTTTTGTGTAGGTGTTTGGATGGAAATTTGAATTTTCTAAACAGCGTCTCTGTATTGTTTGTCCTGATTTTCTTCATTCCTCTTCATCAGTGTTAAATAATTCTCAACAACTAATAAACTGTTTAAGGCAATCAGACTTCAACTATGACTTTAGTAATGCCTTTACAACATTATATGAGAAGCAGATTTTTTTATTTCAATGACAACTCTACCTGCTCTTGGGCAAGGTGGTTTAGTTGCACTGAGTTACATGAAACAATTGTCTTAATATGTCTCAATATATCCTGAAGAATAGATGTCTGCTAGAAGTTCAAAAGGCTGAACCAAAATGACCACTGGAGACAATTCCCAACAGGGCTAACTCATATTATTTAGTTTTAATCTTTGTCTCTGGCTGAAATGACAATTTGTTTACTAGTGCCATTGACTAAAACACTACCTGAGACTGTCTGAGATTGGAGTATGTGCAGTTCAACCATGCCAGGCTTGTGCACCAAAAAGTGGAAAGTGAGCTTTTGGGAAGAGATAAGAGAGGTTTCTCTCTCTATGACTCTGAGCACTGCTTTAATGATAATCTTTCAAAGTCTCAATATTTGTGCTAAGTACTGTAAGCAACATACAGGCCTGAGATTTCAATGTTGAAACAAATGGTTACCAGAGGGCTGTGTAAAATCTTTTTTTAGCAATGCCTCGGCTCTTGGGGATCTCTTTAATAACATTTTTTTCATGCAAGTGTCTGAGAAATAAAGTAAGAATTCTTTAAAGAAGCTACCTTCCTGTCCAACCTCTTCCAGGATGTTTAAATCTTACTCACCATCAATCTCTTTTTGACTGCAATACACCAAGGTTATTGACCCAGCCCCAGAAAAAAATGGCCAGAAAAGTGAACAAGGACTTTTGCAGTGAAAGTTTTTTCAAACTCGTTTTGTTTGTTTGTTTGCTTATTTTTAAGATTTGAGCAATTGTTATTTGGCAAGTAAGCCCTTCTGATTTTCCTGACTTTTCCAAGATCTCTCTTGGTAACAGAACACTGTTCAGAGACGTAATTGTGCCAAACAATTAGCTGTGGAACATAATTATGAATTTGAAAGCTTCAAGTCTCCTATTAACTTGCACATTTTAAGTATGAGGTGTCTGAGGCTTGTTGTGTTTCTAAGGAATTCCTTAATTAAATCTTCTTTTTAAATTCTTCCCCCTCCATGCACTTAGTAAATTGCTGGCAAAAATAGTGGCAAATTACTGAATACAGAAGTTTTGACAATAATATTTTAATTCATTTTAGCATAGTCACCCACAGGAAATGTTTCTATACCTATTTCATATTCTGAACTTGCACTTAAATGATTCCTGTTCTTAGAAATTTTCTGCTAATCTTTGATAATTCGCATGTAATTTCCACTCTGTAATAATTTTAAAGGGCTCATATTTTTTTCAAACGAATTGTTTTTCTTCTTGCATTAACAAAATTGCCATTTCCTAATGTGGCTTCTTAATATTAAAGCATAAATCAGGAGATATTACAAAACAAAAATAAGTCAAATGACTGTTGATTTTTTTTTTTGTTCCTATCCATGCAAAGTGGATGTAAAGTGCTGCCAGGTCTTGAAGGCCAACAGTTTTACAGTCTATACACTTGAGTTTTGTGTTGATTTAGTGAACAACTATATAGGCCCTGAGCTCAGGGATGTGATACTGAGGGTTATCTTCCATAACTCCTAATCACAATAGTACTAGTAATATTAAAAATTACAATAAAAATCACCTCCCCACCCTCCAAACCCAACATTCATTGGAATAAAGCTCATTTTTTTCAATCTAGGTCTTATAATTAGCCTTAGAAAGATGTTTGGAAAGCAAATTGCAGTTGCCCAGCAAACTACTTATACATGTGCTTACTCTTAGCCATCCTACTAAGGACTAAGGAGCTTTTGTTAGACTTTTGTTGGGTTTTTTCCTGTTGACTGTGAAATTTTAAATCAGCATTCAGAAATGCCATACTGTACTTTATTCATATTCCAAAAGATCTGATTTCATTCCTTTTCTCTCTTTTCTTCCATCTTCCTCCACCAAGACAGTGAAAGCTCTAGAGGAGGTCATATGAGGAGAGTCTGAAGTCAGTTTGGTTTGTTCAGCTTAAAAAGGAGACTGAGGGGAGACCACTTCCTCATGGGAGGAGGTGGAGGGGCAGGCACTGATGTCTTCTCTGTGCTGACCAGTGACAGGATTCAAGGAATAGCCTGAAGCTGAATCCGGGGAATTAATTAGGCTGAATATTAGGGAAAGGTTTTTCCCAGAGAATGGCTTGGCCCTGGGAGACGCTAAACAGGGAAAAGGTCACAGCACCAGCCTGACAGAGCTCCAGATGTGTTTGGACAACGCTCTCAGGCACATGCTGTGATCCTTGGGGTGTCCTGTGGAGAATCAGGAGTTGGACTCAGTGATCCTTATCAGGATGAATGTCAGGACATTCTAGAACTCAATGATCTAGTAGTTTTCTCTCTAGTATTTGATTTATGATTTGTTCACTCAGACCTTCAGGCTTCACAGACAGTGAATTTATTCCATAAGTTTCTACAAACAGGTCCAAAATATCTTTAATGCTGCAGAATGTAAAAAAAGCAAATTAGTTTGGGTCAAGATAATACATGTAATGCTTCTATGACAAGCTTTCCAAAATTGTTTGTGGTTTGCAATCATGTTCAAGTATTCACTGAGAGCAAGGAATAGGGCTGCCTATCAAACTTCAGACTACATATACTTACTGAATATTTAATATCTTTCTTCTAGGAAAAATCCTACAAAATAATGCATATGTATATGCAATAAAATATTATGATGTAACACATTTATGAGGGATTAAACATTGATTTTACCAGCAATGGTCTTCTGTCAAAGGAAATTAATGACGGTACTTAAAGTGAGATCAAAAGTTTCCAGTTGATAAAAAAAGCAGTTTTAATAAAATGAGAATTTTAGAGCCAAAGAAATTGGCAAGTTTACTTTAGTGGAGGAGGAAGCTACATTGATTTAAACACAGTGTCTTTCATTAAAGAACATACAAGTCAGTTAAGTTAAAATACTGGAGAAAAAAAAAATACAGGGAAAGAAATAAAGAGCAGAATAAACTAATATTTGGAAAATTACTGTCAGTAGTTCTACAAATACAGTTTGGAAAATCTAGTCATAGATTTTAATGGACAAGAAAATAGTTCTCTGCCCAATGCAGTGATGTAATTTATCAACTATTAATTTTCTGTAGTTTCTCTCCAGGACTGCGCATCCAGGTTTTAAATGGATGTCCCAGATAAGTGCAGTGTGAGCATGGATGTGTCCCAGTTAGGAATGCCAACTACATGCATGGGTGCCATGCTAGCCAGTTGTCTTTGCAGGGAGTATTTTGCAAATATAATCAAATATGTACTTGTGCAGCATTTTCTCATGGACAAAATGTACTGCATGGTTCTGCAGAAGCTCATATTTCTGCATTTAAGAAAACATGGATCAGGTTCATATTGCTCCCCAAGTCCTGGAGCTGGACTGATGATACCACTTCCACAGTGCTTAGACCCCAAACAGTGGGATCATATTAAGGACATGTTTTCCATAGATGTAACCATTAGAATATCTTTATCAGACACATCTATTTTATGTGGGTTTCTGCTGTTAAATTTGTATTCTGTTGTGAATGACATTTTTTATGTCAAACTGTTTAGGTCTACCTATGTTAAAAATAATAATTTATTTGCAATATTTATCTATTGTTTAAAACATGTAGAACATTCAATTTATTACTAAATGCATCATGATTTGATGATTTGTGAGCTGAAAAGGAGCTTGGGCATATAAAAGTCTCTTAAAAAGTAGCGTACCCATCTCTCAAAGGGATCATTATGTCTCCTGTTCTGAATATAGCTCAGAGACATGAGAAGAAGGCACAGGGCTAGGATCCATGCATTTGGACTTTGTTGTAGCAAGACTCACAGTTTATGGCAGTATCTGACATCTGATCAGCCAGATACATCTCCAGCTACAGCATATCATTGTTGTTTGAAGTAAAAAAAAAAAAAAAAAAGCAAAAAAAAAAAAATCCAATCAAACTTGGCTTGATCTTCTTCCTCATTCCACTCATGCAAACTTTTCTGACTTGCTCTGCCTTGCCTTTTGAGCAAGGAGTTTTCCCAGGTAAAAAAATGTGAAATGTGAGGAGTAAAGCTTCTTTCTGCAACGCTTCTCTTCAGCAGGCCCCTTAACTGTTTTTGCTGCAATATTCACCCAGATAGCATCTGAAGTTAAGTTACAAGAGCTTTGTTCTCAGGGAGGAGGGAATTATTAACATGCTAGCCCTAGAGAAGAGTAACAAGGTGGGTGGTGTAGTGGGGTTACTGTGAAGTGTGCACAAAGATGACCACGCAATTCAAGCAGTTATATAAACCATAAAAGACCACCCTTGCCTTGAAAAGAGCAGTGTGGTCTTTTCTGTTGTTCAGTGCTAGTCATGGGTCATGTAAGAACAAGAGAGACTTACAGTCTTGTTACAGTCTTCTAATTGATCTGGACTTTGGTTAATCTAAATTAATGAAGTTATTCTTTGCTCATTATTACTGAAGTTTGGGAAATGGCAATTAGGAACAGAATACAGAGCAGTAAATGGTAGCTACACAGATGAGTCAGCAAGGTGGCCCATGTGTTGGAAAAGACAAAAGGACCAGTGAAGGGAAAATAAAGACTAAAATATTTATTTCTATGTTTAATGAAGAATGAATATAAGCAGTTTAGTTTTTCAGTCTCACCCTCAGACAGGCAGATGTGCTTCATTACCTCCCTTATTAATACAGTGACTTCAAATGCATATAATACACACTTTGATTAGGTTAAATACCTGAGGATATGGGACTAGATCAAATCTTGAATGCCTCCTCAAATAGATGAAAAAAAAAAGAGAAGAAATATTGTAAAAAAAAATTGAAACAGTTGTTTTAAACAGACTGTAAGCCATATCAAATAATAAGTACAAAAATACTTGTTTTAAGTAAAACTGGCAAGTGTTAAATATCCAATCCCTTCAAGAACAGAGACAAGTGCTTTAAGCAAAAACCTCAAGAAACTGATATATTACAGAGGAATTTGTTGATACTTTGAGAAAAAATTAGATGTGTATTAGAAGATGCTAGTATGAAGGCTTACTGTTTTTTGGGAACACTCCTCCTCCACCACAGCTGATATAAGTAATTGTTTTGCAAATACACCTGAAAGATTTCCAGAGGCTCTGCCTATCGCTCCTGTTAGATTGCAGTGTTGGACAGACATGGGTTACTTCCAGCATTAACATGTTTTTGGCATTTACCTTATCCACAGTGATCACCCTTTAATTTTTTAGCACTAATCATAAGCAAGGCATCATGACCTAATTTACATGCAGGTAGAAGGGAAAATGTATACTTCCCATTGCCTGTAATAGGACCAGGCCTAGAAATTTTAACATATCAAGGATGCAAATTTGACAACTAGGTACTAATGGCAACTCAAAAGCATGTAAACCAGATCTTCAAAATTCTTAAGAACTGACTTGAATTCATCAAAAAGCAATAGCATTTAGAAATATTTGTTGAATTCTCTTGGATTTTAAGTGAAATGTGTTTGGTCTAGTCTTCCCACAGGACTTGTGAGAGGCTTGGATTGTCTTCTTAATGAAAACATTTGCTCACATGAGTACAGGACTTTGTACCTTAAGAAAGTCCCACAAATAAAAATCCTCAACAAAAACTTGTCCTACTAAATATGCCTAGATTCACAGAACGATTATGGAAATAATCAATCCTTAAACACAATAAAAATGGAGGGCTACAGCTGTGTTTATTCCATTTCACTCAGAAAGGGTCTGTATTTTTTAAAGATGCAGCACAAATATTTCCCTGCTGAAGGAAGACTGACGTGAAAATTAGTCCTTTCCCTTTGTACTGGGTGAAATTCAAGATACTCCACAAAGATCCAAAGATTCTAGTACAGAGAGCTGTATTACATAAAGCAATGTTACGTATTGCTTGCCTAGAGCTAGAACTGATTACCTAGAGAAATTGGGATATGAGCAGCTTTCAGGCGTCTTAGGAGTGATTATACTGAAAAGGGAAAGAAGACTGAGTTTACCTGAGCCACAGTATTACCATTCACCCACTGCTTGTTCATTCCTTGTAGTGTTCAGAAACTCTTAAGCGATCACCTTAAACACCTCCCAGCTGTCCATTCTGATACCCCAACCTACCATCACACCCCTCTGCGGGGATGCCTCTTCACTTTGGCTCCACAAGCAATTCTGACCATCATTAACTTGCAGAGATGCAACATGGAAACAGAAAGTGAAACAACCAGGCGACACAAATTAATATTTTCTCTACAGGAGAGGCACTGGGAAATGCCAAACTCCCTCCATAGCAACTAAGGAGAAATTATAATTGTAATTATCGAATGGTAACACTGATCACCCTGAACTGTAGCTGGGTTGGGATCCCAATGTGCCAAAGCCCTTTAGGCCCACTGCATGAATTCTAGCAATCACTGCCCCAGGGGGTTTATAACCTAAATCAGATTGGTGTGGTAACACACAGCTTGCCTCAGAAGAGATGAAAACTGTTAGAGATGAGTGAGGCATCTAGAGGGAAAAAGCTGATCTGTATGACTGACAGCAGGGCCTACTCTTTTGGTAGGTTCAGGTGTATAAAGGGTATTTGTAGTATTACAAAAATAAAGATTTGCTTTCATCAAAGACCAAAAGACTACGTATTACAACATGCATATGTTATTCTGCATCCTGCCTTTAAATTTGCACAGTGATCAAAGCTCTTCCACACCTCCCTCTTTATATGTAAAATAAAATAACTAGATTTAAAAAAATTGTCACTGCAACTGAAATGGTATATAAGGACTGTAACATCTGTTATACTTCAACATCAGTTCACAATATGTGCTCATTTTCTGGTTTTAAACATCAAGTTTAATAAATATAATAACCTTACAAACATTCTGAAAACAAATAATCTAGATCAAAGAGAAATACAGAAACAAGAAAATGTACAAAAGAGAAAAAGAGAAAGAAAATATAGAATTTTCTTCTTAAGTTATTTTGCCATGTCATTTTTTTTTTTTTTTGCTGTTTACATGCACTTTCTTTCAATAGACATTGTGAGTTGTCATCTTGCTTATTATATATCACAACACATATTAAAGATTAACACAATTATTTTGTTTTGTTTTAAAGCATTTTTGGTATGGTATAATTTATGAAAATCCATCCACTTTGCCCACAAATATAGATCTGAATGCTCAGCTCTGTATTTGATTTTGACCTTGGTTTCAAACTCTATTAAGCCATTCGAGAAAAAGAGGGCAAATGTGAAAGTTCCTAGGTCATTGTCCTGATACAGAAGCTGCTCAGATTTCCAAACCCCAGCTATGGTTTTTAATTGGATGCTTACTGGGGAGGTGTAAATAAACAGTTGTCTTAAGTTAGAGAACTGCATGTAATTAGATGAGTAGATAAAATGCTATTTTGCAGCACCTTCAGAAAATACAGAGGTTAAGACTTCATTACATGTTACATAGGAGACCAGAATTTTCCTCCAAGTTTCTCTAATAATTTACTACACCTCATAAGGCTTAGGCATTTGAGTTGCTCTGATTCACTCTTTATCTAAAAGGAGATTAAGAGAGGTGCCTTTTGTAACCTTGCAAAGAAAGCACAGAAATCTTGAGGTATGGACCTAATTACTGCTATAGACTTCAGTAAAGAAAACAGAAGTCATGGATGTGTCAACTGTTAAAATTGTTTGTTAAATGCAAGTGGCCAGATGGCTTATTATCATCCATGCTTAATATTGATCTCAAAATGTAGTCTCAATCTGTGAGAAATGTATTGAATTTTTGCTTGACTTCTTTTCTTTCTCTGATTTCATTTAAACTAAATGTCAACCATATAAACTTTTTTTCCCTTCAGGCCTGTCATAATTTTGCTCATTTTTTTGTCAGATGATTTCTAAGGAGATTTGCAATGCCGAACACAAGAGCATTATTTTTATATTGCATTACAACTATCTTCAACTTGGTATTGCCAAGACACAGGCAGACTCTGAAATCTGTGCTGAGACAAATGCAGTGTCTTTGCTCTGTTATGGCAGCACCAAGAAAGAATTAGCAAAAAAAAAATCTTCTGCAGTCAACTCTTTATCTTCTCCCTAAGACATCTCTCACATACACAGTTGTTCAGTGAGTAGGGTGCATGGCTACATACTCAACTTGTGCCAAGTATCTGAATATCATCCTATTTAATTTATTGTAGATCAGACTTCTAGAAGGAACAAGGTGAGATGCTAATGAAACATCTTGAATTTCTCTTCTGTCTCACTAACAGAAGGCTGCAACAGAAAGCTCTAACAGAAACTGCTTTTGGGTCTGTTGTTCTTGCATCAAAATATTAAATTATGCAGGTCTCTTGAAATAAGGTTTAGGACCATGTGTGAAAGAAAGAAAACAACACTGCTAGTGGATTACAACAATAGGATGTTTTCTGCCTTCAATCCCAGCCTTACACTATTTTAGCTCTCAATTTCAAAATATGGCAGCCATGTGAAAAGTCTCATGGTTTCCTCCTTGGAAGGGGAAGAGTAACAAAGCAGCTATTTGAGATAACAATCCTAAACAAAAAGCCATGTGCACTCCCACTATTTAGAAAATCTCTGCAGGGTGTCAGAAGTATTTGTAGCCCATCTCCAAGCTAGCACGTGAATCATTGTATCCTAACAATTGTCAGGCTTCTCTGCCCATATCTGGGCAGAAACTATGTACAAGACATCCTTTCTCTCCCCTTCCAGGTTATGCTGCTGTTGTGACAGCTTCTTGCTCAGGCTGAACAGCACTGATCCTGCTTGTAAGGCACAAAGGCATGCATATTGCACACATGCCTGTCTTTCTGCCTTACAGGCAGGATCGATGAATAATTTTCAACAGAATTTTCTATAATCTTCTTTGAATACTTGTTATGTAATAGTAAACAGTTATAACTTGACAGCTGTATTGGATTGTGTTATACAATTGCCTGTTTAGTTAGAAGAAGAGATCAATAAATAAATGGATGACTTTGTTTTCCTCATAAGAAATGGATATTTTTAAGTAATTTAAATTGCTTATGAAAAAAATGATGCAACAGAAAAATACCTTCAAGACCACGGCCAAGGTAAGAGGCTCTGAGAACTGGTTATTAAAAGTCATTAATAAAAAACAGCTACTCTAAAGTAAAAGCACATTATTGCTGTACAGAGATCCTTTATTTCAAATACATCTGTTAAATTTTAGAATCGTCCAAATAAACTTTATCCCAACTTCTATTAGCAACCCCAAACATTAATTTTTGAAAGTATTTGTTATGGAGTTATTTAGTGATTATTTAGTGATCATTTATCCATTGGAGTGGAGATAGGGGACTCTAAACTAGCTGATTTAATATACTGGGTTTACTGTGGTACTTCAGACTTGTGTTTTATTATTATTATTATTTGTTAAATATACACTCTCAATTCCTTTTCTTAGATGCAGCTTTTACTGTAAATACTTTCTTCATTTATTGTGAATAACTTTTCTCCATTGTAGCTAAGAGATTGGCTCAGCTATATAGTTCCTTATGCTTCAGATATTAATTTTTCACACAGCTGGAAATAAGTACTTTTGGGAATATTTAACTAAAAAGGCATTAAATCTAAGACCACAGGTTTAAGACATTGAAATATTAGGTCTAATATTAAGACTTTAGAAAAAGGAAATGAGGTCTGATTTTTTCCCCCCAAAGAAGTGTAACTGACTTATATTTTCAGGGCTTAAGGTTAAGGTGAAATGGCACTGTAACCAGATTAAAACTGTCCACTTACTGTAGACTGGGTTTTGAAATAGCTGCTGCATCAGCAGGGCTGTCCTAAACAACAGGGAGGTTGGGAGCAATAGATGAGCAGTACAAGCTCAAAAGCTGAAAATTGTGGATGCAGAAAGATTGGACTTGCTGTTTAGGTGAAGTAAAGCATGATGATGAAAGCGGTGGCATCTTAGTGGGAGACATGGCTCTACCACAAAAGCCAAACAAGGACCTGCAACTAGAACCAGAAATGTTAGGGGGTGTTTCTTATGTTGATAAACTGGCAGTGTTTTTGGGAGATGATAAAGGTGTTACCATTTTGGTATTTGAAACCATCTCTGGTTATACAGATGACTGCCTCTTTGCAGCAGCAGCAGAGCCAAGAACTTTATTAAACTTGGTGCTGCACTTAGGCTCACACTTAATACCATTGATAGCTGCAGGATTAAGCACATCATCTCACCTCAGCTTAACTCAGCACTGCCTTGTAAAAGAATGTATTGATGCATCCTAAATCTATAGAAAAGTTTAGAATGGAAAAAAGCAAGGAGTATGTGTTCACTGTATCTTCCATACAAGGCATAGAAATGGTATTTCTTCAGTTGCCTGAGGTACCTTATCTTGAAGATCTGAAGCTAGTTGGTGTCCTTCATGCCAGTATACCACTCATGCAACTCCAGAGGAAATCAGATGAACTTTTCTTGCAGGACCCCAGATGATCCCCAGCCCACATCTATCCTTGGAGACACCTGCAAAGGGGAGTGGGAAGGTGTATGACTACTTCTCCTTTTCCATTGCTGAAAATATTTTATCTCAGCAGCATGTAAAAAACTGAAAACGAGACCAATTAAAGTGGACTATACCAATAAACAGAGAACACACAGCAACAGTTGAGTGATTATGTAAGGCAAAAGAGTGTGGTAGCCAACTGACTGCAATATGCTGTACTAAATTTAGACCATATATTGTACACACAGGTAGGTGGTATGTACTGCAGTCAGCTACCTTGGACTTGTTTGCTGTCTTATTGATTAGGTGCTCAGGTCTGAGCTGTTGCAAATTCTTTTACTTCTCAGTGCATACTGTCAAATATACTGCCTGGGGAGCTCATATCTATAGTTAAGTTAAAAAAATTAAATTGCTTCTTTTCTCAGTGTTCATTTATTCAGTTCCTCTTTTCCACTGCCTACTGCTTTTGGAGCAGACTCATGAGCAGAGTAATATGCATTTTTTGTTGTTATTTATTATAACAACAATAAATTGTTATTTCCGCACTGTTGTAAGAGCTGTGTCTATCAGCTGAAGTGAATCACTAATACTACCTTATGATTTAAGTTGCAGTTATTTTTAATAAAATTAAAAATGTATGAAAAAAAAAAGTGCATGGCATAAATATATGACTGACAAGATCTATGGTCTCTCATTGATGGTGGGGAAAAAAAAAAACCACAAAACTATCATCATTCATGTATGCATTCAATACGTTGCATGCCAGGCTTTCCAAATGTTATGAGTATAAAGCAATAATCACTCCAGGGCAAGATTAATTTGGAATTTTTTTCCCAGCATGTTTATTGCAACAATAGCAACAATAACAAAACCAACATTGATAAATAACTGAATGGCAGAAAGAATTTTAAACAGTTCTGAGAGTGGCCCCCAATAATTTTTTTTTTTAATTTTACTACTTTTCAACTATTGCTCCTAAATGTTGGATATTATTGTTATCCCTCTATGCTTCAGAACACTTGGGGTGCACTCATCATATATGTGATTATAAGAAAATTCAATGCAATTTGCAGTGTTGGTAAAACCTTTTATGAGGCTATTCTTTCCACTCTTAGATACTCTTGATTTTGCCAAACTCTCCCCCTATCACTTCATGCTGAGTTATTGTACTTTTAAATAAATACTTCAGATAAAACTATTCAGTTGTTTCTGAGAATAACATTACAAGAACAATTTGTTATTTGGTGAATTTTAAGTAAAATCAAGCAAAATTTGATAACTGTTGTGTTTTAGTACATAGTTCTAGAGGATTTTCATCAAGGGCTTCATATTTTGCAAAGAAATAGTATTTGTTTTCTCTTTATTTTGGTGTTCATAAGCAGGAAATCATAAGTAAATTATAAGCATTGGAAAGATTTCTGTACTGAAAGATGTGGATTCTCATATATCTCCACATTTATAATGCATAATGTAAAGTCTAAATTGACTGTAGCATCTGCGGCTGATAAGAAATAGGCAGCTGTAGACTTAAATGGGTCAGGAACATGTGCCAAAAACCCGGCAATAATTCTGTAATGCGGGCAGGAGAAATAAAGCTGCCATGAAAATAGGAAGGAAGGGAGGATGAAGGTGGGAAGGGAGGGAGGATAGCTGGAACCACAGAGGATTAGTGTCGCTATAGGACACGAGAAAGCACAACACGAGCTACCTGCTACCTTGCAAGGCAAAAGAGAGAGTTTATTTTCTGACTCCAACTTTTATACTTCTCCAAAGGTGACAGTGGATTGGAGAGTGAATGGGCCACCTCTCCGAAGACATTGGACAAACCACTAGTACATCAAGTCTCTCCACCCCCATGGAGGAATGCAAAACAACATGTTATTTACAGAAACTGTGTGGGAAAGTTTCCCAATAGAATGTAAACTCAGAAGGCTTTAGAAAACTCAAGAATCAGGGTGACAGATTAGAGAGTCCGTTTTAAGAAGAACCAGAGAACAGGAAGAAACGAGGTGTCTGGAAGGATGAGGCTGACATTGGACCAGTGTAACCGCCTGTGCCACTGGTTAAGGCAGAGATACTGTGGGAAAAGTATCAGCTATTCATGTAATTACAAAGCATATGAGAACACATGCACCAAGGCCTGTCAGCCAAATTTAATTCTGCCATTTCCCATCCTACACGTTCCTAACTAGCAGAAGACATCATTTGACTAATATAATGTTAATTCATAAATCTAAAGAAATTTCATATATATACATATATATAACATCATCTCATTGTCCATCGAGGAATTGCAAAGGAGCTTTTTGATTAGGTTAAAACAGAATTTTCAGATAAATGTTTAGGACTGCATGTCATTGGCAATAGAAAATACTTCATTAGTTTTATCAATAAAGCTGCATGAGATACCAAGTTAGATTTAGAAGTAATATAGAGGCAGAATACATAATAAAAAAAAAATTGTGAAATAAAACAGCTGGATCTACACTAAATAAAGAGTGGAGTATGAAAGATATGTAGCAGCATTATACACACAGAAGACCTGGGTTTCCGAAGAATTGAAGCTTCTATTTGTCTCTATTTTAGCAGATCCTACCAGCACAGCAAGCAGCCTTTCATGGCTTACAGCTGTGCACCTAAATCTGTTCTGCACAACTCTCAAATTCATAGACTATCCCCCTGCCAGAAGTAAGCTAAACATTGGTTTTCAAGAGTCCTGAAATTTCCCTAAGCTACAAGTGCAGCAAATCAACACAGATCCAGCAGAGAACAGCTTGCAGTGGTTCTAAAGCTGTACTGCGTCCCACTACCAAGAGGACAAATGCTGCATCCAGGAAAACCCTCTGCTAGTACTTTCCTTATCACTCAAGTTAAAATGAATTCTCATTGTCTGGCCATGTGTGGAAATCCAGGGCTTCCCTCTGGCTGCCCTGGAAGGCCTGGGAGCCTGGCAGGGGGTCAGGAACCCCCCTGTACAGAGCACCCAGAGACACTGTCTCTGATCTCTATCCATGGAAAAGTGTTTTCAATCTTACAGGATGAATTACAAGCTCTGAGTGTTTGATATAAGAAATAATTAAGTGTGCCACGAGTGCAAAAGTAGAATTTTAGGATTCTAGATTAAGGTTTCAAAGGGGACAGGATGGAGGAAATTGGGTGTGTCTTGTCATTTTTCTCCTTCTTCATGCCCTCCATGTTTCACTGTAGTGTTGGCATTTTTCTATTGGTTTAGGCTGGGGACACACTGTTCAACATAGATGATAGATATTGGCACATTATTGTAAATATAGCACAGGGAGTTTCTGGTATATAATGTTTGTAACATCCCACTGAGGGGCAGAGCCCCACACGCTGCCCTGCAGGACAGACCTGCGGCAGGGCAGCAGAACATGTTAGAGATAAGCAAGAATAAACAACCTTGAAAACCAGCACAGACGAATTATAACTTCTTCTTTGGCAACGGGGCAGAAAGACAGAGACTTTCTACAATCTCGGAATCATCAATACCTCAGATTCTGACAGCCATGGTGCATAAAATTAGTATAACCTCCATTGGTTAGGCCAACAATTTTCTGCATGACTTTCATGCTCTGCATGACTTTGCTTTTTTTGTCGTCTAGACCATTATATGGGGCAGTTTATCTAGAGAAGTAGAAATGCAGTAGGTTTCTGTGTAATAAATTTTTAAAAATCCAAAATATAGAAAAAATATAATAAAAAATAGAACAGAAGCTGCCACAAATGTAATCTACAAATATTACAATCTTAGTGGGAATGGTGAAGTGTTAAGGGGAATGAGAGAATTGTAAAGCTGAAGCTCAGTGGTAAAACCAAAAAAGTAATATACTGGGAAGCTTGCTAAAGAGGTTATTTGTATAACGAGGTTGCATATTAGCAACGCTAAAGCAGCCAAACAAAACTTAATTTAGAATGATCAAATTCCCTGAGGGGTCAATGAGACATGTTTCTCCAGAAGGAACATCAGAGGCCATCACGGAGACCTTACTAAAACCCTATTATGTCATCTTGGCTCTTGGACTATACCAGTAAATGCATTATCTTCTTTCTTGTTTTGCAAATAATAAAATGAAAACTTCTTTTCAGCAAATAATAAAATATCCTTTATGATGGTATTGGAGGTGTAATTATTAAATTTACAGTATTGTGCTTTGGTAGAGTCTGTTTTCCTCAAAGAGTTTTAGACAAAGTCAAATATTTGTTTTCTATGGGATCTTGTCTGGCAACTGAAGGCAACATTTGTCTTCACATTTAAATGTGAAAATTAGGTCTAAAATCACATCTGCACAAGAAGCATTGTTTAGTCACTGAGTGAGTATTATTAATATGCCTTCACAAATCCTGAAGCATGCTGTGGCTCTATTTCACTTCTGAATGGATGGATAGGAGGGATGTGACTTGAGAGGCAGATTAAAAGTGTGTAGTGTCTAGCCCAGTTATTATGAGCTTTTTTTTTTCTCTGTGGATGGCAGCTTTAATATTTTAGTGGTGTTTTAGTGGTGTTCTAAAGCAATAGCACTTATTTCTTATATTCTCCTATTGCCCTATTTCCTTTCTCACCTTTCTTATTGTTTTCAACCTTTTTCTTCTTTTCTCTACAGATTACATCACAAATCTACAATCTACCTTCTACAGCTTCAATTTAATCACAGGTCAGACAGATTATTGAGTTTTCTGCTGTACCTCAATTCAAGATGTACACTCTAATAAGTCTGGCAACCTTGTGTCAGGTGATGGCTCCTGCCTCAAGTGATTTTATGAACCTCTTCCTGCAGTCATTTCAATGTAGGGAAAAAGGAATACCAGGATCTACTGGTATCTCTGCTTGACAAAGGTCTGTCAGCCAGCTTGAGCTTTACAAGTTTTGTAATTGCTTTGTGTAAGTCTCAGGCTCAGATTTTGAATATTTTAAATCTGTAGGTGTTAAAAAGTCTGTAAAAATTTTATTGGAAGAGGAAAAAGGTCCCAAAAAAGATTTGTGGAGGACAAGCTCATTCTGTTGTGAATAGTTTCTTGAAGATGACAGAAGTCATTATGGAATTTGTGGTGTGTTTCTTTTTTGATTAGGTTCTTTTGTGGGATTTTTTTGCTTGTTTGTTTTGCTCTTTGTTTTTCTTCTCTCCTTGGAGGCACTATACTGCTTCATTCTGCAGCACCCAGTAACATACCAAGAAAGAAGAGTGCTTCTAAAGCCAGACGTAGGCAATATTATTATGTGATAAACCTATCTGAAGAACTTCTCAGGCTTGTTTTTAGCTTTTCAAAGGCTAAGGAAGATTTGTTTCTGTCATGAATGAGTGTTTTAAGATTTCTTAAAGAATCACCAGCAAAGGTATCAGTAAAAACAGGTCTAATATAAAAGCAACAGCACAAGAAAGTTCATTGGCAAGCTTCACTCTACTACTTACTAGATGGTTAAGGCACACTGAGGAAAAGCAAACAAAAATCTAGATCAATCCATCCAAAGCAAAATAAAGGCCCAACAGTGCTTAACTTCAACTTAACAGCACTTTGACTTATCAGCATTTAATTTACTCAATTTGTAACTTACAACTTATGTTTAACAATTGAGTAAAGGATTCATATAGGATTCACAACACCACAAGAGTTACTTACTTGCAGGCCTGACTTAATTATGAGTCTGAAGTAATTAAGAATCTAGTGAGCAGCATTGCTAGTACATTCACCATACCATATGCACACTTTCATGCACACAGATTTAAGGAGTCTGTACAAGGAATCTATGAAAAGTTCCCCTTGAAGGTGGTGAAATGTCAGAATCTGAGGTATTGATGATTCCGAGATTGTAGAAAGTCTCTGTCTTTCTGCCCTGTTGCCAAAGAAGAAGTCGTAATTCATCTGTGCTGGTTTTCAAGGTTGTTTATTCTTGCTTATCTCTAACATGTTCTGCTGCCCTGCCGCAGGTCTGTCCTGCAGGGCAGCATGTGGGGCTCTGCCCCTCAGTGGGATGTTACAAACATTATATACCAGAAACTCCCTGTGCTATATTTACAATAATGTGCCAATATCTATCATCTATGTTGAACAGTGTGTCCCCAGCCTAAACCAATAGAAAAATGCCAACACTACAGTGAAACATGGAGGGCATGAAGAAGGAGAAAAAGGACAAGACACACCCAATTTCCTCCATCTTGTGCCCTTTGGACCCCTAATCTAGAATCCTAAAATTCTACTTTTGCACTCGTGGCACACTTAATTATTACTTATATCAAACACTCAGAGCTTGTAATTCATCCTGTAAGATTGAAAACACTTTTCCATGGATAGAGATCAGAGACAGTGTCTCTGGGGGCTCTGTACAGGGGGGTTCCTGACCCCCTGCCAGGCTCCCAGGCCTTCCAGGGCAGCCAGAGGGAAGCCCTGGATTCCCACAGTGAACTACTAATTTCAGATTTCTTTGCAACTTCTCAGTAGGCAAATGGTAGAACCTTGAGGAAAGCAGGTGTCAGACCAGGATCCATGGTTGTTTGTCAGTCTCTGAATCCAGCAAACTTGAGAGCTGCTGGATTTGGGGGGCCCCACAGATAGGGGCTTCGCTGGTCCTGCCACTGCCCTCCAGAAGGGCTCAAAGGGTCTCACCTTGGAACCCTGTTAAAAGGATTGCAAGAGACTGAGCTTTAGTCATAACAGTGTTTCATCCTGGACACACTTCAGGCCAGAAACTACTTTTGAAAGTTTGAGAACAAAAACATTTTCCCGATTGGGCTGTTATTCAGACAAAAAATAGTCTCCATGGAGGTTCATGGGAAAAAAAAAAAGAGCAGGAACTTGTTAGACAGCACCAGCTCCTAGGATCAGACACCATTCCTGATAAGCTCAGGAAAACCTCATACAAACCTTTCTGAGGTCGTAGTGCAGCTTGGGGTGGGAGGATGCACTACCACAGTTTAGTTTCTTTCTTTATTTTTAAATAAAAATTGAAAGACTTTCACTACATTTGATGTTTGATAATATGATGATGTATTTCTCTCTTATTTATAAGTAAATATGAATGTTTTGTATTGTAAACGGAAGTTCTGCTTTTAATATGACTCAAATTAAGTTCCTCTGATAATCAAATTTATAAGCATGGGTTATGATTTTTGGGTTTTATCTTTTTTATACTTGTTTTAAATGAGTAAAATTTGATAATAAATTCTTGTTAAAGTGTCAGGAAAATTTATCATACATACTGATAACCATAGTTGTAACCATTCCAGGCAGCTCTTTAATTTTCTTCTCTCTTCAGCATTCTGAAAACCTTCACTTCTCAAGGGGTGAGGAAGAATCAATCAATCAGTCAATCAGTCAAATCCTTATGCAAGGTATCACTTAGGGATAAATCTTTATTTGCCCCTAGTATGATACAAATGCTCAGAAATCACTTCTGATTGACCTGATTTTAATCAGGTCAAATAAAAACTCACTTGGTTCTTTTTGAACAACTGTTGGCAGTCAAAATAAAAAGGTGCTGAAATCAATGTACTAACTGCCAAACTAGAAGAGCAGAAATATGGTAAACCATGTTCTTTAATGTGATTTCCCCAGCTGGATCAACATGTTTGGATAAAACATTCTGCAAGAAGCCAGTGAGTGTACTTTGTGGTATGTACCTGGTTTAGTAAAAGCATGTTGATTTAATACAGCTTTGATTCCACTTAGGAATGTGGACTATGCTTAAGAAAAGAATTTCAAATTCACTTTTAAGATCCCAGTGTCACTGAGGTGAGTGAAAGAATGTCAGTTCTAAAACTATAAATGTTAACAGAAAGCTTGAAAAGTCATTTTCTGGGGACTCCTCTGAGATAAAAGGGTTTTAGTTAGCTAATCACAAAACATCCTGCTTAGTTCCTTATGCGATACTGACAGTACTTGTAAGATTCCCTCAGACAAAGAATCAGTGAAACTTGGGCACCTTTTAACCATCTTACTCATTTACCACATGCAAAAATTAACTACTTATCATTTTAAGTAGATTTAAGTATTGAAATTCTAACCTCAATTAACTCCTAATTTCAGACAAAACATGAATTACAATCTAAAAATAAAATGATTGTAATATCCCAATTAAAAAAAAAATCAAAACTCATCTGCACTTCCCTCACAATGTTGCACTGTGGCCTTGGCAGTAGAAATCTGCTTACACTTTATTAAGAAATGCTTGTCATAAAGAGTTCAACAAATACTTTGTTCTAACTGCCCATTTTAGAGGGCATATTGCCACAAGTTTGTCTGGGCTAGACAGATAACTAAAGCTTGATGAAGTAATTATGAAAGCTTTTTCTCCACAGGTGAAGCACCTCAAAAGTCCATAAGCGTCTAGATTTTCTGTAATCCAGTATTGCACTAATGATTCTGCTATAAACTTGGTCTGCAAAACTAATAAAGGCAGGAGGCAGGCAATCCTTGCATGCTGATCAACCAGCAACTCCTCAAAAACTGCTTCTCAGTTCTTTGCTAGTAAAATGGAAATAATTAAATGTGAGATGTGTTGATGATGAAACAATGAATTCAGCAAAGAGCTAGAGAAGCCCCTGCCTGCATCTCCTGGGTAATTACCTGTGCTGCAGCAAAGTATTGAAAGAGCTTCCTCTGCCAGAAGGGATGTATTTCATGTTGCTGAACCACCAAGAGTGTTTTCAGCTGGGACAAACTCACAGGAGAAGCATGTAGAAAGGTGGAAATACTGAAAGATCTGTTTATCTGCTACTGCAAGTACAGTGTGAACAAAGAACCCCTAAAAAATTTTGCCTTTTGAAAAATGTACGAAAATTTATTCTTTTCAGACCAAATTCATACAGTCTATATCAGCATAGCTCTCTCAAGTCTACAAGTATTTATTAAGTTATATTTATAAAGTGTCAGCTCATTTAAAGAGACAGTGCTCTCTCTCTCTTTCAATTGCTTCCTCAAAGACAGCACCATCACCAACTTTTACCCAGACTTTAAGTCAGCTCTCTGGCTTACAGTATTGCTGTACAGTATTTAAAAACTAGAACAACAAGGAATAACAAAACCCCACAGACCACTAGGCTAAATATTACCCTTGCTATGGGTAACTTGAGATGTCACTGAACATTGATTTACACAGAAGCTGCAGAAGAACATTTGAACAGAGTTAGAAAGCATGTGAGAAGTATGTTTTGCTTTGAGGACTAGGTTTATAAAGAGAGGCTGAGAATCAAAAGAAATAATTTCAGAAGGAAAACTGTCAGAAAAGTAGGCAAAGTGGTAGACACTGTGAGAGCATTACACAATGCTGAGGGGAAGCCAACAAGCGAGACGTGAGGAGGCTTAGCAAGTGTGGTGCAGTATGAAGTATCTAAGGGAGATGTTCAGAAGTGAGATTTTATTTTGACCATTTTGTTCAAAGTGGAATTCAGCTTCTGAGAGAGCCTTGGCTGAGATTTCTGGGATGTGCAGATGTGGGAACTTAGTCTGCGTATATAGGATGTAGACTTTTCCAATATTCCAGCATAGATTTTCAATTGAAAATATTCGAAATATTTTAGCAATACTCTTTTTTCTGGAAATCTGCTTTGAAACAGAAGTAAAACAGATAAACTAAAATCATAGCTCTCCATTGTTTTGGGAATGAAGGGTTATTTTCTGCCAAATGCCTCCGAAAAACAAACCTTGATGTTTATTTTTTTGTTTTCAAAACAAAGTGAGTTGCCACAATACATCATGTGGAGCTGTAAGTCATGTCCACAAGTCCAATTATTTATAACTATTTTTATTTTCTATTTCAAACACAAGGTCCTTGAATAGAAGACAATGATCTATTACATAAATATTTTGGTGAGTAGCATGAGCAGTGGTATGTGGTATATGTGGGAGCCATTGTGACAAGGATAACATACCATAAATCCATTTTAAATGAATATAGATGAACAGCATGTATTCTCTTGTGCTGTGGAAACTTTGTTCAGGCAGCTCAGAAAATGGCTTGTAATTCAAAAATACTTAATGTTTTTGTTTAAAAATTTATAACTGTCTTCATGTCAACCATTCCCAAGGGCCTTGACCTTAGGAGACTAGATACAGACGCTCAAAAATAGCTAGCACAATTACTATTTGAGAAGAAGTGAAGAATAAGCGACATGGGAGAAGTGATGTGCTGTTATTGAGACTCATGAGTTGTGGGAATCCAGGGCTTCCCTCTGGCTGCCCTGGAAGGCCTGGGAGCCTGGCAGGGGGTCAGGAACCCCCCTGTACAGAGCCCCGAGAGACACTGTCTCTGGTCTCTGTCCATGGAAAAGAGTTTTCAATCTTACAGGATGAATTACAAGCTCTGAGTGTTTGATATAAGTAATAATTAAGTGTGGCACAGGTGCAAAAGTAAAATTTTAGGATTCTAGATGAGGGGTTCAAAGGGGACAAGATGAAAGAAATTGGGTGTGTCTTGTCCTTTTCCTCCTTCTTCATGCCCTCCATGTTTCACTGTAGTGTTGGCATTTTTCTATTGGTTTAGGCTGGGGACACACTGTTCAACGTAGGTGACAGATATTGGCACATTATTGTAAATATAGCACAGGGAGTTTCTGGTATATAATGTTTGTAACATCCCACTGAGGGGCAGAGCCCCACACGCTGCCCTGCAGGACAGACCTGCAGCAGGGCAGCAGAACATGTTAGAGATAAGCAAGAATAAACAACCTTGAAAACCAGCACAGACGAATTATGGCTTCTTCTTTGGCAACGGGGTAGAAAGACAGAGACTTTCTACAATCTCGGAATCATCAATACCTCAGATTCCGACAATGAGTGACCTCATTGTTTCCTGACATTGTCTTGACTAGTAACAAAGAGCTTCTGCAGATTCCCACCAGCCCATTGCAGCTCTGGGGAGCAGCTGTGGATGTAGAGATGTAAGCGGTGCTAGGACTAATTCACTCAATGTCACCCTGTCCTGGTTTTGGCCAGGACAGAGTTCATTTTCTTGCAGATGTCGTGAGGGCAGCGGAGCCTGGAGCCACGTGTGTGCATCCAGGTTATTATTCTGTACCATGCACACCAGCACTGGGAGCCGTGGCTTTGGGTGGAGGAAAAACGGACACAGCACAGAAGCACAGAAGCATTTTGTTCCTCTTTCCAAGGCATCAAAGTGGTGAACAGAGATGGTGGGGTGGCGGGGATGGGACGAGGAGTGATTGGTGCAGTACAGGCCATGTGGGCAGAGCACTCCATCTCAGAGAGTTTGTCCATCATTGTCTCAGTTTCAGGTCAAGGAGCACTGTCTGCAGTGACAATCACCATTTTCTACTTTGTCTCAGGAAGACACGTCACTGGCCATGCTAACATCGGGTTGGTCAGACTTCCATAAGCATTTTTGACTTGTTAACACTCTCTTTCATACACTTGTTATTAGTATTGTTGCTGTTATTGCTTGTTTTCCTCGTTTTATTCCTGGTAAATCTTTTTTCTGAACCCACACTCTCTGCCCTAATCTCACCTTTCCTCCCTTGGAAGGATTAGGGGGAAAGGAAGTGGTTGATTGAAGCCTAATTTCCAGCTGATTTTAAACCACAACACACCCACCTAAGAAAACAACCAGTTTTTGCAGTTCATTTGGCTACTAAACGGATGCTTTTGTGATAGAAGAAGTAATTTCAGAGGAGTTGATATATGTCCCTGGGGTAACCCTATGTAGAGATCCTGCCTAGAGGTTTAGGCTGGCTGCAACATAGGCCAGAAAAACTTCCTCATGGATAGCTACCATCCTGCAGCAGTGTCTGAATCCAGGGCTTCCCTCTGGCTGCCCTGGAATGCCTGGGAGCCTGGCAGGGGGTCAGGAACCCCCCTGTACAGAGCCCCCAGAGACACTGTCTCTGATCTCTGTCCATGGAAAAGAGTTTTCAATCTTACAGGATGAATTACAAGCTCTGAGTGTTTGATATAAGTAATATTTAAGTGTGCCACGGGTGCAAAAGTAAAATTTTAGGATTCTAGATGAGGGGTTCAAAGGGGACAAGATGGAGGAAATTGGGTGTGTCTTGTCCTTTTCCTCCTTCTTCATGCCCTCCATGTTTCACTGTAGTGTTGGCATTTTTCTATTGGTTTAGGCTGGGGACACACTGTTCAACATAGATGATAGATATTGGCACATTATTGTAAATATAGCACAGGGAGTTTCTGGTATATAATGTTTGTAACATCCCACTGAGGGGCAGAGCCCCACACGCTGCCCTGCAGGACAGACCTGCGGCAGGGCAGCAGAACATGTTAGAGATAAGCAAGAATAAGCAACCTTGAAAACCAGCACAGACGAATTATAACTTCTTCTTTGGCAACAGGGCAGAAAGACAGAGACTTTCTACAATCTCGGAATCATCAATACCTCAGATTCCAACACAGCAGAAAGGCAGGGCCATCCTCAGATGAAGGCTGGGGTTTACCTCTGGTCCTTTGTCAATCTGGAAAGTCCTGTCAAGAGCTGAAGAACAAGTCTGGATTCAGGCATACCCAGGACCCAGGTCAAATCCCACTGTCATGCAAGAGGCAGAGGGTTCCTAGGAGGGCTCCTGGTTGTGCTGGAGAGGGTAGTCAGGACCACAGGTCCACACAGAATTTGGCAATCGACCCCAAGGTGTCACTCAGTGTGGCAAAGAGGTGGTTTGTTTGTGGAGAATACTATAAACTGATTTGCTCTTGAAAGGCTAGTTTTAAAAATAGTCCCCTAGGAATAGCAGTCTGGACAACCTGTCTTAAACCTGGACTTCAGATCTGAAGCTTGGGAAAGTTATGAAGCAGCCATCCAAACACATATGGCATGCAACAGAGAGTCCTGTCCCTTTCTTTAGGTACGGATGAGTATATATGTATGCTAGAAATAGAAGGTTTGCAGCATAGTGGAGCTCTTTGTCTGCTAAAACAGTATATGAATAAATTTGTGATACATCACGCAGCCAGATATTATCTGCTCCTCATTTCTGCGAGGTTAGCTACTCATTTTTAGTTCAGCCAATGTCCCCCTGCAAGATTTTATGATCATTTCCACACATAGTCTGAAATCAACAATTCAGCCTGGTATGTATCAAACCAAATTCTTGTGGATCATTTCTGTCTTTATTCTCTCCCAAAGTCATCACTTATACTCAGAAAGGAGAAAGGCTGTTTATGCAGAACCCTTGTGTGCTCTGCCATGAAGATTTTAAAAGCTGTTTTTCAGAACAAGCTGCATATCACATTGCAAATGCTGATATTGAAGAGTCAGCACATCATGCCTCCTATTACCTCTCTGCTTATCCCAAATTTTACTTCCATTTACGATTTGATGCCTTCGAAAATTGAGTGCACTCCCATCGAGTTCATTCCCAACTGAAGCCTTTGCAAGCTACATTTAAGTGCTGCTGACAAGGTGTTTTGTCACTGCCCCCAGTTTTAGGCTGCCCTCTATAATGAGAAAATATTCCTTTAAAATCACCATAATGATGTAATCTGGAGTCCTCAACTCTTCTGGTACGGGGGCCAGCTTTAAAAGCCATAGGTGGCTTTTAAAGCTGCAGCTCTGCAGCTCTAAAAGCCACCTAAAAGCCTCTGCAGAGGCTCTACTAGCCTCTGCAGCTCTCCTAGTAAAAGGGTGTATGTACCTCTGAGTCTTGTCCCAAATGTGCATGTGAGCAGTGCTGGAATTAAGCCACTGCTAATAAAAGTGAGACAAATGGATAAATAAAAAGGTATTTGGTATAGTCACATATATGTAGGACACATAGAAAGAGAGAAGGATCACTCCCATCTTGATCTTGTTCAGAACAGTGGGCTGAATGCTGCTTGATGAGCTCTGCATTAGCAATGTAACACTGGAAAAGTGGTTCACAGCTGCCCACAGGGAAGGAACTGGTAAGCTGCACAGGCTGTGTTCAGGTCTCACTTCTGGAACTGCAGAAACATTGTGTGGGGACATCCCTCCACATCCCATTACACGTCTGCCACGCCTGTGACTTCGCATTTCAGCTAATGGGGAAATGCATACAAAGGGTAATACAAAGCAAAGCAAGCAGTCATTCCAACTCGCCTGTCACTTTTCCTCACAGTATTGAGGAATCTGTTCTTTAGTGGTCTTACTGAAAGCAAGCGGATAATTTTATAGACAAAATGTGATACAGTGAAAAATTTTAGTCTTAAGCATTTGAGAAATTTGGGAAAAGATTAGTAGCTTTTTTCCCCTGTCAAATTTTTAAGCCTATGACTTCTTATTTCTGATTAAGACTTATTATACCCAAGAATGCTATGTTCATTTCCTCTTCTCATCCTCCACAGAGAAGAGATAAAAATAATTTAAATTGGAAATATAGATTTTAGTAAAGGGTGTATATTAACACCTACCAGCTAGGAAACTTCCAGTAAGAATGACTACAAAGAAAACAAACAAAAGGGTAAAGTCTCATAGTACCTTTTGCCTTTAAATGACCATAAATGCCTAATTTTATTAGTTTTTAAAAATGTCTTTTAAATCTGCTTACAACTGGGTGACTTCTGCTGCCTAAGATGCTAATTAAACTGCAAATAAAGACTTTGTTTTCAAACATCCTGTTTCTCTCTTTTGACAGCTGCTTCATCTCCAGCTGCAGGTATTTCAAAGAGAGACAAGCATTTGAGAAATAGGCTGCAACTGAAATCAGGGATACTTCTTGTAGTTTGTATGCTGAACAAGGCATGATTTGGGGTTACAAGCACGTCAAATGTCCTTCTAGTGAAGGCTAATTAATTATTGCTTTAAAACAAACAACCTACTTAAATCTGATGAGTCCCTGTTTTAAGCTCCTGTAAAGTATTTTAGTATATAACTATGACTAGTTAATTACCCTGTTTTCTCTTTAACCAATGCCTTTCCATTTTATCCTCTAAAAACAACACCCTGAATATCTATTTGTTTTCATAGAGGTCATTAATGTCTGTCCCACCAAAAAAGTTTCAGGCTTATGTCACTCTTCTTGTTGAAAAATGAAATATTCTTTTTCTCCGTATACTATTTCCTTATTTGTTCTTTATAGGAAATGAAAGGTCTGAGTGTTGCCTTGCTTTTATCCCAGGCACTAATTTCTTTATTCTCTAGTGATATGGGCTGCATTTCTACTCTAGGAGGAGGGAAGGAATGATGATCACTTAAAATGAGATTTCATTCTCAAGAGATCCTGAACAAAGAAAAGAATTTTTTTTCATTCCTGTTAGAAGTGGGACAGTGTTGAAATATGTAATACAATTAGGATTCTTATTTTTTTTTTTAGATCAATTTGTGTTGCAAATACTGGCTATTCTGAAAGCATTGCATAATATAAACAAAGAGATATTTTCCAAGGAATAACTCTGATATTTCATTTTTTATAATTAAGATAATTAAAATAATGTCTATTGTTCCTAACACAGTATTCTTATGCATTAACAATGCTTTCTGCTTTTAAGTGAAGTGTTATGACATGACTTGCTGTCATCTATGAATAGATAAAATAGTTAAAATTAAAAGTAATTTTATTAGTTTAACATGCTGTATGTATGCTGGATGTATTTAATTGCAGTGCCATTATTTGCCACCAATGCATTTGGAAAGACTAATCTGAGTTATTCTAGTGATCAATATTGGAAGTGAAAAGCAACTGAGAGTTAAAAATTAATAAAGTAATGTTTATATCTGGAACAATTATTGTAATGGGTTTAAATTTTATTATTCAGTTTTTAATGTTTCTCTTTAGTCTGGATTATTACTGACTCTTAAAATCAGAGGTTTTATTCCCCCTCTGTGCTTTGAAAGGACAAGGTAAAAAATGAAGGTCCAAAAGAAATGTTTTGGTTGTGGGTGCAAGCTCTTAACTAAATACAAGTGAAAACAGTGGGAGACTGTAAGTAGAAGTGACCACTCTGTAAATACTGTATGCTGACTTTCATATGCAGAGCTTTAAGCTGTCATGGTTGAAGTCTGTAGGCAGAAAAGGAAGACAGCTAGCATAGCAGCACTGCTGAAACTCCTGTCTTCTAGATATTTTCGCCTAGGAGTTATGCTGGAATAATGGCCAGGTGCTTGGGTTCAATGTACAGTGCATGAAAAAATTAAAAACAGCTGATGAAATTTCCAGCCCCTAGTAGTAGGACCAGCTGCACTTAATCAATAGGGCAAAACAGAAAAGGAAGTATTTTGAATCCCACACTTTTCTAGGGATTCTTTAATTTTCTTCAGTTTTATCAGTTTCCATCAGATTTTATAATCTACTGGGTTTTACTGAAAATTCGCATTTTTGTTTTTATTCTGTATTATTCCCAACCTAGTGGAAGTAGGGCTGTGATAAACACTGCTCCTTTCAGGCCTTGTTTGGACTGTGGTTTGAGTTGCAGTGTGCACATCTGTGCTCTACCCATCCACGTTCATTGGGAGCACGTAATCACTGGGCAGCGGGTAACTGACATGATTCATTTTAATCAGGATGAAACAGGATTACCATGGCCCTGGTAATAACAAGTCAGTCGCAAAATCACAGAATGACAGAATGGTTTGGGTTGGAAGGAATATTAAAGATGATCCAGTTCCAACCCCCCTACCATGGTCAGAGACAACTTCTAGCTAGACCAGGTTGCTCCAAGCACCATCAAGCCTGGTCATGAACACTTGCAGGGATAGGGGAACGTCTCTGGGCAAACTGTTCCGGTGCCTTACCACCATCACAGTGTAGATCTTCTCAGTTCAGTCAGAGAGAAAATGAAGGTTTCAAATCAGGCAGAAGCCTGAGAAACAGTTGGGAAAGAATGTAAATATTCATTACCTCCCTTGTTGTTCACATTGTTTCTAGATAAGTTCTGCCACTGTGCATCATTCACTACACACCAATGGGTGAGATGTTTTTACTTCAATAGAATTGGTCTGGATGATACTCTCTATGAAAGAGTGATGTATTTGAAATAAATCAGAATTCTACTCTCAGCATTCTGAGCTGGAGACCTTTTATACCATCCTGCCTCAACGGCGTCATCACAGTAAATTATTCTCTCCTAATATCTAATCTAAACCTACAATCTCCATTTTAAGACAGAGATAACCCCTTGAGTCATCTCTAGCCTTTACTGTCCTTGAAATTTCCATGATGACTGAGTAGAAATGGTATTAAGACATATCTATCAGATGGCCAAGTCAATCTCTTCCCTCTACAGTATTTCAGAATCTTGTACATTTGGGCTTTGTTGGTGTGTTTTGTTGCCGTTCCTTTTCCCTATGATTTATATAATTGACATTTTCTCATACCTGAAAGAAAGAAGAAAGAGATACTTTAAACAAGTCTGACCTTCCTAGAATCTAACAGTATTTTCTCAGATTAGATATATTCTGTCCAGCCCTTTCAAACACTTGAAATTCAGGTAAACATAAAAAACCATGAACTCTGAAAGCTGAGTAATTGCAGCTGACTACCTTTACCCACTTAGTCAAAAGGAGTATGGAGAAAGGTTTGTGCCAAAAGAGTGGTATTGTTCCTCTTGATGAGGAATGTAATACACCTGTAAACTTGCCGTTTACAGTCACTTAGGATATTTGGGAAAACATTTTCAAAGAACTGTGACCTTTTTATCCCTTATAAAATACACATGGAGAAGGAACAGGACTCAGAAAACTTATAGGGCTCTTCCTAGAGTGCACTGGCTTTGGCCTTGCAATCCAGTTAATTCCTGAGAGACTCGTTGAGGCCAAAACCCCTGGATGTTGCCTCTCTACTGTGCTGGGCAGTACATCCATTGGAAACCAGTCTGACATGGATTCCCATTGCTTTTATGATATCTGCTCTCATCAAGGGTATAGATCATAGAATGGGTGTTCTTGCTCTTTTTAGTAGGATTAACAACAATATTGATAAATGTTATTCATAGGTAGACTTTCTTATTTTACTCTTTGTCCATGGCAACAGCATGTAGTGACTAAATCAGGCACAGACAAATATTCAGGCAGGCAGAGTTTGCTCCCATTTCTGGCACATATTTTATTTTGTAAGGGAAGAGAGGAGTGGCTTTACAGATTATTTTTAAGAAGAATGAATGTGCTTGCATACTTCTAAACCCAAGATTTTGTCTAATTTTAGGATCTTCGATATCAAATTCAATGCCAGAAATTAAAAATGCATTAAAATATAAAAGTTTTAACTATTGATAAATTGATGCCGCAATTCCTTCAAAAATCTAACTAACTGATTTTCATACCTTGATCTATGATGTTGTAGTGTTTTCAAGATGTTTTGTGTATTTAAAGAGGGATTATTTTAAAATATTGCTTCACCTTTTCTAAACCTAACATATGATTTCCATCTAACTATTAAAAGATTCTTAGAATTTTCCAAAAGACTGTCATTGCCAAAAGATACTTCTCCCAGCTTCCCCCCCAGTATTGACACAGCTGTGTTAATGAAGCTACTGGAGTTACCATGTAATTAAACACTGCATATACAGCTGGGATTTTTCCAGTTTCTTCAGTTGTGCTACATAAGATGCTGCTTTGGCTGCATTTAGTAATTAGTTGAAGAGATGGTCCTTTCTCATTTTTTTGCTATTCAAGTAGATGTGACATTTTTGGAAACTTACCTTTTTTATTTGTTCTTTAATTGTGTTAAACACAACAAAACAATGGGGCAGTTACTGCCACTGCTTCCAGTAGGAAATAAAGATACCTGCATACTATGGCATCTTTTTCCTGCTGCCATGTATAAAGAGAGAGGTGTTATGTTCAGGATGATGTAAAAGCAATGCTAAGAATATGTTTTTTCTGTATAATTACCATTAGATAAATATGGAAATTAAAATATATATATATATCCTGTCATGACAATAAATCACAGAGCTTGAACAATGTGTATTTCACTTTTCATGCTATGCCAGATTGACTTCTAAACAAGTAATTTATTTTGTTTCTTTCAGAACAAACTCAGCAATGCACTTATAGGCCACTTTATACATGCAAAGATCTCCTAGATCAGCTGAAAGCTTAAAATACTTACTCTAAATGCTAAATCCAAAATAAACTGTTCCTAGCTTAGTGGTTACAGCTCAAATGGGGAGCTCTGGTTTACATTCTGGTAATGCTGTCTGTTTAATCAGTGTTCTGCTGCTAAAATTTCAGTTAAAGAACCTTTATGTCTGGGATGAACGAGAGGAAAAGCCATCAAGACTGCCACATCTTTGTCTAAAATAAATACAGATGTATCAAACACAAAGTATGTTTTGAACAAGTAGAGAAACATGTCGTTCCCTTAGCCCTGTCCTCACTATGTCCCTGTCAGTTGAGGAAAATGCCTGTGATTTTAAGGAATGCTGAAAGTACTCACTTTGATTATTCTGATCCCTGTTAAAAATGCAGTTGGAGGGAGCTTGAAAGTAAAGAATTATGCCACAAGATACTCTTTAGTTTATGAAAATGTGTCTTGCTGGATTACTGTTACTATGGAGATAGGGGTGGCCTGAAGAGAAATCTCCTCTTGAATTTTAAAAGTTGACATTTTACTGCTTTAGCAGCTCCTGGGTGCCTTAGGATATATAGCACTGTACAGTGTCTTCCTACAAAGGGCTTCTTGTGTTGTGAAGAGTCAAGGTAAGCATGAAAGTGCCTCTGCTTGCTTTTGGCCTCTGTGGCTCTGGAAGATGGAGATTAGGTGTACAAAGCTCAAGGCAATTAGAGATGGAAATTCTGCTAGACTTCTTCCTAGAGGTTTTCAGATTTAGAGGGGAGGTTGAGTTTAACTTTAGATGACTCAAATATTGAGGATCCAATCTCTGGACACCACATTCTGTAAAACTCATTTGGTATGGATTCTTTCCAGACCATTCAGCCTAGTATTTGCCCCATTAGTTTCAGAATGTACACAGGCTGAACCTCTTGTACTGTTAAACAAAAATGAAAATCTTATTTCTTCATATGTATATCCTTTAACTACTAGGAAGCACTTCTCACATATTGAAATCCATCTATCAAAATGTTACATCTTTAAAACAACTCCAGATTCAACTTTTAATATCTTTCTTTTTATAGAGGAGAGTCCACATTCATCCAGTCATATAGAGGTACAGAGGTACAGATGTTAACATTCCAGTTCCTGGTGAAAAGATATATTCCCAAACAAGGATGAGGAAATCCAGCTACAGACGCTGCACAACCATGAGTTTAAGATTGATAGAATTACAGTGTTACACATCAAAGTTTAATGTAACTCATTCCTTCTTCTTACTTCATGCAGCTCATTGCTGAATTAAAATTGAAAGAGACTCAAGCGTATGAGTTCTGTATATGAGATTTTGAGTTTTAAAAAAGTTTCAATACAATGTTTATATTAGTGCTCATGTCATCCTCTGCCATCTCTCAGTCTCCATATCTTCCTTTCCAAAAGAATTGCCCAATCTTCCCAGAGCATTCTGGATGTGCACTGCCTGATAAACAGCTCTTGCATTCAAAGACACCTGCATAAGAGTGATACAGTAGTCTGTCAGCTTTCTCTTCATGGGGGTAGCAGGTCTCATGGCACATATATCACATTCCTGTGTCTATCAGCTGCTGAGCTATCATTGATACCTGTAACTATTTATGTTTGATTGGCAGTGGTATGCCCATGTCTGGAGCAACACCTGATTATGTACAATTAATGCTGGTCTGAAACCCTGAGTCACTGTGGCTCCAGTGAAGTGTGTAGGAATATATTATTTTAAATCTGTTTTCTTTTCACATTACTTCTCTTCCTTTCCCATGTTAAAAATGATTTGAAAACTAAAACAAAAACTAAACTAAAAACTAAACTAAAATTATATTAATTATAGCCTGCACAGAGGAGTATGTTTCTTACATGCTTCCCAATCCACCGCCTCATTCCACTTACTGACACTTCCCCCACGGCAATCAAGCTTGTGCTTCAGCTTTTTAACTTCCTGTCACAAAATATGTGTGTAAAGACGACGTGCAGATAGGGCTTCCCCTGAGCGCAAGCAGGCTGCACAACCTCCTTGCTCTGCTGGTTTTTAAAAGGAAAAGGCACTTACAAGCAAAGCCAGGTACCATTCCTTGACTCCTAAGAAAGCACTGATGCACTAAGAACACCAAGAAAATGGCACCTCTTTGAATAAGAATGCAAGGACAGAGTCAGTGGGTCAAACCACACCTCCACCTAATTCAGCATCCAACTGCGTCCAAAAATGGAGATGAGGGAAGACTGACACATGCAGCATTCAAAAATTGCTTAACTATTGCCCCTGAAAAACTTGATTCTGCAGCTGACCTTGCTTTGAGAAGCTGGCAGAAGCAACCTCTAGAAGAGTCTTTTAACCTAAATTATTTAATGACTCCAATCAATGGTGCTTCTTCTACCATTAAACTGTCCACAGCCTCTAACAATTTACAGCTCCTGCTATAACTTTGGGAAGTACCACCTCTTGTACTTCATTGGAAGAATTAATCTCCATTCTATTACACACTGTTTTACAGTACAATACTACACCTTTATTTCAGTTTTGTGTACCAAATATTAAAACTTTATTAGTTAAAACTAAATACAAAATTCAGACCTGTTATGACGGTGATGATGCATAGAAGAAAAATGACACTTCTTATATGAGGTCTTGTTTTAAACAGTTAAATAGCTCTGTTAAATTTTTTTTCCAGTAACACTGCTACAAAGAAAAGTTAATAAGGAACAATAAAAAAAAAAATTGTCTTTTACTATTCATTCTAAAATATAAAATTCTGAATTCAATCTGTGTGAATCAAATCTCTTGTTCTCAACAGCTTTGCCACATCTGCCTGTTTTTACATCAGTTTGGCACAGCTGAGTAGAATGAAGCTCAAAAGTAAAAGGTGTTCAACCTTCTCAAATACATATTTACTATCTTTGTCATAGAAATATGGAATCAACAACAACTGCTGACTGGAATACAGAATTTGAAAAGACACTTGCATTTTTCATTCCACAGCCATCTTTTGATGTATCTTGAAATTAGTACAGTGAATTTCTTCAACAAAAATAAAACTAAGTTTCTTGTTTCCTAAAATGATGAGTAAATAATAAAATGGTGCAGTTTCTGGGAGCTTTATTCCAGCAAAAGACCCTGAGAAAATCTGATGATGGAGAGGTTGTGGGAATGAGAACTCACATGGCAACAGTCAGGCTTTGGTCAGGTATTTGGTCAGGTATTTCAGGTGGCTTTGCAGAGAATTTCAAAGGTACACAGCATTTAAACAACTGAATAGGCCGTGCACGTTAAAAGAGGAGAGAGGCAAGAATGTAGAAGGCCTGAGCTAATGGTTTTGTCATCCATGGCGAACAGCTCTGCAGCTGTCTGTGCACAGAAACTGTCCCATTGTCGGAATCTGGGGTATTGATGATTCCGAGATTGTAGAAAGTCTCTGCCCCGTTGCCAAAGAAGAAGTCATAATTCATCTGTGCTGGTTTTCAAGGTTGTTTATTCTTGCTTATCTCTAACATGTTCTGCTGCCCTGCCGCAGGTCTGTCCTGCAGGGCAGCGTGTGGGGCTCTGCCCCTCAGTGGGATGTTACAAATATTATATACCAGAAACTACCTGTGCTATATTTACAATAATGTGCCAATATCTATCATCTATGTTGAACAGTGTGTCCCCAGCCTAAACCAATAGAAAAATGCCAACACTACAGTGAAACATGGAGGGCATGAAGAAGGAGAAAAATGACAAGACACAACCAATTTCCTCCATCTTATGCCCTTTGAACCCCTCATCTAGAATCCTAAAATTCTACTTTTGCACCCGTGGCACACTTAAATATTACTTATATCAAACACTCAGAGCTTGTAATTCATCCTGTAAGATTGAAAACTCTTTTCCATGGACAGAGATCAGAGACAGTGTCTCTGGGGGCTCTGTACAGGGGGGTTCCTGACCCCTGCCAGGCTCCCAGGCCTTCCAGGGCAGCCAGAGGGAAGCCCTGGATTCCCACATCCCACTGCCTTTGCTTGGCCACTCAAGCTCAATGCTGCTGCTCCCATTGACCTTACCAGGGAACTGGCCATAGACTTAATGCTTTTGTAATTTTGGAAATATCACTTGAAGAGACAGTGGAAAAAAATGCAGCATATGACAGTGGAAAAAAATGCAGCATATATCATCTTCTTCCACTATAGAAGATACTGTAATTGAGAGTTTAAAACAAGCTCTTATTCAAGACCTTCATCTCTCTCTATGAATAAAAGTGACTCATAAATAAATATTCTTATCTGCTTTGAATTGCTTAGTCAAGGTTCTTCCTTTGAACTTCTTACTCAAATCCTGGTAAATTAACTCTCAAGACAAATCAAACTGAACACTTTGTAGACAACAAAAAATTGTGTAAAAAACACTTCAGCAGTGAAAACAAAATATTTGTAGGGTGTGAGAGAAAGGGGGGAGCGAAATGGTCTTGACCCACATGAATATTGATTATTGTTTTTCTGGCTGAAATAAAACCTAAAAAACTAAGCACAGTAATTTTTTGGAGATCTGGTCCTTAATTTGAAAGATCTTACAGTAACAGCTGCTTTTAAGCAGTTAAAATGAACCATATTCTGAAGACTATGAATTAAAAAGAGGATATGGATTTGGAGCTTTTTTCTTTGTTCATTTGGGGTTTTTATTTAATACATTTGGTATATAATTCTGTACATGTACTATACATTTAGTATATATTTCCAGTTGCCTGTCCTGGGAGTTTTGAATTTTTCTGTTGGAAGATTTGAAGAGGGTCATCACATATTCAATACAAATATAATTTTTACATCATCTTCCTTTAAATTCCCCTGGAACAAAAAGAGTTTATTGTCTGAATAATTTGCTTGTACAATTTATGAGGCATTTAAAAGAGAAAAAAAGGACCATGTTTGCATGGTGAAGAACTCCAAGGTAGCAATATCAAAGTCATGTTCACCTCTTGATACATGACTAAAATCCAAGGTACTCCCACCTTTCGTCAAAAGTCCCTTTATCACTTGTTCACCAATCAGGTTTACTAGTATTACTTAGGGGTCTTATTTGAATATTTACCCTTTTCCAGGAAAACACTGGAATTGTAAAGAATTGGAATAACCTAATCACATTTTTTAATAAATTAATTTTCAAAAGTATTTTGCCTGGTCCTAGGTAATAGTAATACAGATTGATCAATTTTATGTTAATAAAAGCTGTATTTGAACTGATCATAAGCTACAGGCAGAATTTGACTGTGAACTTTTGCTCTATTTTGTCTTGTAAAAATTTAATGCTGAAATACTAATGACTTCTGGGAAACCTTTGTGCAGCAACTGGCAGTGCTAAAGGAGAAAAAGCATATAACAAATTTTGAGCTCAGGACTGTCTTTTGAATTGTGTTTTCATTAACTATAGGTACTAGGAGATTCTGGCACTGCTGAGAGGAAGAACCCTCTGTTAGCA